>NC_030681.2:83240412-83550912 GCF_000004195.4 Xenopus tropicalis | reverse complement strand
AAGTAGGTTTTTTTTTATCATAATAAAAATGTCAGCAGAATCACACAGGAAGGGCATTAAAAGTGGTTATTCCATCAAGCAAGCATATTCATAATTTGCAACGGCCACTTTTCAAAAAGTCTCCCTTTTCTTTACATGGCTTTTATCATTTTAGGCTTAAATCTGTATTATAAAATGGTGGATACATATACATGAAATGGTAATACGGAAATGATTTTACAGTTTGAATGCTATGTCCTGCTTGCCTGGGATTGAATAACTGGAAAGGGGCCTTCTCATTACTCCAGTGTCAGCAATATGCAGAATGTGCAACAGATTTTTGTACCAAATATTTCCTTAATTCTTAAACCCACATGTTGTTTACCTACCCATGTCAAAAGTGTTGTTTACTGTTAATCTAAATGTTAGTTCTTAAAGGGTGTTTGTAATTCTTCTTACTTTCTAAAGCCTTTTTTCAGCATTTGTTCTTTCTGTATGCAGCCCTCATGTACATGGAAAATTCCGCCAACCTTTTATAAAGAGGGTTTGCATTCTCATATTCTATTCCTTAAATATTTTAAGGTTTCTTGGTTTCCTATGCATTAGTCTCCTTTCTCCTGTGTCGTGTCTGTAGTCTATCATTCTGAATCACTAATTAACTTTTACTCTCAAATTCTATGTATCTACATTACTCTACCTTTCCTGAAAAAAGGAATGAATCCTTTTATTTTTTTTTTTTTTGCAAACGTCTGTTAATGATATAGACATAACCCAAAAGCGCAAAGGGCCTTTTTATAGTTATTAAAATGTGTGCTAGCTGTGTGCGTTTTCCTCTGTTTAACATCGTCCACTGATGATAGCAAAAATTTAGATCTCAGAGGTCAAGTAATGGTGGATGTCTGGATTACAAAGCAGCCTAAAAGTAACCTCTTACACAAATGGCAGTTTCTTATTTTAGTTAGCAAAAAGCAAAATGCAGATTCTCTTATTAAAATGTGAAATTTGTCAATATTTTCTGTCTTTTGAGAAATGTTCTGATCTCCTACCTTAAGGGGCAGATTTATCAAAATGTGAGTTTAGAGCTTAAAACATAAAAACTCACCCCCATTCTATTCATTCCTATGGGATTTTTAAAAGTGTATTTAACAGTGGGTGAAAGTGAGAGTTCACCATTTGATAAATTTGCTCCTAAAAATCCTATAGGAATGAATAGAACATGGGTGAGTTTTTATGTTACATAGTTACATAGTGTTGAAAAAAGACCATTGTCCATCAAGTTCAACCCATCCGAGTAAACCCAGCACACAACCTATACTAACCAATCTATACACTCACATACATAAACTATATATACAACCAGTAATACTAACTGTAGATATTAGTATCACAATAGCCTTGGATATTCTGCTTGTTCAAAAACTCATCCAGGCCCCTCTTATAGGCATTAACAGAGTCTGCCATTACCACATCACTAGGAAGGGCATTCCACAGCCTCACTGCCCTCACCGTGAAAAACCACCTACGCTGCTTTAAATGGAAGCTCCGTTCCTCTAATCTATAGGGATGACCTCTGGTGCGCTGATTGTTTTTATGGGAAAAAAGAACATCCCCCAACTGCCTATAATCCCCTCTAATGTACTTGTACAGAGTAATCATGTCCCCTCGCAAGCGCCTCTTTTCCAGAGAAAACAACCCCAACCTCGACAGTCTAACCTCATAGCTTAAATCTTCCATCCCCTTTACCAATTTAGTTGCACGTCTCTGCACTCTCTCCAGCTCATTAATATCCTTCTTAAGGACTGGAGCCCAAAACTGCACTGCATACTCAAGGTGAGGCCTTACCAGGGACCTATAAAGCGGCAAAAATATGTTCTCATCCCTTGAGTCAATGCCCTTTTTTATACAAGACAGCACTTTATTTGCTGTAGTAGCCACAGAATGACACTGCCTGGAATTAGACAACTTGTGATCTACAAAAACCCCTAGATCCTTCTCCATTAAGGAAACCCCCAACACACTACCATTCAGTAGATAGTTTGCGTTTATATTATTCCTACCAAAGTGCATAACTTTGCACTTGTCAACATTGAACCTCATTTTCCAGTTTGCTGCCCAGTTTTCCAATTTTGTCAAATCGCTCTGCAAAGCGGCAGCATCCTGCATGGAACTTATAGTTTTGCACAATTTATTGTCATCAGCAAAAATAGAAACAGTACTCTCTATGCCCACCTCCAGGTCATTAATAAACAAGTTAAAAAGCAAAGGACCAAGGACTGACCCCTGCGGTACTCCACTAACCACACTGGTCCAATTAGAAAATGTTCCATTTACCACCACTCTTTGTACTCTATCCTTCAGCCAGTTTTCTATTCAATTACAAATATTATGTTCTAGGCCAATATTCCTCAATTTGATCATTAACCTTCTGTGAGGTACTGTATCAAACGCTTTAGCAAAATCTAAGTAGATGACATCAACTGCCATTCCAGCATCAAGGTTCCTGCTCACCTCCTCATAAAAGGCAACTAAATTAGTCTGGCAAGATCTGTTACGCATAAAACCATGCTGGCACAAACTAATAGTATTGTGAACTGCAATGTATTCATCTATCCTATCCCTTATTACCCCTTCCAGAAGCTTTCCTACTACTGATGTCAGACTAACAGGCCTATAGTTTTCAGGCTGAGAACGAGATCCCTTTTTAAATAATGGCACCACATTAGCAATCCGCCAGTCTCTCGGCACCATGCCAAACCTCAACGAATCCTGAAAAATTATGTGAAGAGGCTTGGCAATCACAGCGCTCAGCTCATTTAATACCCTGGGATGAATCCCATCCGGTCCTGTACCTTTGTTTACCTTTACATGTTCAAGTCTCTTTTGAATTTCCTCCTGAGTGACCCATGCGTCAGTAGCTAAATTACTAGCACTGGGTATATTAAAAGGGAAGCCTTCATTATCTGGCTCCTCAGATGTAAGAGGATGTAAGATGAAAAATAAGAGTTCAAAATTTCTGCTTTTTCCCCGTTCTCATCAACCAATGTACCCCCCCGTGATAATAAAGTTCCCACCCCTTCTTGCTTCATTTTTTTACTATTCACATAATTAAAAAATAATTTTGGATTCTTTTTACTCCTTGCTGCAATATCCCTTTCCATCTCTATTTTAGCTTGCTTGATAGCTTTTTTGCATGCTTTATTTGCTTCCTTGTACCTGATGAAAGTTTCCGCTGTCCCAGCTAACTTGAATGCTTTAAAAGCACGTTTTTTATTACCAACCTCGACCTTAACTCTTTTATTCAGCCATAAAGGTTTTGCTTTGCGATGCCTCTCCTTGCTTACAAGGGGAATATACTGTTGTGTATACTTGCAAAGCAATGTTTTAAAGATGTTCCATTTTCCTTCTGTGTCTAACCCCATGAAAAGCCTTTCCCAGTTGACACATTGCAGAGATGCCCTTAAACTGGCAAAGTCTGCACGTCTAAAATTGAGCGTTTTAGTTACTCCCTTATAGAGCTGTCTCTGTAGCATTATCTCAAAGGAGACCATGTTGTGATCACTGTTCCCCAAATGCTCACCCACACAAATGTTAGAGATAAGTTCAGTATTATTAGATATTACCAGGTCCAAAATAGAATCATTCCGAGTAGGTTCTTGAACCACCTGAAATAAAAAGTTGTCATTTAGCATATTTACAAACCTACTAGCTTTTTCTGACTTAGCCACCCCATTACTGCAGTCAACGTCCGGATAATTAAAGTCCCCCATAATAACAACTTGACCCAATTTTGAAGCCTCCTCCATTTGCAAAAGTAGCTGGGCCTCATCCCCCTCATCTATACGGGGTGGTTTATAGCATACACCAATGATCATTTTCTTTGTGACCTTCAGCCCTACTGAAATTTCTACCCAAAGAGATTCAACGTTTTCATTGGTAATGTCTTTATTACATGGCTTTAAATCTGACTTTACATAAAGACAAACCCCTCCACCCTTTTTAATCCCTCTGTCCCTCCTAAAAAGCGTATACCCATCCAAATTCACAGCCCAGTCGCATCCCCCATCCCACCAGGTCTCAGTGATACCAATTAAGTCATAATTTTCAATACATGTAATAGCCTGCAGCTCCCCTATTTTTCCCGATAAGCTACGCGCATTAGCCAGCATGCAGCGGAGATTACTACTTCTTCTTCCTCTGATGCTTACATTAGCTAAAGGACAGTTAGAGCTAAGGTGAAAATTAGTCTGTTTCCCTTGTAACAATGGAAGCTCCTTATCTGATAAACTATATGCCCCCCTCACTCCTCCCCCACAACCCTTTACTGGTCCCACTGCCCCATCTACACTAGCTCTCCCATAAGAATCTAGCTTACCAACCCCCCCCTTGTCTAGTTTAAACACTCCTCCAGCCTCTTAACCATTCTCTCCCCTAGCACAGTAGACCCCCTTCCATTGAGGTGCAATCCGTCAGGGCTGTATAGATTGTACCCCAAAGAAAAGTCAGCCCAGTGCTCTAGGAACCCAAACCCTTCCTTCCTACACCAAAACTTTAGCCACGCATTTAAGCTCTAAACTCACATTTTGGTAAATCTGCCCCTTAGTCTACAAAAAAAAAGTGTTTAAACAGTAATTAAACCTAATAGGATTGTTTTGCCTCCAATAAGGAATAATTATATCTTAGTTGGGATCAAGTACAAGGTACTGTTTTATTATCACAGAGAAAAAGGAAATCATTTTTAAAAATGTGAATTATTTGATTACAATGGAGTCTATGGAAGATGGCCTTTCCGTAATTCAGAACTTTCTGGATAATAGGTTTCCAGATAAGGGGTCCGATACCTGTATAATTGTTGTTGTTGTTGTTAAGAGTAAGACATATTTATAAAGCGTCAACATATATAGCATCAATGT
Organism: Xenopus tropicalis; assembly: GCF_000004195.4. NCBI lineage: Eukaryota > Metazoa > Chordata > Amphibia > Anura > Pipidae > Xenopus > Xenopus tropicalis. The sequence continues at coordinate 83,546,023 of NC_030681.2, read as the reverse complement.
ACAATAAATGGATGTATACTTTGAGCACACATATTACATACAATTACATTATAGCAAGCAAGACCGATGGTCTTCACAAGTCACCTTCCCTCTGGGCTATACACAGCTGTGACGCCACATAATCCTGCTGCCATTTTTGGTCTAGCACTTCTCCTGGCCTGTGCTCACAAATGGAGACCAGAATCTTGGCAAAACCCTGCAGCAAGAAAATACTGCCTCAGCAATAATACCTACAGCATGCCTTATGGCAGGGGTGGCCAATTGATTCCCTGTGGATTCTGGTGGACCGCATTGAAGCCAGGAAATGCGGAAGTGCGGCGGTTCCGCGTGTTTATTGAGTATGCATACGTACGCGGGGAGGAGCCAAAAGTCGATCATCGGGGAAAAAAGTATGCGCACCCCTGCCTTATGGTGTGTCTGCCTTATGGAACTAGCATGCCTGCAGTATCATTATAATTAGTAGTGGAAGACCTCTTGGCTGTGAGAAAGTTGCCCAACTTTTCACCCCTTTGAGGTTCCTTTCATGGAGTCCACATTTACTCTTCTTTTTTCAGCTATTCCCAGCAAATCTTTCTGCTGATTTTTTACTCTCTTGTCCTAAATTTGTCTATTCAGTTCCTCTTCCTTCTTTTTCAAACTACCCTATAGACAGTAGAAGACATGATTAGCAGTAACCTGACGTAGAACTGCACCTCTCACCTCCTAAAGTGTGATGTAATAAAGGCTTAATGCTTTGATAAAGAGGTGCATTATGGGTTGTTGTCCAAGCTGAGCACCAAAGGCACACACCAAAGCACATACTCATGTGTCTACCCTTTCTAAGATGTTCTACTCATCTTATGACAAGTTTAGAGAGTCTCTTGGCAAGTCCCTTAAAAGCTAATGAAACTACATTATTTTAAAATAATGGTGTCTACTGTTTAAGGAGATTGTTTGTACTCATCGGTGCATAAAACATACAAATAACCATGTTTAACCTAAATAAACAAGCATATTTCCACTACAGGTATGGGATCCCTTATCCGGAAACCCGTTATCCAGAAAGTTCCAAATTACGGAAAGGCCATCTCCCATAGACTCCATTATAAGCAAATAATTCTAATGTTTTAAAATTATATACTTTTTCTCTGTAATATTAAAACAGTACCTTGTACTTGATCCCAACTAAGGTATAATTTGTCCTTATTGGAGGCAAAACAATCCTATTGGGTTTATTCAATATTTAAATGATTTTTAGCAGACTTAAGTTATGGAGATCCACATTACGGAAAGATCCCTTATCTGGAAAACCCCAGGTCCCGAGCATTCTGGATAACAGGCCCCATACCTGTACAATAAGTTATTGGCTGTCATACGTAATTCTGCAGTTTTATTATATTTATATATTATTAACTGTATTTCACTGGGGAGGGGGTGCAAAAATGTTTGCAAAAACCTGACTAAGGGAGGGAGTGCCCCTCGAAACTTTGATTTTGTGTGGTACACTAGCAGATTAAATGGGGTAAGCTCCCCAGCTAAAACTTGTTTAAGTGCAGTCTCTATTTCCTTTTTCCTATGCAAAAAAACTGCACCAGCCCAGTGTTGCACTGGATCTTTGCTTGCCTTTTGATAAGACAGAATACTTTTATGTTTCTTCCTTTGTTTGTATTCTTCCAGTATAGACACTGCAGATTTGGTAATTAATAAATGTTTTTCTATAAGTTATCAGCAAATTATTGACTTGCTCATTAACCATTTCTCTCTGTATGCCAGAATTTGATTCACTGTCCAGGCTTGGGATTCCAGACCCTGTTGGATACATCAAAAAGAGATACAAGTCCACACATATGTTGTATTTGAAGTCAGCATGCATTGGCCAAGGCATAGTGGATCACGTGGAAGCTTCTGTAGAGGAGGCAATAAGCTCAGGGTCATGGTTGGATATTATGGTATATGTTATTTCAAATCTCATAATATTATGTTTGTGTGAACTGACATATATAGAGCATTTTAAATGATGTGCTTAAATGAAAAAAAAATCTTATTCCATACCTAAATAAAACTTATGGTGTAAATTTTAGGCCACAGTTTTGCCAAGATATTGATTTTACTTTTTTACTAAAATTCCAGCGCACTGGGGTGTGTTTAAGTGCTCCCCCTACTCATTTGCTGACTTGCCTGTCATTCATAGCAGGCAGTAAAGGAAGACTGTATTGTGCCCTGTGGCACTGCCCTATATGTTTCTGAATGAAAACTAAGGGTTGGGTTATTAATAAATGAGGCCCTTGGTCCAAAATTTATATATAAAATATTGTAATGATCCTAAAATATATAAAATAATGTTTTCAGTACTGAAGAAGACTGAATCTAGAGAATTTTATTGCATGGTATTATATCACCTTCTAAAAGAAATGTATTTGTTGTGCAGCCTTCTTTAGTTAGTTTTAGATTCAATCTATTATTGTTATACCAGGTTTACATTTGTTAGTTTTAGCCATTTTCATTTGATTCCTAATTTAATCATTTTATTATCAATCTTATTTTAGCCTTTGCTTCCAAGTTGTCTTTCTCAAGAAGATGCTGGAATTCTGCTTCAGCAAGTAATAAGAACACTGAACAATTCTTCTTCTGCCCGAGTGTTTGGAGATACTATTGTTGTCAGTGAAAAATTTATAAGTGAATGTGCTAATCTATTTAACAAACTTATGCACCACAAAGCTGAAAAGGTAAGCTGTCATTGTTTGCTAAATTTTTTATTTATTTCAGGATGAATTTTGGCCAGTGTTATCTGACCAAAATCCACCCCATATGCGCACTGACAGGCAGTTTTGAGCAAACTGCCATTTTTTATCCAAGTGTGCCCATGAGTGCCATTAGCCTTAAAAATAGCCTTAAATCCGTTGACTTAGTAGGCTGGCAGAAATATTGCAACATCTGCCATTAGCCTAAATAACTTTTCAAACATTCTCGCAGAAATCAAATTCCCTTCCTGGTGTGTTAATCACAGGCTTCTACTGCAGTGTTTCAGGAGTCAAAAGCAGCAGTCAAGAGAACATAAACAGCCACCCTGACACCACTAAAACATTTAAATTAATGCATATTAGAAACTGCTTATAATGATGATATTTTTTTTTCCAAAACAAGTTAAGTGGAGATCATCTTTAAATAAAAAACAAGCTAAGCTTTAGCCAAATCAAAAGTGTACATGGGCAAATCTGCCAAAGCAATCTGCCAAACCCCCCTTGCAATGCATTTGTCCATGAACCACATCCACAGGTTTATATATTAAAGGAGAAGGAAAGGCAAAGTCACTTGGGGGTGCCAAAATGTTAGGCACCCCCAATTAACTTTAATTGCTTACCTTTTACCCCGGGCTGGTGCCCCTGTTTGGAGAGAACAGCACCAGCCCGGGGTAGCTGCAGCGCTTCCTCCTTCCTGCTTTGCTCGCGCGCGCATGCGCAGTAGAGTGAAAAGCCGAACTTAAACAGAGAAGTCGGCTTTTCACTCTACTGCGCATGCGCCTGTCGTTTAATCGTTGCAAAACGAAGCAGGAAGGAGGAAGCGATCCGCTACAGGTAACCCGGGCTGGTGCTGTTTTCTCCTAACGGGCACCAGCCCAGGGTAAAAGGTAAGCGATTAAAGTCACTTGGGGGTGCCTAACATTTTGGCACCCCCAAGTGACTTAGCCTTTCCTTGTCCTTTAATATAAATTAGCAAAATTCATCAGGAGAACTTCAAGTATTCCAGTATAGTGAATGTATGTAGAGAGATGTGGTACATCTCCACTGGTTTATGTTGTGAACCACATCTCTCTACATAAATTCACTATACTGGAATACTTGAAGTTCTCCTGATGAATGTTGTTGCTGTGCTGATTAATTGTATAAGAGTTACTTGATCACCACAAGGCAAGAACTTCTACACTGTTGGCAGTTTAAATATTTGGTCTTGCAAATCTGTGTTCTGCATCTGATTAAGCCTAATCAGATATTGATCAGAAACATTGATCCTTTGGTTCTTTACACAGGCTAATGCACTGCCAGTGAACTGAAGAATGACTAAATTACCAACTAGTATCAAACTTTGTATTGGCACCTTTACAAGTGCCATGACTGCTGAATATAACTCTTTACTTCAGCTGCACAAAATAATTGGCAAAGTATAATAACATTGTATGCATGTTTGGTTTGGAAGTGTAACAATTATGGAAAAAAATGGCAGGTACTCTATAAAAGTATGATCTATATATCTGTATCACTAACCAAGAGCTTTCAAACACAGGCAGTGCATTCTAGCAATATCTATGCTACATGAAAGCTCCTAACTTCAGTTCATACAAAGGATTTAATTTCTGTTATTATTCAGATACAATAGCTTTGATTTAGCGATTGGCTTCTTTTGGATTTGAGTGGTATTTGTGCTAAGGTACTGTACTAATGTTACAATAGATTTGTACAGGTTTCTTAAATTACACTGTAACTCAGACTTACTGGTATGAACATATTTGCAAAGCTCTGTTGCTTTGCCTAAAAATAGCAATCCTGGAACTTCCAACAAGTATTAGGGCTTCCTGTGATGGCATTTTCCTGCATTCCACCGCAGAGGAGCACAGCAATGAATGCATTATTTTCTTCCATATGTGCCTATACTCACCTGTGTTCAGTGCTTGTGTAAGTACCAGCACAAACAGCCCTGTCCTGTGGGGGAACGCAGGAGAACTCCACCGCAGGGGATCGCAGAAACTAACGCTCATGAGTACAAGCCCTTAGACTTCGGGGCCCATTCATGAAACCACGATGGAAAAAATTAGGAGTAACCACAAAAATTCTTTTCTTGGTCATACAAAAATATTGTGGTTGCAATCCGAAAGTCACAAAATTTTCATATCCGAACGATTGTAAACGGTGCAAAAACCTTTCTGGCTTTGAAACTTCAATGCATAATTTTGGAAGCCTTCCATTGGACTCAATGGCACTCTACAGCTCCAACCTGGCCAAAAGAAAGTCACGATACCAAAGCTTGAATGAATTCCGAAATGATCGTAGTCTTTGCGAAAAATACAACTTTTTCGTGGAAGTTAACGAAAACCACGAAAAAGTCGTACTATTTTAACAATATTATCACGGTCAATACGAAAAGCTCTAAAAATTAGAAATAAATACGTATTTTTCTGAAGAAAAAAATCATGGCTTAATGAATGGGCCCCTTAGTGAATATTTGTAGCATCAACTTAGATCTTAAAAAATTTTTTCAAAAAAACATATTAAAGGAGAAGGAAAGGCTAAGTCACTTTGGGTGCCAAAATGTTAGGCACCCCCAAGTGACTTTACCCTGGGCTGGTGCCCTTGTTAGGAGAAAACCACACCAGCCCAGGGTACCTGCAGCGAGCGCTTCCTTCTTCCTTGTTCCTTCTGTTGGCAAAGTTCCTGGGCGCATGATCAATAGAGTGGAAAGCCGACTTTTTTGTTAAAGTTCGGCTTTTCATTCTACTGCGCAAGCGCGAAGCAGGAGGAGGAGACACTCGCTGCTACCCCGGGCTGGTGCAGTTCTCTCCTAACAGGGGCACCAGCCCAGGGTACAAGGTAAGCAACTAAAGTCACTTGGGGCGCCTAACATTTTGGCACCCCCAAGTGACTTAGCCTTTCCTTCTCCTTTAAATGTAACTGTAGTTTGGGTTACCAAGCACAGTGTGATAACACCTAAAATGCTAATATATAAACACATTCTAGGAAATGAAGAGCAGCCCTGTGTTCATAGTGACAGAAGAGGATCTTAAGCAAGCAGCCATATTAGAAAATGAAGTTTTAAGCAAAAAGGATAAAAAGGAAGAAAGAAGGAAAAAAGCAACAGGTCAGCATCTTTTAATTCTACTGATCTGTAGCAAAATGTATTACTTTATTGATGAATTTTCGAAGTTCACCTGTATAGTTTGTATTGTAGATTGGCTCATTATGTATTCCTAACCTGAAAGCATTTATAATTACAGTTTGGCCTGCATTAAGCTGACCAAACATATTTGGTGTGAGGCAGGACTTGTCTACATGCTACCATTCTGATTCTGTAAACAGATGCAAACTTGATGCAGCCTCATTAGATGTTGTAGTTCAAAATGGAAAATATCCTAAACTTTTAACACAAATAAACAGATGTAGGGTTCATTGGTTAACCAACACGCAGGTAGGGCAGGCAGCATACTGCTTTTAAAAAAAAAAAAAGTCGTACAGGTATAGGACCCATTATCCAGAATGCTCGGGACCAAGGGTATTCCGGATAAGGGGTCTTTCCGTAATTTGGAATTCCATACCTTAAGTCTACTAAAAAATCAATAAAACATTAATTAAACCCAATAGGGTTGTTTTGCATCCAATAAGGATTATTTATATCTTAGTTGGGATCAATTACAAGGTACTGTTTAATTTCTACAGAGAAAAAGGAAATCAGTTTTAAAATTGTGAGTTATTTGATTTAAAATGGAGTCTATGGGAGACGGGCTTACCGTAATTCGGAGCTTTCTGGATAACGGGTTTCCGGAAAAGAGATCCCATACCTGTACAGCCCTTGTACAGCCAGTGTAGTTTCTATGTGTTCATTTGGCAGTTTAAGCATGTATTTTTAGGGGTCTATTAAATTAATGTTTTGAATATTTATTTTACATGATATTGTTTGCTTAATATTTATTTAAGCGTCAAATTATCGTAGTGGAATCAAATTCATAAATGCAAATAGGAAAATGTTTCTGCTTGAACTCCTGAGTATGTGCCATCTGTTTCAAGTCGATTCCATTGTATCTAGTTTTAGAAAATAATAGTTAGTATAGGAAGCCTGTTGGCATCACCTGAATAGAATGCAGAAGGTAAACAACCCACTTCCAGAGCAAATGTACAACATATATTATGTAGTCTGGAAGTAAGAAGAAATTCTGTCTACAGGAGGTGTGCATAATTTTTAGCATGAGATTGGTTCAATCAACACAGCAATTACAATAAGTGTCTCTCATATAGTATCATTTGCTTTCATCAAGCATTTATTTTTAATGGTAAACTTAAAATAGATCCTTGTAACATTATATACTCTAATGTAATTCTTTGCTGAAATGAAGCCATCTAATTCCGCTGTCTGTACATTATTCTCCTAAGCTAAGCAAATGTAGCTGTGAGAAACTACTATCCAGTAGATAATCATGGGCAGCATCATTGCTTGCAAGTGTATTATCCTTTTACAGTTCTTTGTATAAGTATTCACAGACTGTTTCACATTTTGTTTGGTTATTACTTTTTATTAAAATGGATCATTTAGAATTTCTACAGTTTGAATTGGCAAAACATACTTAGCTCCTTTAAGGTGTCCAATATTTCTATTTACTATACCAGAAAAGCTAATTAATATTTAAATACTTATTGGTTTCATAAGTAACCACCCCTGAATCTAGGTGCCTTGTTAAAATAGAAGAACGAATAGTACAAAAAATGCTGCAAAATATCAGGATAGCTTTGTGCTTGTTATAATGGATCCCATATCCCTATTTTTAGATCCTAAAAAGTCAAAGAAAAGCACAGAGATAGGGTTCATGGGGGATTTTCAGTGTAATGTAAATAGAATAAACTGGTGGTTCTTCCTATTGTGTTACACATTTTAGCATTTCCAATAAAATTTAATTTATACTTGTGTAATTAATATTCAAAATCTCAAATTCTTCATGAATTTCAGCAAAACTAAATTCATCACATCACAATACTAAAGCACATTAAAACCAGACACCCCAAAGGCAAACAAATAATGACGGTTAGCTACACCATTAGTCTGTGCAGCAATTTCACAGAATTTAATGCAAGTCAGAGCACCATATTCATGAGTCTGGTTAATTATTGATGTATAATGTATGAAGTATACAGTTTACAGTAACAACACTCAAGGCATGGTGATATGTATAGAATTAATTTTTGAAATACAAGTTGGGAAAGAATTCATTTCAGTCTGCTGAAAATTGCATCTTGGAAAAAGATTAATTACCCACCTATATAAAAGCAACATCGGAGTTCAAGAACAAAACCTTTTGCAGATTTGTAACAGGTTGTTCCCCTTTGAGTTACCTTTTAGTATGTTGTAGACAGTAATATTATGAGATCATTTGTAAATGGTCTTCATTTTTTATTATTTGTAGTTTTTTAGTTATTTAATTTTTTGTTCAGCAGCTCCCCAGTTTGGTGCTTCAGCAACTATCCGGTTGCTATGGTCCTAATTACAGTAACAACCAGGGAGTGATTTGATTGAGAGATTCATATATGAATAGGGGCAGATCTGAATAGAAAAATAGTTATAAAAAGTACCGATAACAATAAAAATGTAGCCTCACAGAGCAATAGTTTTTTGGCTTCTGGGATCAGTGACCCCCATTTGAAAGATACAAAGAGAAGAATAAGAAATATAATTCATAAACTGTAAAAAATAAATAAATAATGAAAACCAATTGAAAAGTTGCTTAGAATAGGCCATTCTATAATATACTAAAAGTTAATTTAAAGGTGGACCACCCCTTTAGAATTAGTCAGATGACCCTTGTGCACCTCACTGTCACCTTTTTTATTAAGCCACTTCATTGGGATTTTGGGCTTGTTATTGGAATCGTGGTGGTGGCAGCATTTTGTTGTGGGATTGCTTTCATCAAGGAGGCACTGCATATTTTGTTCAAACAGAATAATGTGTGGATGTTGCAGAATACAGGAAAATACTGCGTAACAACCGTCTGCTAAAATAAACTCTGGTTTGGAAGTTAATCTTTCAGTAGGACAATTATCCCAAACAGAAGGCCAAGATAATACTACACGTGGCTCAAAAACATAAAGCTTTAATGTCCTTCAATGACCAGTCATATCACATCCATAATTACCCACATTGGTCAATATAACTGTGGTGGTCTTTGAAAACAAAGGAACAAAAGTATCATCTGACTAATCTTAATAACCTTGACCAAAGTTTCTTAGACGAATAGGCCAAATTCACCTGTGAACCGTGTCCAAAGCTGGTACATATTTACCCCAATATATCTAAAGCTGTTATTTCTGCATTGTATTAAAGTGTACTGATTGAATAGTTATCCAAACAGAATATTTGTCTTTTTTATAAGATGTTTTTTATAAGATGCCTGATTTTTGGCTACATACCTGCTGCTTTTTAATACCGATGCCATTGTCGCCACCAGAGGGCAGTGGAAGCACTAGAACTGGCGGTTGTGGTAATGCAAGAGAAATAAAAATAAAAAAGTCTAAGAAGAAAGCAAGAAAGGATGAAGATGATGATGAATCACAAACCTCATACCCAGGTAAACAGATTAACCACGAGAACAAGCCACACTACAGTCACATGAATAGACACCTTCTTGACCATTAAGTATAGACATTTCTTTTGTTAACACAGTGAGTTCTGCATTATGTTTTTATATTGTTACTCTGTCAGTGTTTTTCTACTTCTTTTATGTTATTGTGACTTGTTACTAATCACAAACATGTTAGCTACCATGTATATTTTTATTTAACACATTCTTGAAAACAAAATCAAACCTATATGTAGCAGTGAAGGCAAACATTTACAAACTAAAATAGATTAATTTTATGATGATGTTTTAATTGCACTTTAAACATAACCTATATTGATCTTGCCACTTTAGGTAAACCAAAAGAACGAGAAGCTGCATTTATGTCTCTTGAAGAAATTCAAGATGTTTTGAGAAAACATGCACCGGACAGCCCAGATGAATTGGTCATTGAACTCTCTGAAAATCTAATTAGGTAGCTATTTAGCATGCCGCCAAATGCCATTTTGTTTTTGTCCTTCAATCTAAAACTGATACTGCAGCCTAAAATAATATCCTCCTATCTGGTGGAAGGAACACTGCTGAATTAAACCAGTAAGGGAGAATCAGTGGGGTTTTTGTTTGGAATGAAAATAACGTGTACGTTTGCATTGCAAAAATCTGCAGTACAAAGAAGTGTGAAAATGTGCAGGGTCTGACATAGAAAATAATACCTATCATGGTTTTCTACTTTTTTGCAAATTAATGTTTCTGCTTGCAAACTTTGAAATCTTAAAGGCCCAGTAACACCAAAGATGATTAATTTTAATTAATATTAATTGAAATGCCATTTACTCCTGTCCTGTGCATGTAACAATATTTCCTTTGGAAAAGAAGTCAGTTGTCTTCGTATTCTGCTAACTTCCCCATCATAATGTATGTGGTAAAAGCACAACGTTTGCCCCGGGTTTAGTAACCCTTTTGAACCAATAAGATGCTTTTAAATAGGTGACAAGTCAATGCTTCTTGCTGATTAGTTGCTATACTATAGGTGACCAGACCTGTAGCCAATTTACATAACCCTTTTTATCTGTTAAATAAACAAAGCTCCACCTGGTCTATTGTGTTCTATGTAACCTTTGATAATACTTATTCATGAACAGCCACCAAAAGCCTAACTAAAGAAACCATAGGTATTTTTAAATAGAAATATCTTACACGTTGTTATTGGCATTTTCAACAAGGTGTAGATGCTAGCAGGATGATTTCTTACGAAACATGATAAAGTATTTCATTTATTCTACATACAGAACAACTATTAACTTGGTTTATAATGATGCCCTGTTTATTATAAACCTGTCAAAGGTAACCACAGTTTGCATGCCTCCATGTCTAGCATTACATAGTCCTACTAAGTACTATTTTACTTGTCCTACCTTTACAGAATTTTTTTTAAGGAAGAGAGGGGGAGGCGGGGAGGGTTTTGATTAAGTTAAGAATATTGTTTGTAAGAAAATTGTTTTTTAAACATCATCAAGGGAGACATGAAGGGGCCCTGAAGAGCCAGTGCAGTTTTTTCTTTCTAACATTGCAATGTACTTTTCTCTGTTTATCTGCCTATCAACTCTCAAGGTGTCTATTGACCTACATAGGTGTGTTACCTGCATTAATATGTGATCGGGAAAATCAAACTAGGAATTACGTATCTGCATTGAGAAAATCTGCCTAATAGTGTGAAGAATATTATCTGGGAGCTGCTTAGAAAGGCATATGTGTTTTTCAGAACATTGTGCCACATTGTGCCACATGCATATACAATCATTTGACAAAAAGAGTACATCCCAAGGAAATTGTTTTCTTTTGTAACATATAGACATTTCAATTTGATCTTTATTTAAATAGTATATACATGTTATGTCACTGTAAGCGTTTCCATTGTCCCTCCCTCAGTTTTAGTCGGCTGTTACTGTATTGTTAGGTTTGTTCTCCTGAGGCAGGTCCTAGCAGGGGACCGAAATGTTAAGGATACTATGGCTCAGTTCAATAAATATTATTATTATTTTTTTTTTATAATTAAGTCCTGTGAGTGCAGTTCTTTTGCATTCTCATATATAGTTTGTTTACCAGCACCCAGGCAACTATTGTTGTTTGTGGATATGCAACCCTTTTTGCAGTCTTTTAAATAAATATAAAGTATATGTCATTGAAGATTTAAGATTTATTTTGTATGTTGGTCTGGATTTTTTTGTGTTTGTGATGTCATCTAATGTTACATAATATGTATTTTGTGCAGGCCCCTTACCAAGAGCTACCAGGAGGTAGTGCGGTCTGTGTTCTTGTCCTCAACCTCTTCCTCATCAGGAGCCAGTAGAAAACAGACCATGAAAGACTTCCAAGAAGAAGTGACCAGTCTTTACAACAACATCCGGTTGTTTGAAAGGGGAATCAAATTCTTTACAGGTGACTTAAGTTAAGTTTTGTTACCTGATGCTGCTTAATGAATTCCTAAAGTACTAGATGAAAACGATATTGTATCTTTTACAGATGAAACTCAAAACAACCTTGCCAAGCACCTGCTGAAGACAATTTGCACAGACATTACAAATATTATTTTTAACTTCCTGGCAGCTGATTTTATGATGGCAGCAGAAGATTATACCACCATCACTAGTGAGGTATAAATTTGTACTGATGTAATACAGGTATGGGACCTGTTATCCGAAAAGCTCAGACCCTGGGGTTTTCCAGATAAGGGATCTTTTCATAATTTAGATCACCATGCCTTAAGGCTACTAAAAAATAATTTAAATATTAAATCCAATAGGATTGTTTTGCCTCTAATAAGGATTGATAATATCCAAGTTTAGTTAAAGTACAATGTATTGTTTTATCACTACTGAGAAAAAGAAAATATTTTTTTAAAATGTGAATTATATCATTAAAATGGAGTGTACGTGAGATAGCCTTCCTGTAATTCAGAGCTTTCTGAATAATAGGTTTCTGGATAATGGATCTGATACCTGTATTACTATCAGGATGATCAAAGCAATTTCTTTCAATATTTCTTCACTCTATATGAATCAGTAAATGTGTGACCAGAATGTAGTCTTCTAGCACTGTTGTACTGTTTATTTGATAGAATATCAAGCAGAATTGTAGGGATTCTTAATCTCTCTTCTTTCTTATTCTACCTAGTAATTTAGCACTAAAATGTTTCTGAGGAACCACATAGGTCCAGTGGGTACAATTGCAAGAAAGCAGCAAAAGAAGTGATTTAAAAACTATAACAAAAAAATGAGGATTCGATGACACAGTTACAGCGTACTAAATATTCATTTAAAGGTGTACGTGTTTTTCTGCCTGTGGAAATGTGGGAACATAGTGTTTTTAGTCAGTTAAGAAATGAAATTGGTAAAGGTAATAGTTCTGACAGGATTTGTCTGCAGAGATGGAACTGTCTAGTAACTATTGGTAAAGAAGAAGGGTGGATTAAATGTATTGAATTAATAGAGCTCTTTGGTTTGCCTTTTTTTTTTTTTTTTTTTACTTCTAGGTTAGAAAAAAGATGTTAAGCAAGCTCCAAGAGGAGGCTAAAGGCCCTTTGACAAAGCTTCATAGTTCATTATCTGGAAAGGTAAGATGTACAGCCAAAATATAGAATATATTGGTTTTGAAAAGCACTTTGTTTCGAGTGTGTTATTCTGGAAAAGATCCTGTTGCTATAAAAATATATGTGATCATATTAACATTTCTAGCAGTTTTTTACATTTGTGAAACAGCACAGGAGCAAAATTATTTATATAAGCAATAGGGTTGATTAAAATAAAGACGATAACTTGCAACATTCCTGCACATCTGCAAAATAGCCTATACGTGAATTCACTAGAAAAGTCTGCTTAGTTAGTTTTATTTTTAAGAATTGACTAAAATTACATTTATTTTTTCATGAAATTTGGTTCTGTATATTTTGTAGAGTATTGAAGAATTCTCATCCTATGTGGACTCAGCTGCAGATGCATGTGGAATATTAATGAAAAAAGGAGATAAGAAGAAAGAAAGGTATTTTTTTTTTTTTTTACTGACATGCAAAAAAAAACTTTTTGTTACCCTAAAAATTTAGCAAATGAATCCTAAATAAACAGTGGGTAATATGCACAAGACTGTATTGTGAGAAAATAGAATGCTGTTCTATTCAAGTTGTAATATATATTATACCATTATTGTTTGCTTAGGGCAGAGAACTGCTTAGGGGCAATATATCCCTATTTAGTGTAAGAATATATTCTGTGGGAAAGCCCAGAAAATACAAAAAGCAAAACTCCTAGTGCAGTATATTCAGATAAATAAAGTCCTGTCCAAGCGCACAAAACCTGCACATATTCTGAGGAAGTGTGGCGGACCATGCAAAACGCATAGGGAAACACAGGTTGTGGACTTTGTTTGAATACTTGTACAATGCTCTATTATTTGCTGTCTTTGTGAGTATACCCACTTGGGGATCTTTTATCTAATATTAAAAGGAGTACTTCACTATTTGTTTTTCCTATGTTTGTTTTTGCTAAAGGATTTGAAAATTTAATTGATTGTATTTGGAACATACACTCCCTACATCTGGTAAGTAGGCAATCTCCTCAGAAGGGCTTATTTCACCTTCACCAGTTGTGCTGTGTTCACACTGATACATGGCTTGTGGTTTTGTGCACTTGGATAGCACTTTATTTATCTGAATATACTTCACTAGGTGTTCTTGTGTTCTCTGCGCTTTCCCACAGAATATACTCTCAAGCCTATGTGACAGTCCTGCAAGGTTGACTTATTTAGTGGGAGCTGCAATCAAAAATAATCCTTTTTATTGCCATCACAGTGCCAATTGTATTTCTCTGCTATATATCACTATTTAGTACCGTTATTTTTTTTTTCTTCGCTTTATTTAAAAAAAATCAGGTAGAAATAATATGTTAGATGTTTGAGCACAATGTGTTAAAGGACAAAATAAGGAAAATGTATTGTAGCAGCACCACTACGCTACCCATATTTGCATTACAGTAAAATCGTAAAAAGGCTTTTGTTGTCCTTTAAATGTATTTCATTCTTGTTCTGTTGTTCTCTTGTTTTTCAGACAAATTATGTTTCAGCATCGACATGCTCTTATCGAACAGTTGAAAGTCACTGAAGATCCTGCTCTTGTGCTGCATCTGACATCTGTTTTAATGTTTCAGTTGACAACTCATTGTATGCTCCATGCACCAGGGAGATGTGTCCCACAGATCATTGCTTTCCTTCACACAAAGATTCCTGAGGTATTGGTGTCCATACTAATACAATGCACAGTAAAAACAAATTGCTCCATATATACAATCAACAATATATAGATGGTGCACTCAGGGACTCTTTCAAATAGGCAAAAAAAAGTTTGCTCAAAGCAGTGAAACATTCTGATGATTGTTGTATCTGTCTGCTTTGATAAACAGTGCACGTTACCACGTTTAAATGCGTGTTTAGGCGCGAAGACACTTGTTGCTAGGTAACCATATACATAAACACAAGTATAAGTACATAAAATGGTTAAAGATAATATACCCGGCAAATGTGCGGTGTCCCTATATGACCCGATCACTCTGCTTCCCAGGTGACAGCCGTTAATGGTAGGACCCAGTGTGATCACAAACCGGCCACGGGGTATGGTGTTACAGGTCCGTGCCGTCGGGCCGCTGCACTTATTTTGAGTATCGGGTCTCCGCCTGCTGGCTTTCGGTTTGTGATCACACTGGGTCCTACCATTAACGGTTGTCACCTGGGGAGCAGAGTGATCGGGTCATAAAGGACACCGCACTGTTTGTTTTCCCTGACGAAAGTCCAAGTAATGGACTGAAACGTTGGACCAATAAATCCTCACCATTCGCAGTTGATATGTGATTTCTCAATTTTTATTATTTTCACTTTTGATGCGCAAATCCTTTGAGTGCCGTCACTGTTCATTTTATATATATATATATATATATATACTGCTCAAAAAAATAGGGAACACTTAAACAACACAATGTAACTCTAAGTCAATCACACTTCTGTGAAATCAAACTGTCCGCTTAGGTAGCAACACTGATTGACAATCAATTTCACATGCTGTTGTGCAGGTGGTGACACAGACCACTTCTCAGTTCCTATGCTTTCTGGCTGATGTTTTGGTCACTTTTGAATGCTGGCGGTGCGTTCACTCTAGTGGTAGCATGAGAAGGAGTCTACAACCCACACAAATGTCTCAGGTAGTGCAGCTCATCCAGGATGGCACATCAATGTGAGCTGTGGCAAGAAGGTGTGCTGTGTCTGTCAGCGTAGTGTCCAGAGCATGGAGGCGCTACTAGGAGACAGGCCAGTAGAGGAGGCCGTAGGAGGGCAACAACCCAGCAGCAGGACCGCTACCTCCGCCTTTGTGCAAGGAGGAACAGGAGGATCACTGCCAGAGCCCTGCAAAATGACCTCCAGCGGGCCACAAATGTGCATGTGTCTGCTCATACGGTCAGAAACAGACGCCATGAGGGTGGTATGAGGGCCCGACGTCCACAGGTGTGGGGGTTGTGCTTACAGCCCAACAACGTGCAGGACATTTGGCATTTGCCAGAGAACACCAAGATTGGCAAATGCGACACTGGCGCCCTGTGCTCTTCACAGATGAAAGCAGGTTCACACTGAGCACATGTGACAGAGTCTGGAGACTCTGGAGAATCACCAGTTTATTTAGTACCCATATCTACTCATTTCGATCCCCACAGGATCGTTGTCAGGATCCTGACAACAATCCTGTGGGGATCAAAACGCGTAGATATAGGTACTAAATAAACTGGTGATTGATATACACAGTTTTGGTGCTTTGAGTGCTTTCAGTGCCTGCAATTGTATTTTGATGGTCAGCACCCGGCCATTACCTACAAGTGGTGAGCTGCAGTGTGTGTACCCTTTCTGGGACTTTATGACAGCTTGTTACGTTAAATTTTAAAGTTTTTCTTTTTCCTTTTAGGACCAGCACAAACTTCTTGTTAACTACCAGACTCTTGTTGTAAAGCAACTAATAGGCAATACCAAGCAGAAGGATGAAGAAGATGTGGACACAATGGAGGACACACAAGAGGGGACAGAAAAAGGAACTGATAATATTAGAAAGGAACTTCAAGAAATGTCCCCTGTAATCAAGGATTTAGTTCTTCGATCTAGAAAATCATCCATGAATGATGAATGACCTGTTTATTTTTGGTTAAAACACCCATGTGTTCAAGCTAATTTAAGATAATTTAATACTAATAATTCAACCCACAACTAAATTAAAATCAGAATTCTAACAATCAAATTTAAACTGAGATTGCTTGCCAACTTTTCATATTACTTGGGAAAAGCAGCTTCACATTGTAATTACAGTGCAGCAGAAATGAATATGTTGTTCTTGCAAAACCATAATTGACATTTAATAAAGGGATTTTTTTCTGAAGATACAGCAACTCCAAAATAGGAGAGAGATCCCAGATACCTGTTCCCAAGCATTTAGCTGCAAAATAAAAAAACAGGGCTGTAAATCGCTGAAAGCAATTACTGATACCTTACAGCTGTTCCCTTGGAATTCTAATATTATCTTATGGGGTCACCTTTATCAAGGGTGCATTTGTATAATTTTCTATTACATGTTCCTTCTTTGGGGGCAGTTAAAACCTCACATATTACAGCTGCTGATTTGTTTCTTCCTTTTGAATGACAATGATTAAACAGTTAAACACTATAGAGAGCAGCATGCTTTAAACAGGATCAGTTACCAACATAAATATTTTTCTTATTAAAATAGCTAGAATCTCAGCCATAAAGCAGGTCTTTTGTAACAAAAGGGTAGGGATATGATAGTAATAGTGTATACAATACTCAAACACAGAACTGAACAAAAGTTTGGTTTATAATATTCAACTTTACTAAACAATATTTTGTGACAAATGTAAAAAGGTTATTATGATGATTCTGTTCAACAGGCGTATGCATAAAACTTTCCAGGAACCAGACATTGCTACATTTCCTTATGTAGATGTGGAGGGTTCTAAAAAGTATTATGTCACTGGAAGTATTCATTCTGAAAAGTATTATGTCACAGGAAGTACTCATTCTGAAAAGTATTATGTCACAGGAAGTACTCATTCTGAAAACTATTATTTCACAGGAAGCACTCATTCTGAAAATCACAACACTTGTGCAGAGATACAGTAGAACCCAGATTTTACATACCTGGATTTATTTTTTTAAATTGATGCAGTTTTTTCTTGGTCCCATGCAGGCCAGTGGTGTCTTTTTTCATGGATTTTACATTTTTCTGGAATCTATACCATTCCCCGGGAAACATAAGAGCGGATAATACTGTATATCCATAGCCACTTATAAACAAGTTAAACATAAGAGCCGCCATATCCATCTATTTTCCTCCGGTTGGCTTATGAATATTGCAAAAGCATTGTTGAGGCTCTCCTTTAGCCACACCAGTAACTAATCGGATGCACAAATGATTAGGAAAGTAACCTAATTCAATAAAATGCTTAGGCAGATATTGGTAAAAACAAAAATCTCAAACAAAATCTCTACAATTTTAATGACAATTTGGACTAATTTGAAATATACATTTCAATATAACCACTGTGGTATTCCATTATAAGAGCTCAAAGCTCAAACATTATTCTCATTCAGCCAGTTAGAACAGCACATACAATTGAAATATTGTAGGTTCTGCGAAGCGCTTTCTGCATATAATGTGTTACATCAGTGTCTGACCCACTACTTTAATCCCTTCTAATATACTGTACCTATATTTTACTGTAATAAGTACTGTAATTATATGTTCTGTGTGCTGATTTTACCACTAGCTCACACAGAACCTTTATGGGATCTCTACTACAGCTTTTAGAAATGTTAGCCATGTTAAGAAAAGAATGCGTAGACCCACACAAACGTTAAGTATACAAAATGGAACCCATTTCTTTTGCTTACAGTAAATGCTTTTCAGATGGTTTATAAAAAGATTTAAAAAAAAAAAAAAAAAAAATCATTTTTGGAACTAATCCCAGTAAAAGGAGGGTTAGAATAGAGTCCTTCTTGTCCCTGTTGTAGCCAGCGGTGTACTACTTAGTGTAATAAGCTCTATGTTTCATTTATGCTGGTTACATTTAAAAGAGTGTTACTTTACAACGGTTTTGTAAGACAGTTCTAGTTCAATGAAAAACTTGCAGTTGTTTGTACATTTTTAAATGAACACAACATGGAAACAATTTGTAATGTAAGCAAATAGAAAAAATGAAAATATTTTCTTTAATAAATATTGTTAGAAACAGTGGGTATTTGTGTGTTGCTTTACCCTTCAGCCCTTGGGACATTCTCAAATGTTCACATAAATTAGAAGAAGCTTCTAGATTTTTTTTATTTATCTGAAAAAGGTTCATGGGAAAATATATGTCTCCTTTTAATATTGAATGTAAATTCACCACTGATATAGTAGTCCTGGGGCACAGCAAGATTAATGTGCTCTGTACTCTTTTGTTCAGTTGCATAAATAAGAAAAAATCTTCAGTCTCAGAATGCAGAGAAAGGATCAAACTGCATTTATAATACAGTAGAACCTTGATTTTACATTTCCCAGGGGACAGTGTCAAAACAATGTAAATTTAGGAAAGTAAACCAGGAGAAAAAAAGACGCCACTTGCCTGTATGGGACAGTGAAAAACTGCTGTAAAATCTAGGAAAATATAAAATCTTAGTATGTAATATTGGGGTTCTGCTGTACTTACTATAGAGCAATGCTTTTCACTAAAGGTTCAAGAATATAGCAGCCATAGTTTTATATGTTCCCTATCTTTAGACTACAAACATAAAGGATTTCCTAGCAAGTAGGAGCATAGTTCATGGTGATCACTGGACTTGTGGGATAAGTAAGCAAGTGTTGCACCACAATGCCCGTGATCAATAAGGCATTACCAATTCTTGTTACTTTTCCAGTAAAAAATAGAAACCAAATCCCAAATGCGCCATTTCCCTAAGACTAACCTACTAACAGAGCAAAAAGAACATAACAACTGTACAGTTTGTGATATTTTTCCCAACAATGAAGTGTTTTTCCAAATACTTCCATGATAAAATGGGCATTATGTGATTGTGGTACAGCCATTTATATGCCTCTCAAATGTGCATGATTTCAAAAGCATTGCACGCGCATATGCAATGCTGCTCAGGGTAAACAACTAGGCCCCTTTGGTCTTTTGTACACTGCACAAGGAAACTGGGGCACGACCAACAGTCTAAACTTGTGCAAACTTGCTTACATTTCTGCAGCTAGTCTTTGCTAGTCTATGTGTTTGAAATCCGTTCATAATAACAGAATTTGATAAACAGGAAATGAGGTAAGTCATAAAAACAACAATCTGAACCTTGTACATACTAGTGGAGGCTTGTGTAAAGTGCATTATAGTTATTTTTTACCAATAATGCATAATGCTGCCAGTATAATTAATTGTGCTCCTGCTGTTAATGCAAGAATACTCAATGCGCACAAATTGGCAGGTCCAGGTTGAAACTACAGGATTCCCTTACATTAAAAAGACCTCCTCTTTCTGCCCAGTTACAATAAAGTACTTTCTGCGTGGTGTCAATTTCAGCATGTGTGTATGTTTGTATCATTGCATTTGAATATAGTAGATGTGGTGTCCTGGGTTTTATTAGATATTGTGGAACACTGAACAGATAGCACATCTGTACATATGGAAGGGAGAAGCCATTTACATCAAAAAAATCACACCCAGTAGAGAACTACATTCCTTCTGCCATAAATGTTAAAGGTTCTAAACCCAGCCAAGATGCTGTCCCACTGTGCCCCCTAGTTTTGCTGTAGAAGTTGTCAAAGAACGTAATTATAGATGCAGGAAAATTCACCAATGAGCATTCTACTGACTAAAAACCTCATTATAAGTGCAAGAGAAGTGACCAATGAGAACAATGATTCCCAGCACTATGTCAGGCATCATGCTGTTATCTTACATATAGAGATAATGATGTATTTTTTTTCCTTCATTATATGACACTGGAATCAGACATGGGAATAAAAGGCAGGTTTGTTAAGTGCTGGGAAACTGATTAATGTTCCCAACTCCAAAGAACAGGGAGTTAGATTTATACAGATCAGCTGGGATTCTCATTGGAGGATTTTTTTTATTTTATTGCAGCTGCTGGCCCTGGAGCTTTGAGTAAAAGTTTAGGAAAATTTTAATGTGCAATATTGCTTAAAGGATACAATCCTAATGTTGCTGGACTACAGCTCCCAGCATGCTGTGACCTTATTATATGTAACTGTAGGGACCCATAGGGTTAACAGGCCCCTATGGTTTTAAACCCTACAATGTCCTTAGTTTATGCTGTTACTGGGCAAAGACCCATGTATCTAGTTTATCCTTTTCACTTGTGCCTTATTGGTTTACAGGTTGACTCCACCCTTTGCACTCCAATATAGTGTTTAGCAAAGGGTGGGTCTTCCTCTTTGGCTGCCTCTGTGTCTCAGGTGAAGGTTCACTGAGCCTGGGATCAACAGGGCCCCAGTAAAGACATACTTTACCCTAGACTCACTATCTTATACTCTAGTGAAGTCGTTCACCCCGTGAGTGAGGACCAGTTAGATAGTTACTCTTGTGGAGCACTTTTTAGGAAAGTGAGATAGAGAGGGAAGGAAGCAAGAGCAGTTTTGGCTCCACCAAGGAAAGTAGCTGGAAGTACACTTTCCATACAAGCACTGTTGCCTCAGCATAGGGCCACAGTTAAGACAGTATCTCAACCCTGATCCACAGTTGGTTGTAGGACTCTTAAAGCTAGAGGTATTCAACCTGAGGACTGAGGTATCTATCCAGACTGCTTCCATAGGGGTACCGAGCTGACCAGGTGCATTTACCCTGCCCAGTCTCCCAAAGAGGTGGGATAAACCAGTGTGCATCATCTCTTCTTGCCCTCAGTGTACTATCATATAACATCTGCATTGTGAGTATTTGAACTAACCCTGCATCTTGATTTATTTGTCTCTGACAATAAAGCCACTTCTATTGTTCAACTGCAAGAGCCTTCTGCCGTCCATTATTGCTAATTTGCACTGCACACAGCTACTGTGAGTTGTAGCACTACACCCCTGTTTCCCGTGGTTACTTCCATTTAGCGAAGGCCCATCCTGAAGGATTGAGTCACATGTACCCCATGCTCTAGACCTATACTACCAGTGGCCTGTTTACAGCTAAATAGGTGTTACATAACATTATTCTGGGATTTGTAGTCCAGCAACAGCTCAGTAAAGTTTGGTTGAACAGTGCAGTGGACCAGGGTTTAGTACCCCTTCAACATTAAATTCTTTTTAATATTATTTTCCATGACCAGTAAAGCAAATTGCTAATCGGTTGTGTGGGTGAGCTAATGCTTTTTTCTTGTACTATCCCTACATTAACGGCTTACTGCTCTCTCATTTGGCAACACCCACCCATGATACAACCCCCTTTATTGAATATTTTATTCTTCTTTGTAGAGAGCCAGCGCCCTGAAACTCAAAATTAGAATGAATGATTTGCTGATGATGTTTGTTTTTACTTAAATTATATTAATTGCTAGCAGACAGCAAAAATAAAAGTAGCCAGTCTTGACCGTTATATCATCTGGACTTATTTATGCAATGAGCCTGGAGCTACCGTTCTATCCGACCTCTCTTTAATCAAGTGTTGCAAAGAGAACATTTTCAGCTACAGTGTGATTTCCTTCCTGTATATCAAAAACAGTTTTTTGCCATTGCAGAAACATTGTGTATATGTTCTGTGTGTGCATTTACAATGTAATAATTTTTCAAAATATACAGTGGCTTGCAAAAGTATTCGGCCCCCTTGAACTTTTCCACATTTTTTCACATTACAGCCACAAACATGAATCAATTTTATTGGAATTCCACGTGAAAGACCAATACAAAGTGTTCTACACGTGAGAAGTGGAAGGAAAATCATACATGATTCCAAACATTTTTACAAATAACTGCAAAGTGGGGTGTGCGTAATTATTCAGCCCCCTGAGTCAATACTTTGTAGAACCACCTTTTGCTGCAATTACAGCTGCCAGTCTTTTAGGGTATGTCTCTACCAGCTTTGCACATCTACAGACTGAAATCCTTGCCCATTCTTCTTTGCAAAACAGCTCCAGCTCAGTCAGATTAGATGGACAGCGTTTGTGAACAGCAGTTTTCAGATCTTGCCACAGATTCTCGATTGGATTTAGATCTGGATTTTGACTTGGCCATTCTAACACATGGATATGTTTTGTTTTAAACCATTCCATTGTTGCCCTGGCTTTATGTTTAGGGTCGTTCTTCTGCTGGAAGGTGAACCTCCGCCCCAGTCTCAAGTCTTTTGCAGACTCCAAGAGGTTTTCTTCCAAGATTGCCCTGTATTTGGCTCCATCCATCTTCCCATCAACTCTGACCAGCTTCCCTGTCCCTGCTGAAGAGAAGCACCCCCAGAGCATGATGCTGCCACCACCATATCTGACAGTGGGGATGGTGTGTTCAGAGTGATGTGCAGTGTTAGTTTTCCGCCACACATAGCGTTTTGCATTTTGGCCAAAAAGTTCCATTTTGGTCTCATCTGACCAGAGCACCTTCTCCCACATGTTTGCTGTGTCCCCCACATGGCTTGTGGCAAACTGCAAATGGGACTTCTTATGGTTTTCTGTTAACAAAGGCTTTCTTCTTGCCACTCTTCCATAAAGGCCAACTTTATGCAGTGCATGACTAATAGTTGTCCTATGGACAGATTCCCCCACCTGAGCTGTAGATCTCTGCAGCTCGTCCAGAGTCACCATGGGCCTCTTGGCTGCATTTCTGATCAGCGCTCTCCTTGTTCGGCCTGTGAGTTTAGGTGGACGGCCTTGTCTTGGTAGGTTTACAGTTGTGCCATACTCCTTCAATTTCTGAATGATCGCTTGAACAGTGCTCCGTGGGATGTTCAAGACTTTGGAAATCTTTTTGTAGCCTAAGCCTGCTTTAAATTTCTCAATAACTTTTTCCCTGACCTGTCTGGTGTGTTCTTTGGACTTCATGGTGTTGTTGCTCCCAATATTCTCTTAGACAACCTCTGAGGCCGTCACAGAGCAGCTGTATTTGTACTGACATTAGATTACACACAGGTGCACTCTATTTAGTCATTAGCACTCATCAGGCAATGTCTATGGGCAACTGACTGCACTCAGACCAAAGGGGGCTGAATAATTACGCACACCCCACTTTGCAGTTATTTATTTGTAAAAAATGTTTGAAATCATGTTTGATTTTCATTCCACTTCTCACATGTACACCACTTTGTATTGGTCTTCCACGTGGAATTCCAATAAAATTGATTCATGTTTGTGGCTGTAATGTGACAAAATGTGGAAAAGTTCAAGGGGGCCGAATACTTTTGCAAGCCACTGTACACATAGTTTACAATTAATTGTTCTTCAATTTCATATTTTTAATTTTCATATTTTCTGCTGGTTTATCTCTAAAGTTGTTTGTTTTTTTATGCTAAAAGTCACTTTTAGATGGCAATTTTTTACCTTTGCGTTTTTGAGCACTTAATAAATACCAGACATTCGAGTTTTTGAAAACTGAGGTGCAAAAAAACTCGAATTGTGAAAAAAAGGTCACAACTGAGGATTTTTTACAGGTGGGCCGCAAGTGGCCCTGAAATACAGTATATTGAATAAACAATAAGGAAAATAACATATTGTAGCTTTACAGAGAGTATGTCTTTTATGGTTGCCAGGGTCAGATAGAATTTAAAAACCAACCTGGAGAGAGGCCGAACACAAAGTCAGCAATAGCAATGGCAAGCAGAAAGTCTAACAGTCTAACACTGCTGAGCCCAGGTAGCACTGGGTTTACCCGGAATTGCAGGTCCTTGCACTCTATTCTGGAGTTTAAGGACGTGCACTCTCTGGATGGATACAGCAAGAGCATGATTTTGCACCCCTTAGTGCTATAGCACTTGCATCTGGGCATTTTTAAAAGACCCCTTAGATCTTTATAGTAAAGAGATCTATCTATGCATTATTGTGACAGGGGATGACAAATAACACATCTGATCATAAAACAACATTTTCCCATGTGTCACTCGTATCCTTAAATTAAAATGAATATTACATAGTAGTGTATTGCAAATATCAGTGAATTAGAGCAATATTCCTGGCTAGATGTGTTGGTTACAACTGCACACCATCAGCTTCACATTCCAGGCATTTCTTCAGCCACTAACATTCCATCAAGTTAGCCCTTTGGGCCCTGGCCGTGGTTTAAAGGAAGCAATCTGAACTCTACATTCCTTATTTAATCTATGCTGCTTTCCTTAATTTGCACATTTAGAACCTGAACATAAACATCCGTTATTACAGAGTGAGGAGAGACAGCCCTTTCCCAAAGCCAAAAGCTGACAAGCCCCCAAATCCAAGACCTCTGGAAACCAGTCTGCTGCTTCAGTATGTGAAAGGTCCGCAGCTTCCAGTGATCGAGCTCTGAATAGAAAAACCCAATGTAAGTAACAACCTTTTAAAGAACATCCCTTCTACTTCAACACGCTGGTATACTAAGGCATATAAGAATTGCTTACTGTATGTAGAAATGCAGAATTCAGTAATGAAATGACTGTGTGATGTCCTGTACTAATGTATCCAATAGCAATTTATTGTTTTTTAAGCAACTGAAGGCAGCATAATACCACATAAAGCTTTTTTTTCCAAGTATCTGTCCTAGCAAGGACAAAGGTTATTGCAGGAAATTCTTTAGTTTTAATAATGCCTTCCTTTTGATAAAGCTGGCCTTTTAAAAGGATTTTTCGTTATCATTAAATGCGGTGTTTTGACTTTGCACGCTGTTCCCTGACAACCACGACTGTCAAAGAGCACAGAGTACAAACACTCATATATTCTGCAGAGGAAAAAGGCAAGAATTATAATAAACCCCAGCAGGCACAGCTAAATTATTTTGTGCTTTTGGGAACTAAGCATAGCAGTGCACACATAATATATTAATATATGAAGCACAATTTAGTTGCAGATCTTTAAAACAGGGTTCAAAGGGAAACAAGCAATGATCTTAAGCTCTTGCTAAACTACAGTTATCAGCACTCCCACCCAACCAGCAGAATATTAGACTGAGTATTAGCAGAAGATAACAAGCCATATCTTGTATATCTCTGACTTAAATAAATTAATGTGTTATTATGGTTTAATGTTATTATACTTTATTTTTCTAATGCAGATACCAGGCCACTATCTGCAAGGAGTTTGTATGTTCTCTCCATGCACATGTGTTTGCCCCATATACCTCGGTTTTCTCCCACACTCTACAGACATACAGGGAGGTTAATTGGTTCCTGATAAAAATTGTCCACAGTGCATGTGAATGTAATAGGGGCCCTAGATCCAGATCCGTAGCCAGGGACTTTAAAGGGAACCTACTGCGCTAAGAAATCATTTACCCATAATGCTGTCCCACTCCTTTGGAAGTTGCCAAAAACATAATTATAGATGCAAGAAAATTCACCAATAAGAATTCTACTGATAAAAAATGTATTAAAAACTCACTATAGATACAAATTGACCAGTGAGAATGCTGATTTCCAACACTACGTCAATAATCCTGCTGTTATCTTACATATAGAGATAATTATGTCATTTTTTACTTCATTATGACACTGGAATCAGACATGGGGATAAAGGACAGGTATGTTCAGTGCTGGGAAACTGTGCTTAAAGCTTCCAACTCCAATTGCAGGAATAAAGAACAGGGAGCCAGATTTATAAAGATCATCTGGGATTATTATTGGAAGATTTTCTGCATTTTAAAGCAGTCACTGGCTGTGGAGATTTGGAGAAAAGTTTTATTGTGCAATATTGCTTTAAAGGGGTTGTAAACCCAGTCCTAATGCTGTCCCATTGCACCGCCTAGTTTTGCTATAAAACTTGCCAAAAAGCATAATTATAGATGCAAGAAAATTCACCAAAATTCTACTGATAAAAAACTTCATTATAAATGCAGAATTGACCAGTAAGAATGTTGATTCCCAGCATGCCAGGCATTGTGTTGTTATCTTACATATATAGATAATTATGCCAACTTGTAACTTCATTATATGACACTGGAATCAGACATGGGGATAAAGGAGAGGTTTGTTCAGTGCTGGGAAACTGTGCTTAATGCTCCCAACTCCAATTGCAGGAACACAGAACAGGGACCTAGGTTTATACAGATCAGCTGGGATTCTCACTGGAGTACTGTAAAGCAGTAGTTGGCTGTGGAGATTTAGGGAAAAGTTTAGGAAAAGTTTTATTGTACAATATTGCTTTAAGACTATAACCACAGAGAGAGAGAGGGAGAGATTTGCCTGTATGGGTTCCCTATTGGTAGGAGTGGTCAACTTAGCAATGTGGTATCAGTACTTTTAATATCTTGTGTGATATTTAATTTGTAAGTAGTGGACTAAACATTGTTATTTTTTTCATTATCAAAGCCAGCTTCCCTCTCTCAGAGAGTTCCAATTTCTCACCTAGCTACCATTAATTTTGAAAGTGACCTTTTCTTGTATATAAAGGAAAATCTTCAGAGGCTTTCGCAGTATAATTAGAGTTTATCAACAGAATGTTTCATCATAAGGAAGTAGAGTTAAATTCTACAGAATTGAAGGACATAGGAGATAACACCTTTAAAGCACTGCAGAAGACCAGTGCTATATATAAATATAAATATATATGCATGTACATGTATATAAACACATTAATTACCTAGTTATAGAGGCCAGCATTTAATTAAGGCAGTAGCTCTTTAAATGTCCCATGCGCCAATGGGAGGGTGTGCATATTCTCAACAGGGGTAGGGGCCTGGATGGCAGGGGCCCTTGCAGTGGTTTCCAGTGGGCCCAAAAACCCCAGTCTGACACTAGCCCTAACTTTCAGTATGATGCTGCCTTGCTGTACTGGGGTCTCGGTTCATTTCCAACCTCAGCACAATCTGCAGGGAGTTTAGATGGTAGCCCCATGTGATACTGACTATTTGGTACCAGTGGGTACCAAAAGGTGCTCCCTCTAAGACAACGTAAAGGGCAGATAGGGACAGTTTGGGAAGATTTCCTGTTTGCTTTGCTAGATACTCCTGGAAGCCCATCTTAAGAAGGGGTGAACACTTCTTTTATGCCCTTGATATTCTTGGAGTTATGGCTAAATAATATTAGCTATGTTACGGCAATTTTCTATAGGTTATACATTTTATTGTTTTGAGTTTTGGAACTATGTTGCAGTAACTAACTATGTTGCAGTATCAACCAGAGACTGTTTCATCCACATCATCCTCAAAATTATTTATAAATGTGAAAAGGGAAAAGTAATGGGAGTCCCACTAAAGCTCAAAAAAGAGCAAAATATAGCAAAATAGAAGTGGTTAACTTACAGCAGCCCTGCAAAATATTGTATGTAGCACTGTGACCTAGGACACCAGTATGTAGCAGGCAGTTTGATTAGATTTGATATACTTATAAGGGAGAGAGGGTGGACTGCAAAAAGCAAAATCAAAGTGCAAACAAGGGCAACAAAAAAAATGTAAAATGATATAAAAGGTAATTTTCCACATAAACAAAAATCTTGGTTTGAACAAACTAGTCAGGATGCGAATGAAGCCCAGTAAATTGTTCCTTACAATCTGGAGCGACTCCATTCTCCAGTGCAGCTAAATGAAAATTCTGGTGAGTCATAATGGAGGAAAACTATAACCTCAAACATTGCAGGTCTCTTAAATATCACATCCACCAGCACAGTTTGGGACAAATAGAGCCTTTTTCATGAACAACATATTTTTGTTCATCGTTTTTTGTGGCACTGGATTTTTAACCACGGCTATTTCAGGAAATAAGTTTGTCCTTGCGGTTCATAGCACTGTGCTCACATACAGTACAAACCAAGGGTAAAAGCTCCATCAGCCAATGAATAGACACAGCTGTGTCTGTTATTCCCACACTTCTGCCCATTACAGTACAATGTAGAACCCACATTATTTTCTGTCAGGTGATCTCTGAAGGAGGACTCAGAGCATCACAAAATGGCTTCTTAAGGTAAATAATGTAAAGAGTGATATTTGCAGATATGTATATTCCCCTTATTTGGATATAGATCACCTGTGGATTAAGTTTTCCTTTAGAATGTATAGTTCTGCTTTTAACATTAATGAAATCTAATGAGTTCCACTGTGTAAGCTGATCCTCAGGAATAGTCTCATTATTATGAATGTAAATGTAAGCTTATAGTTAAAAGCAGCTCTATACATCTCAAGTTTAAATTTGGCTTTGGAACAAAGCAAGAAAAGATGAATTCTCCAAGGTCACGAGGGCTTATTATCTGACAGAACTGAATTTGGCATTGTTATTTTTTCAACTAAATCATCAGGAAAATTCAAATTTGCTTTACAGCAGGAAATGTGGAAGAGACTTTGGTATGTTTTTCATGCAGTAGCTAAAAATAGCGCAGAGAGAAAAATAGCCAGAGAAAATCCTCTCTGGGCTTTAAATGTTTTCTTTGGCCCCGTACGATCGCTTCTTTCAGCTATATGTAATTATTTAGGTATAAGATGCTAATGTAGTGCTAGGTGGCTGGGAAATCATTCTAGCTTTATTATTGCTTTATTCCACATTACATAAAAAGAGCAGCAGGCATAAATCCTCTGTTCCTTTTGGTGAGCAGTGCAATGTACTTCAGGGCAGTAGAAAATGGGAGGTAATAAAGCTGTGTGAGGCTAAACTAATAATAGATCAGCCACTTTATGGTTACGATCTGCGAGATCTGAAAACACAGCTCAGTTCTTTTCACCTTTATTCTCAGTGATTTGTGCTAGGATTCCCATAATGCTTTTCAAACGCTCTGGGCTATTGAATGTTCTTGCAGTGTATGGAAGAAAAGACTATATTTTTTGGGATGGAAGTTTTTGTAATTCAAGAAAACTCCCCTATTAAAGGGGTTGTAAATTCAGCCATTATGGGGTTCCACTGCACCCCCTAGATTTGCTGTAGAAGTTGCCAAAAACATAATTATGCATGCAAGAAAAATTTACCAATGACAATTCTACTGATAAAAAACTTCATTTAAAATGCAAAAGAATTGACCAGTGAGAATGCTGATTCCCAACACTGTGCGCATTTTTTACCTTCTTTAAATGACACAGGAATTAGACATGGAATCAGACAGGTTTGTTTAGTACTGGAAAACTGTGCTTAAAGCTTCCAACTCCAATGGCAGGAACAAAGAACAGGGAGCCAGATTTACACACATCAGCTGGGATTCTCAGATGAGGATGTTTTAGTGCTCCAGAAGATAACAGCTAAGCTTTTTCTTAAAGAGAGTGGGTGAGTGTTCCCTACGGAGGGATTCAGGGATAGAGTTCCAGAGGTAAGGAGCAGCGAGATAGAAAGGTTTAAGATGAGAGAGCGCAGTGGGTTTGGATGGTGTAAAGAGACGGAGGCTCTGAGAGGTGCGGAGGAGACGACCAGGAACATGCAGGGAGACAAGTGAAGAAATGTAGTGAGGAGCAGGTGATTGAAGGGCTTTGCATTTAGCAGAAGGATTTTGTAAGCTATTCTTTGCTTAACAGGTAACCATGCAAGAGAGCTTAAGTGAGGCTGAGCAGGTTCCCTCTTAGGAGAGAGCAGGAGGATCCTGGCATCAGAGTTTAAGATTGATTGCAGGGGAGAGAGGTGGGAGTCTGGGAGGCCGGTTAGTAGGAGATTGCAGTAATCTAAGCGGGAAAGGTTAATGGCATGGATTAGTGTTTTAGCTGTTACTTGTGAAAGTAAGGGGCGTATCTTGGCAATATTGCGAAGGAAAAAGCAGCAGGTTTTGGCAGTAATATTGCTGATGTTGCTGGACTACAGCTCCCAGCATGCATCTACCTTCATTATATGTTACATTATTCTGAGATTTGTGGACCAACTGATTAAAGTTTGATTGAGCAGTGCAGTGCAGAAGGGTTTATATCCCCTTTAAGGATATCATTTAATTATTATCATTGTATATTTTATTACTTTACTGCATAGTCCATGGCATTTATGCAGAAGAATAAGCATACTATATAAAATACCCCAAGTCTTCCTAAAATAAAATGGGGCTTTATAAAGCAATATTTGTAATAATCATTGTTCACTGCAGAACAGCAGGAGATTATTACCCTTTGTTGTAGTGGGCCCTACAGCATTGTTGCAGGTAGTAAATACCATATTCCTGCAGGCTTCTTAGGATTGGTAAGAAAAGATAAAACAATGGTAGGCCTGTTTAATTCCCCTCTAGAATGTGAAACCTATCCAGTACCCAGGTTATGTTATAGAGCCTCGGTGTTCACTTAGACTGAAATCAAATTTGCAACAAACAGTGGCATACCTAAGGGCAATAATGGCAGATGACCTGTAATTTCACATGCATTGCTGTTACCAGCGCCCTCCCCTACTGAGGAAGCAGACCAGAGCCCCCCTGCTGCCCAGGCTCTGCTCCCTCTGTAGTTATGGCACTGAAACCAAATAGGCTTTATCTAGTATTGTTATTATTATTAGAATTTATTTATAAAGCGCCAACATATTCCGCAGCGCTGTACAATAAGTGGGTTTCATACATTGGACATACAGAGTAACATATAAAGCAATCAATAACCGATACAAGAGGTGAAGAGAGCCCTGCCCAAAAGAGCTTACAATCTACAAGTATATTATCATTTCATACTGTAATTTACTTATTTGGAAATATGGCAATAGGCTTTGCAAGTATGCAAGAATTCAATTGTTCTAATTGATGAATTCCCCTATATTTTCATTTTCAGTCCTCACCTGGGCCCTTGATATGTCTCAGACATTATGCAAGTGCACCTGGTGCTTAAACAGAAGAAATGGCTATTTCACTAAACTCTGTATTTATTTTGTAGCGGCCAGCCCACATATTTTTCTGCATTGCTGCACATGCAAGAGACTAACAAAAAGAAAGAAAATATCATGCTTGTTTTTGCAAATGTACATGTTATGGGCACCAAAGTACTTTGCCATTCAGACAGATGCAGTTTACCCATGTTTCCACTTTATTTATCTATCTGTAATTAAGACATATTTATCAAAGAATGAGAATAGAGTTTGTCTCAGTTTGACAGAGAGGAACTCCAAAGCTTGGTATTAACTTGTATTGTTTTATTAGGGGGTACACTGATTAATTGCGGAACTACATTTTAACCCTTTGATAAAAATTGCCATAAAAATCCTATACTACAAATAGAGAGCTATATAATTTCCCTCTAGTTTACTGTTTCAAACTCTGTGTACACCCTTTGATACATGTGTGCCTTTCTGCACCAGTGAACACAGGAGGGAATGTTTGTACTGCAATTGTCTTAATACACACCTTTTCACAAGCTGTAAAAACTGGCATTCACCAAACAGGAAGAGGATCAGGAGATGTCTGAGTTAATGTCTGGAAAGGTAAGTCTCAGCTAAACTGATTAATTAAATGTGTAACATTTCTTTGCATAAATATATTATGCTTTTTATAACATCTCTAAACAACCTCTAGAAGTGTGTGTGTGTTAGCACCCCAGCAATTTTGTCAGTATGGTTACAAAAATGGGATAAGAGGCTGAGAAAAAGGTGCAGCACTGTGTGTGTGTGTTGACTTCAAAGTAGCATCGTGGCTAGAAAAAAGATTTCTAATACCAAAAATGAATTAGTTATAGATTGGTGAGATATCATCACCAACCGCCCACTGAGATTCAGTTAAAAAAGATATGCTGGACTCCTGAGTCTATAGCAGCGCATAGGCATTTAGAAAAGAGTATAAGAGGGACATTTGTACTTATTTTTTTCAAGTTGTATTTTTGTAACCAGTAATCATAATAACAAATTGTATATATTTATGAGGAGATAGGTCTTGCTTAACTGTATTCTACTGCCATAAAATCAGTTGTCTGATTCTCACATTATCAAGTCTATGGGGACAGTGTGCTCTAAAATATTGTAGTTTATGTAGATAGGAGTGGTAACGCTGCTTTACAGTTGTGCCATTCTGCTAGATAGTTTTCTTCTCTCATAGGAATCTATTAATAAATATAGTAACACCTAAAATGCATGTGTGATTGCAAAAATATGAAAATGTTTTCAAAAAATATATCATTTTATGTGAGCCAGTATGGAAATCAGAATGCGATTTATATAATTGTAGCACAATCGGATCCCTTTAGCACAATCGGATCATGGCATATTCCTACTACCTTTAACACAAAAGGATTTATTATATCTTTATATATCTGGCTGCAACACAACTTTGTCTCATTTGTCATTTTGTTATTATCTCAAAGCAAAGAAGCAGTGCACATAGCATCCTGCACTGATCTTCATTCACCACTGTATGGGTTCATATATGTCCACATTTCTAACTTTATAACTTATGCAAGCAAATTCTACCTAATTTATGGGAATCCTCTCTGAAATTAATAGCATTGTGATTTATTTTTTAAATGGTGCTATTGCACCTAAATCATGTGATTATGCAAATAAATGTGCTACAACTACGGATTTTTTCCACATCAAAACCTCTATTATGCAAGCTTCAGTTCGTACAATATGATAAGGCTGGTAAAGAAAATATTCCTTTGAAACACCTTTATCAACTAGGAAATGTATCCAAAGATACATGTTATCAATCAGAAATTCAGTTCATCCTTCTTCACTTGGACTTTTAGGCTCCATCATGTCCAAGAATTAAATGTCCACTGAATTAGTAATCTCAAGCAAAGGAAGGGCCATACTGGCTTCCATGAGAAAAACTTGTTACATGGTTTATGCCCTGAAAACTCAATATAAGTCTATAAGAAAATTTCTCATGCAATTGAATCTGTCGCATTGTTTGAAGAAAAAAATGCAAAACAGTTGATCATAATTTTAAGAGACAAAGATTTATGAAGAATTCAAAAAAGATTTAACATACTGTTTAGAGAACTTGTTTTCAAATTCACAATAGAATAATATGAATAGCTGAAATGGTCAGTCCATAAGGCAGAACACAAAGGGTTCCCTTTCCTCCCTGATAGGACAGATAGCACAGAAAATAGCTCTTCTTTAAAAAGCCATAACACTTAGCCCCAGCCCCAGCATGGTATTTTCCTTGGCAAAAAAAGACAAAACACTCTATGCTGTCAACATGCATTTATTTATAGGGAGGCATACTGTGCTGTTTTACAGACTAATGGAAAATAAAATGTTGTTGGTAAGTATACCAATTATCCAATTCCATTACGTCCTACAGGCAGAACACAAAGGAAAATTACTAGATTTCCAATACTGAGAGGTATATGCAGTCCCAGATTTGCAAATTGGATGCCCCTGTCTCAGCGCGTCACCCTCGCAAACCCTCCCTTTCTTGTGCGGACATGCACACATTTCCATTGTTGGGTACAAAGGCTGTATCTTGTGCAGACAAGATTTCTGTAATGTTTCACAAATGTATCCTGTCTTGACCACATTGCTGCCTTGCTGAGACACATATGCTCTATATGCCCAAGAATGTCTGGATTCTCTGTACACTTTGTTCTAGGAGAATAGCTTCTTAATCTATCATTAAAAAAGGCCTCTTAGATGGTCTTGGCCTGTCTTGGGGTAACATAATCCACCCAACTCCTTGTAGACTCCCTATTAAAGGAGACATATTGGATAAATGGGAAAAACCCTAATTTTGTAGGCAATTATGAATAATATATGGTGCTGGTTTCACTTTGGGCTAAAAATTAATCCTATCTATAAAAATGGCCCCTTTATTGGAGCTCCCTATAGATCCTCTCAGGTATGTGTTTCAAATGAAGAGTGGGCGTGTCCTAACAGTCCCTGCCAGAAGCACAGTAGGAGGGGGATAGCCAATCACAGCCTTGCACTCACACAAGCAAAAACAGGCTTTAGCTCTCTATCAGGTCAGCCTAGCTGCTGATTGGTTCCTATCCTACAGTGCAGTGTACTGAGAGCCACCGGCTCCCCTGCACATCCAGAGAACTCTGCCAGCAGGAAGTGGAACAGATGGGCGGGACTAGTGGGGTTTTGGTAAAATTTCTCAATAAGTCAGTCCGAAACTTTTTTTAAGTACTATCCTTCTGAATTTAGAGGAGTATAATTCACTGGTACATTCCTAATCCTAAAACATGATATGTCTCCTTTAAGGAGTCCAACTTTGAACTACCACATTTACCTGGTTAAAAGCATGCAGCACAAGCTGATCTTGGAGGATAAATCTTCCTTGCATGCCTTCATCAGCTCTCCTTCCCACCAATGATAATGCCATAGGTCTTTCCAACAACTACAATGAATCTATTGCTGTATCACACAAAATCATTGTCTTCTGCTAGGAAGGTTATTTAACCATCACTCCAATATCCTTGTGACAGAAACAGCTGCTACAGATGTTTTTTTTTATAATTCAGTTGCTGCTACATAAGACACCTGGGGGTGTCACGTCTTCTAGATGGATCCTTCCATTCTGCCTGCATTAATTCTTTAAGGTATCTGAACTCTGCTGTGAAAAAATTAGAAGTGTGGCTTTCTGTGTTTCCTGTTTCTTCTTTTTATTCTGATCTTCCATCACCTTATTTACTGCCTTAATTAATTTTTGAGTCTTGTCTGGAAGAAATAAGAAAATACTTTCCTCACAATCCCATTTGGCAGATGAAGAGGAAGACAATTACCCAGAGTCTGAATCTACAGACACCTGATCAATCACAATCTAGTCTTCTTTATCATCAGTAGAATACAGCATTACCGAGTGCACCATTTCATCAAATGCTTGTGTCATGATGTTTTTAAACCAATCAGTGATGCATTCTATTTGTTGCACTTGATCTCCACTAATGGTTGCTTTCATAAATGCCTTTGGGCATGGTCATCTGGTAGTTTGTGCTCACATGCCACAGAACATCTATGTTTCAGGTTCTGAGCCTTCTTAGCGAGAGACATAGACATCTAAGGAAGCATAATCAAACCTGAGTCAGAAAATATAATGGTGAGATTAATAACAGTGAGAATAATAAAGCTGTTAAGGATACTAATGCATGAGCATTAATGAACTATCTCATGCCCATTGACCACGATGGGCCTTGTGGTGGGAATACATACAACATATAAATTAGGGATGCAGTTTGGGTTTCAGCCAAATCCAAGTGCCTGGCCAAACTGAAAAAGAACCCTTAGATTCACATGACTTTTGGTCACATAATTAGTGAAATTTCTACATTTTTTAGCGTACTGTGTGTGTGGATCCCCCCCCCCCCCCCTTTACAGACACTAAGCTGCATATGTGTAGCACACCGGTTTTGGCTTTAATAAGAATTGAGCATGTGTGTGCATTTTAGCTGTATGCAAGTCATGTAGGCACCTTGACCAGGAAGAGTACTTTGACAACTCCTTGCAACTTCCAATTTCCCTTAATTTTCCCTTAAATACTATACCCCGGGCATGCTCCAGCTAAGCTGTAGGAAAGGGCTGTCAGATAGGCATTGGTCACTAGCAATTGTGACAAATAATTAGGACGATGGGGAGCTCTTGCAAATACAAACTTTATTTATTGATCTCCAGACAATAGTCATTCATCAGCAAATAATAGTGAAGATTTCTCAAATGTCTGCACACTTAGGACACCGTCTTCACCCAGGGAGACACCTTCCTTCCAGCTCCTATCTACTCTGAGCTTACACTCTGATCACTAGCAGTCAAATTCACCACAGGGTCCTAACCCGTCTGATCTCGTCGGTCGGGCTTAGAACTGCCTGTCTAGATAACCTAATCTTACATTTCACTCCTAGAGCAACTATTACAAAGCTAACTATGTTAACTGTCCTTAACTAAAAACTGTAGCCACCTCTAAGTGAGGTGAAGTCCCAGGAAAGACCCTGAGTGCCACAAAGTTTTTTTTTTATACACAAATGTACTGCCACCTAGTGCGCATTTCTAAGACCACAGATTAATTACTTTAACATTTAATAAAGAAGTATTTACCACACATAAGGTTTAGGACCACCTTAGGCGACTACTCTAAATTAAGGCCACTTAGCTGGCCAAATTCTCAAGGAACTGTTTAAAGGGGTACTAAAACCTGGTCCACTGCACTGCTCAACCAAACGTTACCCAGCTGTTGCTGGACTACAAATCCCAGAATAATGTAACATATAATAAGGTTGAGGCATGCTGGGAGCTGTAGTCCAGCAACATCAGGGTTGTATTCTTAAAGCAATATTGCACAATAAACCTTTTGTAAACTTTTCCCCGAATCTCCTGGGTCAGCGGCTTCATTAAAATGCAGGAACTGCATGGGAATCAGTGTTCTTATTGGCCACTTCTCTTGCACTTATAATGAGGTTTTAAGTCAGTATAAAGCTCACTGGTGAATTTTCCTGCATCTATAATTATGTTTTTTGACAACTTCTACAGCAAAACTAGGGGTCGCAGTGGGACAGAATCATGGCTCGGTTTACAAACCCTTTAACTAAAGGGTAACTAAATCTTTAAGCTCCCTATATATGAAAAGTAGGATTTGGACTCAGTTGAATTCTTTTAGGAAAGATTTTCAAATACGTAAATTTGGTGCATCCCTAATATACAGTGTTATAAAACGTAATACCTAAGGCATAGTTAGTACCAAAGCATAGTTACAAGACATCATGAACTTTCTGAGCAAACAAATG
The DNA here is from genome assembly GCF_000004195.4 of Xenopus tropicalis. NCBI lineage: Eukaryota > Metazoa > Chordata > Amphibia > Anura > Pipidae > Xenopus > Xenopus tropicalis. Next base: position 83,508,977 of record NC_030681.2, on the reverse strand, counting down.
TCATCTTTCCTTCTGCCCTATACTTTCTCAGCTCAAGTGTTACAGTGTCACTCCCTAATTTTTTAATAGCATAGTTCACCTTTGAGTACAAATAAAATGATATATCTATAAGAGTTCTGAGCCAAAAACAAAGGAGATCTGCAATAAAGAATTTGCTGAATCACATTACGGAAAGAGGTACCACTAAATAATTAACTTAGCTTTTGCATTTTTCTGCTACATACTTTCCAGAGAGAACAGAAGCCACAAAATAGACTGGCTTCTTCTCTTATGGGAATTCAACCCGACGCGCATATGCTAATTTACATGGAACTGATTTACTAATGAAATGTGCGTGTTTTTGCCAAAAATTCTTCTTGGCTTGTGTCCAAAGCCAAAAGAGCTGGAAATAATATCAAGTCTGTAGTGACATTCACATGACTCCATAAACCTTTCAATTCTCTCCTCTGCCCTTCAGGTTACTACTGACCTTTTGGTGAAAAACAGACCATTTACTTCCCATAATAAGTAAGGTTTGCTCAAAATATAGATAGCATCAAATTCAGGATTAAGTATTACTTATTTTTTAAGAAGAAAGTTGAAAAAAAAAACCCATTTGGCAAACATTTTGTTTGTTGCTTTTAGAAAATATGAGTCTTGTTTTAAAATTCAGATTCACCAAGAAAAAAGCCGTGTCAGATTGCATTTAAATGTATTTAGTGGTTTTGGCATAGTACAGTATGTTCATATTAAAACTCACAGGTATTTTGCTTTGTGTTCAATGAAAACACTTTAATCAGTTGAGTATGATTCTGCTGATTCTTAAAAAAAAATGAAATTTGGCCTGTTTGCTATTGCGCTTGCCATTTTAGAATACCCCGTTAGTCATAGTTGTCATATGGAAGCCAGTATCAGCGGTTTTGCCATCTCTGACGAAACTCAAGTTGTCAATAATTGCACAGATGCATTGTAGTCTGATAAAGAATGTTTTATTTGAACAGGGCTTTTTTGAGTCTTTTAAAATACAAAAGATAAGGAAAAGCTTATAAAAAATATAAAAATTAAACTGCATGACAAATGAATCATAGATATGTCGAGTGGAAGGAGCATTCTCTCTGCAGCTTACCCAGGCAAATAACTCAAAGCATTTTTGGAGTGTTAACTTTTATGTTGACCACCTAATGCTACTTATTGGCACCATACATAAACTCATATATACTGTAAATTCATGCCAAAGTTGCAAACAAAAATTCATTAATTTTTCATTAATTTTTAAACCACATCAAAATCTTGCAAAGATCAGGATAGTGGTCTCTGCACTCATTGACTTCTATGTTAGCTCCAAACACAGTTGTTCAGTGCAGCAATTCTCCAACTTATGTCCAACAGGAGAGTACAGGATTACATACTCAGATTGTACATAGCTTTCAGTAGAGGCCAAAGGTTGCACTTGCAGGTGCCACAATATCACTTAAACCGATTGGACCTCTATTGAAAAGCAATTTGACTTGAAATGGAAGCTAGTAGTTTAAACAATATTGAAGAAGCTCTTTTTTTCCTAGGAGAGTGAGAAGACAGGAGTGTAAAACGGGTTCCATTTGTACAGTTCAATAAAATCGTTATAACCAATGTTGTAACAATATAGACAGACGATTCTGTAACTGCATTGGGTAGGCAGCATACAGTAGGTATACTATTGTGGAGTGCACTCTAATCAGGTTAGGCTTCTGGCAACCATATAGTGTTTCTCTAGAATGTCCTGCCTATGGGCCTTTGGGCTTTTCAGTGGCATGTTCAAGGCTGTAGTAATTAAGTATTTTTGCTTGGTTGTCCTCTACTGATAACAGAAATAATTTATGACACTATACACACCCTATTTATTGCAACTTTATTAATAAGCACAACTTATCTGCCACTTGCTGAGCTCAGAAATTATTTTAGTCCAATGTATGAATCTTATATCTTCCAATACTACAGTGGGAATCTTAATTTTGACTTTATTAATGTGTTTTACATTTAATTTTTTTAACTTCAGGCATTTATTGAATTTTAATTTCACAGTATCAATATATACAATGCATAAGTAACAATATTGCAATATTAGTTACACATTAATAATATTGTAAGCCTTTATCGCTTACTATAGCATAACAGTAAAACATTATAGTTTAACACATTTGAGTCATAGACACTTTTTCCCCCCTCAGCATAACACAGTGAGTTGCCATTTATCCCATATTTTGTGGTATTTTTTGGGGCTACCCCTTTACCGATAGATAAGATTTTCCAGGGTGGATATACGTTTAACTTCTAGAACCCATTGGGAGGGATTGGGAGGTGTGGACTGCTTCCATTTTCTTGTAATAAGCTTCTTTGCTGTGAATAGTGCTTTATTAATAAAGGTGCTTTGATACCGTGTGTATGACTCTTGTAATCCTATACCAAATAAAGATACCCGCGGTGTTCTGGAGAGTTGTATTCCCAGCACTGTGTCTATGGTATCAAGGACCTCTTTCCAGTATATTACTAGTATTGGGCATTCCCAAACCATATGTATAAAGGAGGCTTGCTGTATACCACATCTAGGGCATTCTGAGGAGGATCCTGGAAACAGTTTGTGTAATTTGGCAGGATAGTAGTAGGCTCTATGGAGAAAATATAATTGGATCATGCGATCTCTATAGTTCAGAGATATCAGTAAAAGGGATTCCAACAACTGGTCCCATTCTTCATCATCACATTGGCCTATATCTCCTTCCCATTTATTTCTAATGGTTTCAAGGGGCTATTATTCAGTTTAGCATGAAGTTCTTGATATAAAAGGCCTCTAGTTGAGCTTTGTTGTAAACGATCGGTTAGTGAGTATTGGGCAAGGAGGATGGTGTTTTTATTGTTTTGTGATTTCAGACATTTTTGAACTTGGATATATTTCAACCATTGATGTGGCGGTAAGTGAAATAGCTGCTTGAGAGTATCAAAAGAAGCTACAGAGCCTCCTTGCCAAACATCACCTATAGTGCAAATGCCACACCTTTCCCATATGGGGTTACCCCCTAATTTAGCTAGGTTTGGAAAATATAGATTTTCCCATAGGGGGGTCTGGGGTAGCATGTTTTTAATATGCTGCGTTTTTTGTGTTTTACATTTATAAATAACCAAGCAGATTACTGCATTGATGATGCATGGTCTGTACTCCTAAATACCTTGGTGAATTTGGATTCTGTTTGGCTGAATTGCTCAATGCTGGTGTGACCTCTATGGCATGTGTATGGCCAATATTGTCTCCACACCCCATTAAGACCAGGCCTCAGTGCCTCTTTAGATTTACCAAATATTTGTGTTCTTTCACCTACTAAAACTGATGATAGTAGTAAAAAAATTTTTATCAGTGCACAGCAACAAGCATGGACTTTGTTAATTCTGCAACATGAAATACCCCCAACATTTACATATGTTCACGAACTTTGATCTTTTTATCCTGGGGTATCGGATGGAGGGAAAAGCATAAAATATTGTTTGTTGTTAAACAGAAATGTAAATTATGTTTTAATTATTTTATGTATGTTTGTGATTTGCTACAGAAATGTCCTAAGTGAAGTCATTATCTAACCAGAAGTACCATGCAAAACTGTCCACCCTCCTTTGAATACTATAAAGAGTTTCATAATAATTAGTAATTATAAACTGTCATCTTAGTTAAAAAAGCCCTGAGAACTTTCAGCACATACCGTATATTTCTTTGCTGTGTTGTATGAATTCTTTGTTGAGGCTTGTGCTTTTCACTTCCTTGCTGTTACGCATGGGTGTTGTGGCCAAAATTACTGTGGCTGGTTCTGTAACTTTTGGTCTGCCTTTGGCACCAAATTAAAGATGGAACAGACCCTATCACACTGCTGTTATATACTCTGCATGAAGGAGAACAGAAGCAGCTCTAACTTAAGGATCAGGACAGCTGACCATGGGAACCTACACATCTTTACAAGCCCTGTGCCCTATATGTTCTTTTATTTGAATGTTAAACATTAATCTTAATGGCAAATATAGATGACCAACTAATTATGACCATAATTATAATCCTTGCTTTATATAATGCCGACATTGGCCAAAGTAGGATAAAGAGAGTAGCTAGCCCAGGCATGGGCAAGGTTGGCTCTGATAGTACTTTTGTAATGCTCCTAGAGAATGAATCACAAAAGTGTTAAATGAGCCCTATCATAACTGTTTGTGGCTAAGTTGAGTATTTATGACCCTTTAGCTTAAAAAGGTTCCAAGTATGCAAATACATTGCTTAAAAAAAACTTTATCATACTTTCTTGGCCAGTGGTTATGATGAGAGTATTATGGGTGAATCAGTACAGCAAGGGTTAACCTGCAGATTTGTGCACTCTTTCACCGATCAGCCTGAACAGCCCAGTGATAACCACAGACCCCCCCTTACTTGGATGGATTCTATTCTCAAGCTAGCCTTGGTTATTTCTACCATGGCCTTGAAGACAAAACCATTGGTTTAGCAGCTTCTTGTTTTCTGTGCTGTGACCAGATATCTCTATGCACTTATAAACCAGTAATGCCCATGCTCATACGTTTTCTGTGTCGTATGCTACTATGTCACAAAATCTATAAAAACACAGTGTTGTCTTTGTTCTGTAGTTCTGACTCTTGGCTTTGTTCAGAACCCATGTATGTGTCAAATAAACCTTACCTTTTTTGGTATCAGACTTTCCATAACAAGAGGTTCTGGAGGACTGATGAGGAAACTATGGAACAGGCAGGACACTCATGACTGGTGTGGGCAAGATAGGCTTTGCTTTTTATTTAGGTACAAACAGTGCAGGCGATGCAGGCAAAGTTGACTCTGATTGTAGATAGGGCTAGACAGTCATAAAGGTACTGCAAACAGGAAAACAAGGAAAGGTAAAGAAAAGGTAAAGTAGGTAGCTAGCCCAGGAATGGTCAAGCCAGGCAGAGTTCAGAATTCAAAGCCAGGAAACAAGTAAATATACAGAAAATTGGTAGTAAAAACATTTAGGAATAGGGTACATAGACCTAGGATCTGGTAAATGCATTGGTGACAATTGGGGCTTTAAATAGGTCTTCACCTAATGCAGCATCCTCACCTCACTCACATTGTCCCCATTTTGTAATATTGATATTAGCCCACTGCCACCAGCCTCCTTGCGCAGGAGCAAGGGCATCAGCACCTCTGCACCATAGGCTCTGTCTTATAATTAGTCATTAATGCATAGAGTTTATGTGTTCATCTCACAATATCTAAAAGAAATATTAGGCATTACCCCCAAATTTTTCCTAGTTGGTATCCAGGCTGGGGCCCTCCTTCCAGAGTTCCAGGGTCCTTCCATTGGGTTTGCGATATCAAACTAGAAAAATGAAAATAAATACACAAATTATTTGCATGGATTTAGCAATAATTAATTGTCATGATTCTATAAAGAAACACTACCCTTCTGTACAATTTAACATTTTCCTTTAAACTTTACATAACCACTAAATGAGGTGTTCTAACAGCAAGTGCCAGGGAAGCAGTAAGTAGGCATCTGCTTTGTATCACAAGATTCCACTGCATAGCTCTCTCTCTTGGGAGACCTTCAGAGTGACCTCCACAGAAGGAACATCTTGCATCTATGAGACTAATGATTCAGACAGTATTCCTCTGGGTGATTTAGATGAGAACACCAGAGCATACTTGATTTTAATAGATTTATTTAGCAGATGTCTGAATAAAATGTAAAATAATAAAAGTGAAAAATTAGTCCTTGTACATTGTTACCTTTTTAAATTTTACATTAAGCTTTTCGATAGAATGCTCTTCACAAGCTCCAATCATGTAACTCTGTGTATGGGCACCTTAAATGGACACTATATCCAACCATAAAGGTGCCCTACTGCTCCCTAATTCTATATAGAAGTTAACAAGAAACTTAAAATAAATGGGTAATGAATAAAAAAGGGAGTTAGCCACTTCTGGGGGGATAGTTCATTCAAAAGTTATTGTATATAATGGTTGATAATGAGCCATTCTCTCCTTTAGGGCACTAGGCTACTGCCCAATTATTAAAGTGGTCCTGGCTTGTTGATTTAAAATCTCCTATATTCTGACTTTTTACAGTTACTCATTATAATAATCTTTCTCTTAATCAGCCAGACTAATTATTACTTTATTTCTGTATAATTTCTACTAATGTGAATAGACTAACTGACTAGCTAAAGTAATTGTGAAAGGATCATTATGAAGAGAAATGAGACATGCAATTAGTGCTCCTCGTGCAATTTAGCTGTCAGAAAAGTCCTCCCATTTTTCCAGTTCTTAGGATGTTAAGTTAAAGGGGTTGTAAACCCAGCCATGATGCTGTCCCACTGCGCCCCCTAGTTTTGCTGTAGAAGTTGTCAAGAAACATATTTATAGGTGCAAGAAAATTCACCAATGAGGTTTCTACTGATAAAAAAAACATCCTTATAAATGCAAAAGAATTGACCAGTGAGAATGCTGATTCCCAGCACTATGTCAGGCATCTTACTGTTATCTTACATATAGAGATAATAATGTCATTTTTTGACTTCATAATAAAGGACAGATGTTCAGTGCTGAAAAACTGTACTTCAATTGCAGGAACAAAGAACAAGGATCCAGGTTTACACAAATCAACTGGAGGATTTTTTGCATTTTAATGCAGCCACTGGCCCTGGAGATTTGAGGAAGAGTTTAGGAAAAGTTTTACTGTGCAATATTGCTTTAAGGATACAACCCTGATGTTGCTGGACTACAGCTCCCAGCATGCCTTTATTATATGTTACATTATTCTGGGATTTGTAGTCCTGTAAAGTTTGCAGGGTTTACATCCAAGGCCCTTTGAGTGTAGTATAGAGCAGGGGTCGGGAACCTTTTTGGCTGAGAGAGCCATAAGCACCACATATTTTAAAATGTAGTTCCGTGAGAGCCATACAATATGTTTGGCCGCGGCTGCTGCGGGGCAAGGTAGGGTGGGTCCCAAGGATGCCGGATGCGATGCGAAGGAGAGCGTGGCCTGCGCTTGGTGGATAAAAGACGTATTCTAAGGCTTAGAACGTGTCTTCTATCCGCCGAGCGCAGGCCACATCCCCCGTTATTTTTTTTATTAAAGATTTGTCAGTGAGCCAGATGCAGCCATCAAAAGAGCCACATCTGGCTCCCGAGCCATAGGTTCCCTACCCCTGGTATAGAGCATGGATTCAAAAAGGGAATAGGAAAGCCATACCATTCCAAAATTTCCCTTGCAATTGTATGTTTTAATGTATTACCAGGTAGATTCTAAATTCTAAAATAAATGGTGTCTTTATCAGTTTTATGTAGATGTATTACAGGTATGGGACCTGTTATCCAAAATGCTTTTTAGACCTGGGGTTTTCCAGATAAGGGATTTTTTTCGTAATTTGGATCTCCATAACTTTAAATCTGCTAAATATCATTTGAATATTGAATAAACCCAAGGATTAATTATATGTTAGTTGGGATCAGGTACAAGGTTCTGTTTATTATTACTGAGAAAAAGAGGAAATCATTTTTAAAAATTAGAATTATTTGATTATAATGGAGTCTATGGGAGATGGCCTTTCCATAATTTGGAACTTTCTGGATAATGGGTTACCTGTACTGTAATCTGGCCCAGTTGGATTTCACAATCCACTGTATATTTCCCCTGCATACTATAAGAAAAAAGTAAGATCTGAGCGATTAATCCTATCTCTTGGACTGACTGGGAGAGCCAGAATGACAATTTAACACCAAAGCTTACAGAAATGCTTTATTCACAAAACTGTGGGTAAACCAAAGTAAACAATTCCTCCATTAATCTTTCTGTGTCCCATTTTATTTTACTCCACATTTGTGCAGAGACCCCCCACTGAGTCAAATTCATGCAGTAGCTTGCTGGCCTACTTAGGTGATCCAGACTCTGTAACCAATAACACACAGCCCTTAGGGTAAAGACACATGGAACTACTTAGTAGCAACTACTTGTCACAGCTACTAAAAGGCAGAAAACACAGTATTTGCCATAGGCAATACTGAAAATTGTCTCTGCTAAAACACACGTAGAGACAATTATCAGTAATTGATCAAACATTGTCTATATTAGTAGCCACTACAAGTAGCTGCTACTAGTAGCTCCATGTGTCTTCACCCTTAACTGAAGTGATGGGATTGTTGCAAAAGTTGCAGCTCTCAAGATCCAAAAAAATTAAGATATTTGTAATATGCATTTCAGAATATTTTCATTTATCTTATAAGTAATACCAAAAATGAATAGGTCGCACCTACAAAAATATATACTATGGCCACTATTTTCCCATAGGTCTGGAGAACACAGAAAACTAGAACAACATTTAGCTGCATCTATAATTAAGTTTTTAGTCAATAGAATTATTATCAGTGAATTGGTTTCCATGTGTAATTATGTTTTTCAGCAACTTCTATAGAGAACTAGGGGGCACAGTGGGACAGCTTTACTGTTGGGTTTAGTGTCCCTTAAAAGTATGATGGAAAATGTAGTCCAGCAACAACTGAGAAAAGTGTGGTTGAGCAGCGCAGTAAAGTAATATTTAAAGTCCTTTTACGTTTATAATGTTTGTCAGGCAGCTACCCATAGTTAGTATAACAGGTGCACTCAGACATTTTTGGCTTCTATACCAGAAAGGTTGTGTACAGAATGTACAGCAAAAAGGCCAGGTTGTACAATGGATTGCTACATTTATTCCTGTGTTCAGTAGTATGGTGCAGGCTATTTTTAGTTATTGTAAACCACTAATGCAACTTCAGAAGGGAGGCCAGAGGGCCTTATGACTGCTGTGTTGTGCCATGTAGGCCTAAAACAACAATTAGAAAATAAATATATTTAACAGTATCTTGAGGAATATCATGGTATATTTGCCCTTTACTAATACTGTTTTTTTAAAGATGTTTTATTTAAAATATATTTAAAAATGATTTCTTCTAGTGCTGCTTTTTTGCCAGATCTGCCAATCAGCCAATATTTGTCCACAGGACCAATTTTACAGGAAATTTTTTAACTATTTTTAACTGCTAATATAATGAATTTTGCAACACCATCGCCACCTGCTGCTCAACTGTCAAACAGTTTGGAAAAAACATTAAGGGGCAGATTTATCAAAATTCGAGACCATGAAAAAAAAAAAACAGATGCAAAAAAAAATAACTGAGACAAAACTTGTGAGACTTTTCTTCTCAAACACTAGTTTATGTAAGAGAACAACGGGACAGAATATTCCCACGCTGGCAAGAATCACATTGTTCCATTTATTTTTAATGAGGCTAAAAACTCAAATGTTCTAATAAACTGGGAAAATAAATAAACAAATAAAGACAATGACCATTGACTTCTATTGAACCTCACCAACTTTTACTTGCTGAGTATTTTCTGGCAACTTTTTGAAGATTTTTTTCTTTAATAAATACCAACTATTTGTGGTTCTTAAGAATATTCTCGAGTATATTTCTCAAATCTTGAAAATGGATCAAACTCAAATTGTGATAAATTTGTCCTTAACTCTGAGAAATCTGTTTTGATGTTTCTCTGCGTAATAGTTATTAAAGAAAGATCACATTACTCTTCTAACAATGTTCTAAGCAGAGCAGCATCACAACACCTAAGTAAGTTCCTCACTGTAGTTGGCCAAGATGACTATTACTGTATATACTCGAGTATAAGCCTAGTTTTTCAGCACCCAAAATGTGCTGAAAAAAGTCACCCTCGGCTTATACTCGAGTTGGGTGCCATGGGTCCCTCTAGACTAGCACCCTCTCTCGTTTGTGTGCAAATTAGGCCACCCACAGCCAGACCCTCCAGTTCCCTGGCTTAGGCTCCCACTAGCAATACTTATTTCCCCTTACATCTCCTCCGGGACTGGGTCTGCTGCCAGTTTGCCAATGCACAATGAGCGTGGGGTAGTACTCATATTGTTTTTGTTGACCCTCTTCTCCGCTTACAGAGCTAGTTTACTGTTTTTCTTTTAAATAAATATTGAAAAACATATACCCCACTGATGCCTCAATTAATAAATAAAAATAAAATTAGGTACCTCGGCTTATATTCGGATCGGCTTATACTCGAGTATATACGGTATATGCTCTCCTATATAATGGTACAATTGCTTCCAAGAGTAAAGTCTCTAAATCTTAAATACATTAATAAAAGTGAGAGGCAATGGTTCCTGACTCCCCAGACCCTACCCCTACCATTGTAAAAAGCAGATTCCCGGGAGGCTGGAGAAGGTTTAGCATTGTACAGATGTATATGAGTACAGCACCCAAGCAGGAGAAATAGGAGCAGGGTTCAACACTCATTTAGAGAAACAGGGAAAACATTGAATTGGAGAAATAAGAGCTGCCTAAAATGACTTGCTTTGTGCTGCACTGTGATGGTTGTTTTTGAAAGCACAGGATTATGCCTAATGAACTGAGATGGCTATGTTTATTGGTTTAAGAGTACAACATTTTAAATGGTAAAATAAATTATTGCCAATGCACTGTATAATATAGTACTAAAAACTACTCCATAAAAACAATCATGATAATGTAACAATTCCCATTTCTTTTTTTTTTTGTATAATTCTCAGGATCTGATCTTGTTATTGCGCCACCTAGATCATGCTAAATTACTATACTCAAAAAGAAAGAAAGATTGGCAGCAATTAGTTTGCCTTTAAAAATAATTTTTACAAAAAATGAGGTGTTAGTACCACACTTTGGCCAAAATATGTAAGCTCACGTGCCACGTCAAGGCCCCTCATTGTACGTGAGTCCTACACTGTCTAATGACTTTGAGTCTGTGATGCAATTAAAATAAAGTCCCCCAGCAAACAATGTGACTCAGTAGTAAGACCTATTGCACCTACCTTTAGCTCAAAAAGGCTCTAGTGGGAAAGCAGGGAGCTTTTAAGCCTCAGCTCATTAGCACACACATGAAAGTGATTCATTGGTTTAATGGCTACATAGCAGCTAGAAGCAAAATTTGGCTACAATTTGTACACAAAAATAAATTACTATACTGTCTGTATTTTCCTCCCACTTTCACATATTTTTTTGGTGTTCTCCCATATGTTGTGTTTTTTGTTTACTTGCTTCATATTAATTTTGATACCTTATTCTGTCACCTAATTATTTTTTTAAAACACACTTATGCACGGTCTAATTATATATTATGGATGTAAATACAGTATCCCAAGTAAATATGCAAATGTGATTTGCTGATTGCATTGAAGGGCATTTTAATCATTTCTGAGTAAGAAGCGCTGCATTACTAAACACATAATTATTGTGTCATTTTGTTAAACTGCACACTGAACATGATTCAAACCACAAATTCTCCTGTGGCTGTGTAAATTACAGACATATATTATTATTATTATCTATCTCAACATAATGGAGTAGGTGACAAAACATGTTTAGAAAAGGCGTATGGGTAGACCACAGTTTCAGGCCCAAATTTGGAGAGGCCACAAAGGCCCAGGCCTAAGGCGGCAGAAATTTAGGGGGGGGGGGGGAATTTGCGCATGCCCCTCTGGAGGGGGGGGAGACCAACGGGGGGCAGCCTTGGGGTGCCTGGAACACAAATCCAGCGCTGCACTTTTTTTTTTGCATTTTTAAATTAGGTCTTTGGTCAATAGAATTCTCATTGGTGACTTGATACATGTGTAATTACATCTTTCTTAAACCTCTATTGAGGTTAAATAAAGTTGCAGTGGGACAGATTTACAGTTGGGTTTAGTGCCCCAGACATGTCAGTAGAAGGGGTCCAGCAACTTCAGAGTTGTATTCTTAAAGCAATATTGTTCAATAAAACATTCCTCCAGCTCCTCAGAACTAACAGCTGCACTAAAATGCAAAATAATCCTCCAATGAGAATCCTACCTGATCTGTGTTAATTTGAAGAGTTGTAAGCATTAAATACATTTTTGTCAACACTGGAACAAAGCAACTATGAAAATCCACAACCGTAATATTTATCAAAACTGTGAATATATCCATGGTCAAGCATAGGGGAAGGCAGTTTTGCCCCAAGTGCTGCTGAAAAAAATCGATTTGGAAAACACCCTCTAATGTTAAATGATTTGAACTAGCCTTATAATTATGCAACTCTTCAAAAGCAGTTTTGCTACGGGAGCTGAATTTCATTTGTGCTGTAGATAGCAGTATCATGTGCTCCTTTTCCCAGAAGCTATTTGTGGCGCTTGCTAGATAAAATGATTGCCTGCGACTGTTTATTTTGGTAACATGGCAAATAAGCAGATTACTGTCTCACTTGGAGAAGAAATAAAGAATCCAAGATATTTCACATGCACATATTTCAAAATAAGTTATCAGCAGGCTGCTGGGCAGATATGACAGCTATCAAACTATCCTTTTACGATGCACAACGGTTTCTGAGTATAAAAATGTAAATGATGTGAAAGTCAATTAAAAGCAGACCAAGTAAAATAGTTGCCATGATTACAGAATCATTGTCTCTCTATCACTGTATTGCCCACCTATAACCACAATGTATGAGGCAGCCGCGCTGTGTATTTACTCACTGTGAGGGGGAATTTGTTACTACTTCAGAAGAAGCTGAAATTATTCCACAAATTTCCAGAAAGGAGCTATGACTTATTCTGTCAGTCTGCTGACATATTTCACTTCTGGCACACAGATGGCTTAAAAAATACTACAGATATGGCACTGAGCTCTGCAAGGTACAAAAAAGGTTACTTTTAATCCTTTCTGCTCCTTAAATTTAAATGTACATTCCACCCAAAGAGACAGATAAAGGACAGAACCATTCCTTTATAGGCAGTCCAGAAATAAGGGTGCTAATAACATAGGAGAGTTACTGTACCAGCCCATTTACTTTAGCAGCCAAAGGGACATTTACTTAACAGGCACAATGTACAAAGTACAGGATTTGGACACAAATCACAGTTTTTTTACCCACAATTTTGTGATTGTTCCCAGAGAAATTGTGGCTATGCAGAAAGTTCTATCCACTGCAATGGCACCCAATGCATCAAAATGAGTGTAATTGTATATGTATGTGTTCACAAATAAGGTGCAAGTTAAGACACTTTTCTATCTTACTAAATTAGCCCTGTAATTCCTGAGCAATGCTTAAAGTTGATTTTGACAAAATAACTAAATATTTCATAGATTACCTCTTAATAGATAGATTTACAAAATTTGATAACAGTCCCTTTCTTTATACCAGTATCTTACCATTTTGAATGGCTTTTTCTGTTTATAAAGCATTAGCTCTGATAATGTTTGCTTCCTTCTGTTCAGCAAATAAGCTTTGCATTTATATTTGAAAATTCCTCAGTTAATTCAAGAAAAGCCATCACATCAGATTTCATTTGGTAAAACTCATTGAACTCAGTTGCTGTAGGGCATTAAATGTAATTGACTTTTTCAGAAACTCATATTAAGCAAGTTCTCCATGCCATCCCAGAGGGTTAACTGCAGAGCAGTCTTCTTCTATGAAAAGCTCATTTGAGAAAAGTCATCACTTCAGATTTTAGCTGGGAATTGAAGGGATGAAGTATGTGTTACTAACCTTTTCAAAAAACGATATAAATAACCATCTCCGTTGGTCTCCCACAAGGTCTAACTGCAAAGAAACCTGCCCGAGTAGGGGTAGTAGCTTGGTGCTTCTTTAGGGTAAAGAGACTAACTGTGCTTACAGTATGCATACAGAATTTTCATTTTGCGCTGCATTTTTCAGATAAATATCCCCATAGTGCTGTAAGCTGCACAGTACAGTTCTTTTATTTTTTTATATTGTAGGTGAATCAAATATACCAGTTGATATGATACTAGTCAGTCTATCCAACAACACATTGATTATGTATGTATGTATGTATATCTTTATTTATAAAGCGCTACTTATGTACGCAGCGCTGTACAGTAGAATTCATTAATACAGACAGGGGGTTAAAGATAATGGATAAATACAGTATGATTATTAAAAGGGAACTAAACCCAAACATAAAGCTTCAGAGCTGTGAGTTGGGGTTGTTCCCCTTTCTAGGGTTAGAGTTCCCTGTTGGTTCTGTAGTTGGTCACTCTGGTGAAAACAGGGACAGGGACCTCGTGAACGAGGACCAGTTAGATAGTTACTCTTGTAAGAGCACTCTCTAGGAGAGTGAGATAGAGAGGGAAGGAAGCAAGCGCAGTTTTGGCTCCACCAAGGAAAGTAGTGGAAGTACCCTTCCATACAGGCAATGTTGCCTCAGCATAGGGCCACAGTTAAGACATAGGAGACAGGCTGTACCTTAACCCTGATCCACAGTCGACTGTAGTATTCTGTAAAGCTACAGGACTGAGGTATTTATCCTGACTGCTTCCAAAGGGGTGCCAAGCTGACCAGGTGCATTTACCCTGCCCAGACTCTAAAGGAGGTGGGATAAACCGGTGTGCATCCTCCCTTTGCTGTCCGCAGAGTACCACTGTATCTCTATTGTTAGTATTTCATTTAACCCTGCCTCTTTAATTGTCTCTGACAATAAATCTATTCTATGGTTCAACTGCAAAAACCTACTGGCGTCCATCTTTGCTAAATTGCACTGCACACAGCTACAGTGAGTTGTTGTTATACTACACCCCCATATGCCCCCCCCCCCCCCTTTAGGTCACTGATTTTTAACAGGTTATAGAGCTGCAGAGGAGGAAATTAAGTTATGACTATTATGTTAGATGTTCGCTCACTTCAGCATTTATAGTTTACATTTTTGGCTAACTGACTGTATTGAAAACATTTTTCATTTTGTGCAGTCTATCTATTTACTAAGTTTCCTTTTTACACTGAACTGTTCCTTTAAGGGCACTACACTCAAAACTTACGCATGGACTTCAGGGTCCATACACCAGTCAGCACAGTTGGAGTACCTAAAGTGTTGTCCATTCAAGAACCACTGCCTCTCAAATTACTGATAGATCTGTTACTGTATATGTGTGTAAGTCAGTGTGCTTACCCTTCTTTCACCAATACACAGAGGACCCACCTGTGCAAAAGAGTCCCATGTAACACATGTTGCACTGGGTTTAGCAGCTAGTTGTGACTTACCCAGCCAATTCTATGTATCACCTTCAGGAGGTCATAACAGGCCATCATTAAAAGTTACATGTACTTAATACTTCCAACTCCAAATGTGCATAGCGCCAGATTTATACTTCTCAGTGGGATTCTCTTTGCAGGATTACTTTACATTATGAGCCAATGCTACCTTTAGTGAGTACAATACAGTACTTGGGACTCCTCCAGTTAACTGTTAGTAGACAGGGGCACAAAAAGCTGCTTGCGGTAACTTAAACAGCTGAAATTCTGATTTTTAAAGCAGAATTTCGGCTCCTCTAGTGCAGAGAGCACTAATGCACACTCTCTGCACTAGGGATGTGCTATATAAATACATTTGTTGATTCAGTAATACAAATAAACAGTGTAATTTAGAAATGAAAATGACACCAGCATGACAGAGTCTCTTTAAGATCATTGTATTACTTTATTCTTCTGTCAGGTATAGGACAGGTGAGGGTATACAAAACAGAGAACCTCATATTAGAGGCAGAATATATGTTAATGAATTTTAGCTAATATTTTAATGTTTTTGCTTCTTTTTTGTAGCAACTGCCTTCAATGGACAAAAATTATTGTTGATAAATAAGCATATGTAGAGTATAATATATTAACTTTATAGAAATTACATTGGCAAGCTTCCAAAGTGCTATTGTATAACAAACACAGTTTTTTGTAAAATCAAGAAAGAGAAAGAATGCCAAAATGAATCACATAGGCTGGGTAAGTATGAATCATTCAAATGATGAGCATGAGATTTATTTGTCTTTTCATTTTTAGCTGGAAAATAAATCACCTCAGATATTAAAAATCTAATCTAGTTAGCTGTTATTATGAAGCATTTTATACATTTTTAACATGCTTGTTGATATAACCTTGCAAAAAATTAATACACCAAATCATTTGTTTTTTCTTCTTTTAACAGGGAGGGAATATTGCATACTTTATTTTTGAGCTGTTAGCAATCAGTGACTTGAGGGGGACCAAATAGGACATAACTATTCAGTTGATTTGCTTTTGAATCAGACCTGCTTCCTCACAACTAACTGATCAGTTACAGTATGTCCCATGTGGCCCCCATTAAAGTCACTGACTAACTAAGAGGTTAGACAGCTGAAAGCAGTAAGTAGTGTTCTGGCTATTATGTTAGACATCTGGTCACTCCAGGCTTTACCGATTACATTTTTGCCTAACTTACTGTATTAGAAATATTGTTTATTTTGCACAGTCTGTCTGTTTTACCCAGTTTCATTTGTATTCCTTTAAGGAAGAAAAATATAATGTAAAAGGAAAAGATAGTATAAATATTATATAAACATATAAACATCTCAGATGCTTTATTCATCAGCAGGTTCTTCCAGCAAGCACAAGGGCAGCCCTTCAAATTAGAAGAAAGGAGGTTCCATTTTAAGATTAGGAAAGGTGTTTTTACAGCGAGGAACTCTCACCCTGAGGCAGTTGCCCGGCAGACACAATACATAGTTTTAATACAGGGCTGAAAGTCATTTTAGGAAGTGAGAACATACCAAGCTACTGAAGTAAATTCTAGTACAAAGTTAATCCAGCAACTTTGGTTATACGGTTCTTTAGTGCTCAGCCTAAAGGTGGCCACACAAGTGGCGATTTCCGATCTTTCATGCAACCATCGGTCGTACAATCCGCCACTAACAGCTTACTAACAGGCTGGTGGCTTACTAACAGGCTGGTGGCTGGTTGAATCAACTTGCTTTCATTTCAACTAAAAAGGGATAAGTATTCTTTACTAACTTTATCAAAACCATTGTGTTTTTTTACTGTTGGGTTTTATTTATTTTTTTTCATAAGTAATTGTTGTTTTTGGAGCTAATTTACAAAGTTTGTGGGATCCATAGGCTTACAGCAGGTTACATTCCCTTGTAATTACCCTCAGCTTGAGGAGGGTGGGGTTTGATTAGTTCACCTTTACAGACTGCATAAATAGAACCACAGGCACTCCAGTGGAGCTTGCTCTGGTGGTAGGTGCTCTGTAAGTGTTTGCTCTTGAAGTGGGGGCTCTGTAAGTGGAGTTATAAACTCAGGGAGTTAAACACTAAGGGAGTTAAAAACAAGGTAAAACAAGGTATTTACTACAAGTCCTTATACCTATTTTTGTTTAACTGTTCTTGTAACTGGGAGAATGAGTGGTAGCAACATTGAAGGTCTGACACAGTGCACAGCCTGCCACATGTATGCAGTTGTGGAACAACAGTTCCAAAGTGCATACCTCTGTTGTGGATGTGAGCGAATTGCCACTTTAGAGGCTCGCGTTAGAGTCCTAGAGGAACACGTCGCAACACTGCGTTCAATCAACAATCTTGAGAGGGGTCTCTTGTTAACTGAACAAGAACTAGTGGGGTCAGATAGTAGGGGGGGAGGGGAACAGCAAAAGGATGATAGGGCAGTAAGCTGGGTGACAGTTAGAAAATCTAGTGTGGGGAAAAGGAAAAGGGAGGCTGCTCCAGGGTTTGCGCATCCCAACAGATTTGCCAGATTGTGTGAAGAAGATGGGAGTGTGAACTCTGGATTGGCGGTTCTAGGTGAGGCTGATCTCTCTAACAGCCGGGAGACCAGTTTCACTAGTAGTGGTGGGGAGGAGAGCAGAGCTAGGCCTAAACAGATGGTGGTTATAGGGGATTCGATCATTAGGAAAGTGGACAGGGTAATCTGTCAAGCGGATCGCTTCAACCGGACAGTTTGCTGTCTTCCTGGTGCCAGGGTTCGGCATGTGGTTGATCGGGTTGACACATTATTGGGAGGGGCTGGGCATGACCCGGCTGTCTTGGTACATATCGGTACTAACGACAAAATGAACGGTAGGTGGGGGACTTTAAAGAGTGAGTTCAGGGATCTAGGCTCTAAGATTAGGCAAAGGTCCTCCAATGTCATTTTTTCGGAAATTTTGCCGGTGCCACGTGCAAGTTTAGGGAGACAGCGGGAGCTTAGGGAGCTAAATGCGTGGCTAAAGTCTTGGTGTAGGAAGGAAGGGTTTGGGTTCCTAGAGCACTGGGCTGACTTTTCCTTGGGGTACAATCTATACAGCCCTGACGGATTGCACCTCAATGGAAGGGGGTCTGCTGTGCTAGGGGAGAGAATGGTTAAGAGGTTGGAGGAGTGTTTAAACTAGACAAGGGGGGGGTGGGTGAGCTAGAATTCCATGGGAAAATTAGTGTAGACGGGGTAGGGGGACTAGCAAAGGGTTGTGGGGGAGGAGTGAGGGGGGCATATAGTTTATCAGATAAGGAGCTTCCGTTACAAGGAAAGCAGTCTCATAATTGCCTTAGCTCTAATTCTCCCTTAGCTAATGTAAACATCAGAGGGAGAAGTAATAATCTCCGCTGCATGCTGGCTAATGCGCGTAGCTTGTCGGGTAAATTAGGGGAGCTGCAAGCTATTGCATGTATTGAAAATTATGATTTAATAGGTATCACTGAGACCTGGTGGGATGATAAATGCGACTGGGCTGTGAATTTAAATGGTTATACACTTTTTAGGAGGGACAGAGAGATTAAAAAGGGTGGAGGGGTTTGTCTTTACGTAAAGTCAGACTTAAAGCCATGTAATAAAGACATTACCAATGAAAACGTTGAATCTCTTTGGGTAGAAATTTCAGTAGGGCTGAAGGTCACAAAGAAAATGATCATTGGTGTATGTTATAAACCACCCCGTATAGATGAGGGGGATGAGGCCCAGCTATTGTTGCAAATGGAGGAGGCTTCAAAACTGGGTCAAGTTGTTGTTATGGGGGACTTTAATTATCCGGACATTGACTGGAGTAATGGGGTGGCTAAGTCAGAAAAAGCTAGTAGGTTTGTAAATATGCTAAATGACAACTTTTTATTTCAGGCGGTTCAAGAACCCACTAGGAATGACGCTATTTTGGACCTGGTGATTTCTAATAATAATGAACTTATCTCTAACATTTGTGTGGGTGAGCATTTGGGGAACAGTGATCACAACATGGTCTCCTTTGAGATAATGCTGCAGAGACAGCTCTATAAGGGAGTAACTAAAACACTCAATTTTAGACGTGCAGACTTTGCCAGTATAAGGGCATCTCTGCAATGTGTCAACTGGGAAAGGCTTTTCATGGGGTTAGACACAGAAGGAAAATGGAACATCTTTAAAACATTGCTTTGTAGGTATACACAACAGTATATCCCCCTAGTAAGCAAGGAGAGGCATCGCAAAGCAAAACCTTTATGGCTGAATAAAAGTGTTATTGTCGAGGTTGGTAAGAAAAAACGTGCTTTTAGGGCATTCAAGTTAGCTGGGACAGCGGAAACTTTCATCAGGTACAAGGAAGCAAATAAAGCATGCAAAAAAGCTATCAGGCAAGCTAAAATAGAGATGGAAAGGGATATTGCAGCTAGGAGTAAAAAGAATCCAAAATTATTTTTTAATTATGTGAATAGTAAAAAAATGAAGCAAGAAGGGGTGGGAACTTTATTATCACGGGGGGGTACGTTGGTTGATGAAAACGGGGAAAAAGCTGAAATTTTGAACTCTTATTTTTCATCTGTCTATACATCTGAGGAGCCAGATAATGAAGGCTTCCCTTGTAATATGCCCAGTTCTAGTAATTTAGCTACTGACGCATGGGTCACTCGGGAGGAAATTCAAAAGAGACTTGAACATGTAAAGGTAAACAAAGGTCCAGGGCCGGATGGGATTCATCCCAGGGTATTAAATGAGCTGAGCGCTGTGATTGCCAAACCTCTTCACTTAATTTTTCAGGATTCATTGAGGTCTGGCATGGTGCCAAGAGACTGGCGGATTGCTAATGTGGTGCCGTTATTTAAAAAGGGATCCCGTTCTCAGCCTGAAAACTATAGGCCTGTTAGTCTGACATCAGTAGTAGGAAAACTTTTGGAAGGGGTAATAAGGGATAGGGTACTTGAATACATTGCAGTTCACAATACTATTAGTTTGTGCCAGCATGGTTTTATGCGTAACAGATCTTGCCAGACTAATTTAGTTGCCTTTTATGAGGAGGTGAGTAGGAACCTTGATGCTGGAATGGCAGTTGATGTCATCTACTTGGACTTTGCTAAAGCGTTTGATACAGTACCTCACAGAAGGTTAATGATCAAATTAAGGAATATTGGCCTAGAACATAATATTTGTAATTGGATAGAGAACTGGCTGAAGGATAGAGTACAAAGAGTGGTTGTAAATGGAACATTTTCTAATTGGACCAGTGTGGTTAGTGGAGTACCGCAGGGGTCAGTCCTTGGGCCTTTGCTGTTTAACTTGTTTATTAATGACCTGGAGGTGGGCATAGACAGTATTGTTTCTATTTTTGCTGATGACACTAAATTGTGCAAAACTATAAGTTCCATGCAGGATGCTGCCGCTTTGCAGAGCAATTTGACAAAATTAGATAACTGGGCAGCAAACTGGAAAATGAGGTTCAATGTTGATAAGTGCAAAGTTATGCACTTTGGTAGAAATAATATAAACGCAAACTATCTACTGAATGGTAGTGTGTTGGGGGTATCCTTAATGGAGAAGGATCTAGGGGTTTTTGTTGATAACAAGTTGTCTAATTCCAGGCAGTGTCATTCTGTGGCTACTAAAGCAAATAAAGTGCTGTCTTGTATAAAAAAGGGCATTGACTCAAGGGATGAGAACATAATTTTGCCCCTTTATAGGTCCCTGGTAAGGCCTCACCTTGAGTATGCAGTGCAGTTTTGGGCTCCAGTCCTTAAGAAGGATATTAATGAGCTGGAGAAAGTGCAGAGACGTGCAACTAAACTGGTAAAGGGGATGGAAGATTTAAACTATGAGGTTAGACTGTCGAGGTTGGGGTTGTTTTCTCTGGAAAAGAGGCGCTTGCGAGGGGACATGATTACTCTGTACAAGTACATTAGAGGGGATTATAGGCAGTTGGGGGATGTTCTTTTTTCCCATAAAAACAATCAACGCACCAGAGGTCACCCCTTTAGATTAGAGGAAAGGAGTTTCCATTTGAAGCAGCGTAGGTGGTTTTTCACGGTGAGGGCAGTGAGGTTATGGAATGCCCTTCCTAGTGATGTGGTAATGGCAGATTCTGTTAATGCCTTTAAGAGGGGCCTGGATGAGTTCTTGATCAATCAGAATATCCAAGGCTATTGTGATACTAATATCTACAGTTAGTACTAGTGGTTGTATTTATAGTTTATGTATGTGAGTGTATAGATTGGTAGGTGTGGGTTAGGTGTGCTGGGTTTACTTGGATGGGTTGAACTTGATGGACACAGGTCTTTTTTCAACCCTATGTAACTATGTAACTATGTAACTAACGTTCAGGGCTGAAACAGCAGATAAGGAGGTAGAAACAATAGGATTTCTACCTCCTTCTGCCGATTCAGCCCTGAAGGCAGATTTTGCTCAGGCGCCTTCTATGGCACCCAATCAAAATCTTTTAACCTGCCCGATCGGTAAGTCGACCGATATCAGCAGCCTTGTAGGATAATATCGGTGCATAAAACTGTTTATTTAGCGTGCCATACTCATTTGTTTCTGGCTCTTTTATCAAGTGCCCTTTATCAAGTGTACTTTTCTCAAAACGCTAGTGAGCATATAAGAATACTAAAAACAACCTCCCCATTCTGTTACCAATAGAGTTAAGGCAGTTAATGTTTATCACTTTATCAGGCCTCTAACAATGTCCATTATAGTTTATTGTCAAAGTTCAATATCACAATATTCAGATTTGTGTACCTATAAGAATAAAGTTTCAGCTTAGAATCAAGTACATGCTACTGTTTTATTTTTACAGAGAAAAAGGAAATCACTTTTTAATCAAATTAGAATCATTTGCTAATATATGGGAGGGTGGTCTTTCTGTAAGTCGGAGCTTTCCAGCTATAAGGGTGGAGGTTCTTCAAACAAACCCCCCCCCCTTCAAACAAACACTGCTTGCCATTTTATAACAAGCATCCGGGGACTGGTGCTATTGGCCTCTTGGGAGACATAAGGGAATATTTTTTTCTCTCTGAGGTAAATTAAAGAGGCCTTATATGGTGATTTTTCTCTTTCCTCTACATCAACTAGCAGTTAGGCAGGTTGAACTTGATGGACATGGATCTTTTTTCAACCTCATCTACTGTGTTACTATGTTGACATGGACCTTCAACTTTGTTAAAACACCATCTCCCAGTATGCCTAAAAGATAAATTAAGGTTACTGTGATATTAGAGTAAGTTACAACCGTGAGGCTACAAACCTTTAACACTTCAATTCAACAGTTGGGTCACAATTTCTACAATTACAACTTGAGTTATAGCCTACAAAGCATCAGGGTTAAGACTTGTCAGTCTTGTGTTTGCCTAAGCAAATTGAATTGAACTTTTCATTCTTACTGTATAGAGAAAATGAATACATTCTCAATAATACCCAATTAAAAAGCAATATGTGTTTTTTTTTCAGTTAAACTTCTAATATGGAAAAAGAAATATTTGACTGCTTCCACTGCAAGGAGTCCTTGTATGGAAAGAAATATACTTTGAAGGATGACATTCCATATTGTATTAAATGCTTTAACAGCCTTTTTGCAAACCTCTGTGAAAGATGCAAAAAACCTATTGAATGTAATTCTAAGGTAAATATCCCATCATAAAATAGCCCATGTTACATTATTTTTTACAGTGTGGCTTGATATTTTTCACTGCTCTCATTTTGTATTTTATAATGGTGCCTTAGCCCAGACTTTAGCAAGGTGAGGTCTACTTTTAGTGACATAGCACATCAGGATCTACCGTATTAGGCAGACCAGTATACGATGCTGTCTCAGCCACATCAGCATTGGATTGACAATATATTGGCCTATGTGGGGCCAACCTATAATCCTGCCAGAGTGATTTCTGGATAGGGATCAGACAGATATCTATTGAGCAAGTAGAAACATCCTGGAGGGTGAGTGGCATATGTCCAGCTTTACAATGCCTTAGATAATGTAACTTCCTTTCATTATCCTGGAACAAACCAGATGCAGAATATGTAGGCACTTTAGCAATGCTTTATAATAATAATATACCAAAAACCTACACAGTCTGTAGAGCTCCACTCTAGCCTGGAGTGCATATAACCATAGTTTATCCTATATCCAGATTTAATATTGACTGTAATTTGGATCAGCTCTATGGTGCATGAAGTATCAACCCCTCTTAACAACTAAAAGTGCTATATTTGCTTAACATGGTGATTAAACATGAGGCACATGTCTTTTGAATTTATTCCAGATGATTATTACTGCAATTCCCAATACTGGTACTTTGCATTACTGTGTAACTGTTTAATCCTAATTTCTTGGCATTATCTTTTGCTTACTTTGAAGGACCTTGCATATAAAGACAGCCACTGGCATGAAACATGTTTCAAATGCGACAAGTGTGACCATTCTCTGGTGGAGAAACCCTTTGCTGCCAAAGATGAGCTATTACTGTGCATCGAGTGTTACTCTACTGAATACTCCTCAAAGTGTTTTGGCTGCAGAGCTACCATAATGCCTGGTAATGGTACATCAGTAGGATAATTCTTTTTCTAAATAAGGGCTCTTTCGTTAGTCACATTAAATTAGAATTAATATATAATCAATTTTTATAATGGCAGGATATGGAGCAATGACTTTTTTCCCGAGCAGATGTACAAATTAGAGTTTAATGTTAATTAATTTATTCAGTTTTAATTCCTCACACAGGATTGATGTATATATTGTTTTACAAAGACTAACATTAAATGTTTAAATACATTTTTATTACCTAGGCATTTCATTAACGCATCATTCTGGTACAAAGAGAAACAGCAAAATAATGTTTTTTTATAATACTGTTTAACCTATCTTATACGTTTTACATAGTAGTAACATAGTAACATAGTAAGTTGGGTTGAAAAAAGACATACGTCCATCAAGTTCAACCATAATGCCTATATATAACCTGCCTAACTACTAGTTGACTAACTACTAGTTGATCCAGAGGAAGGCAAAAAACCCCATCTGAAGCCTCTCTAATTTGCCACAGAGGGGAAAAAATTCCTTCCTGACTCCAAGATGGCAATCGGACCAGTCCCTGGATCAACTAGTACTAAGAGCTATCTCCCATAACCCTGTATTCCCTCACTTGTACTGAGAGCTATCTCCCATAACCCTGTATTCCCTCACTTGTACTGAGAGCTATCTCCCATAACCCTGTATTCCCTCACTTGTACTGAGAGCTATCTCCCATAACCCTGTATTCCCTCACTTGTACTAAGAGCTATCTCCCATAACCCTGTATTCCCTCACTTGTACTGAGAGCTATCTCCCATAACCCTGTATTCCCTCACTTGTACTGAGAGCTATCTCCCATAACCCTGTATTCCCTCACTTGTACTAAGAGCTATCTCCCATAACCCTGTATTCCCTCACTTGTACTAAGAGCTATCTCCCATAACCCTGTATTCCCTCACTTGCTAAGAATTCATCCAGCCCCTTCTTAAAGTTTTACAAATATGTGTAACTTTTTCAGCAGTGGTTTGGGAATATTACTTTATTATTTAGGCAGATGACTCTCATACCAACTATTGAATGAATCCTGTTTCAGGGATAAATGTTAGTTCTAATTTTGTATGAATGAATTCATGCTTATGACTTGTACTGATGCCAATAAAGTCTAAATCACATAAAAAAAACATGTACTTACATGAAACAAGACTTCAGTCCCAGTATTACCTGTCTAGAGAACACATATATCCACTTTTGAAAGCGAATTCCAGGACAATGTAGATGTTAAACTGTGATGGATACTGAAGGTTCCTCTAGAACAGGGATCCCCCAACCTTTTATACCTGTGAGCAACATTCAAATAGAAAAAGTTTTGGAAAGCAACAAAGCATGAAAATTGTCCTGGAGGTGCCAATGAGAGATATAATTGGTTATTTGGTAGTTCTATGTTGACTGCAAGCCTACAGAAGGCTCTGTTTGGCAATTACACTGGGGTTTTATGCAATCGCAGCTTGCCTCCTAACTAGAAATTAAAAATAAGCACTTGCTGTGAGGCCACTGGGAGCAACATCCAAAGGGTTGACGAGCAACATGTTGCACACAAGCCACTGGTTGGGGATCACTGCTCTAGAAAACCACTAGGTTATTTCTACACTTACTTTTATTATCTGTATTTCTTAAGGGTATCCCTATTGTATTTGATTTTGTATTTTTCTTTCTTTTTTTCTTTCAAATGACTGGAATGGACTAAAATGCAATGGAAGTGGTTTTTTTTTCATATTGTGCCTGTATAGTACAGGTATAGGACCCGTTATCCAGAATCCCCGGGACCAAGGGTATTCCGGATAAGCTGTCTTTCCATAATTTGGATCTCCATACCTTAAGTCTACTAAAAAATCATTAAACCATAAATTAAACCCAATAGGATTGTTTTGCATCCAATAAGGATTATTTATATCTAAGTTGGGATCAATTACAAGGCACTGTTATATTACTACAGAGAAAAAGGAAATCAGTTTTAAAATTTTTTTTGCTTAAAAATTTAATTTGCTTAAAATAGAGTCTATGGGAGACAGGCTTTCCGTAATTTGGACCTTTATGGATAATGGGTTTCCGGATAAGGGATCCCATACCTCTACTCAAATACATCCTCTTTCTCCTTTGTAGGATCACGCAAAATGGAGTATAATGGCAGTAACTGGCATGAAACCTGTTTTGTTTGCCAAAGTTGCAGAGAGCCAGTAGGAAATAAGCCATTTATCCCCAAGGAGTCCAAGATATACTGCATGCCATGCTATGAGAAACAATTTGCTAACCAGTGCAAGTCTTGTCGAAAGGTATAAAAAATTCATGGAATTGTAATCCTTTAATATAGTGTGAATCTTTGTCCTACTATAGTGCTAGTAATGTCCAGTGTTACAGTATTAGCATAGTTTAAAAAGGAGATGGACATTTTAGTCAGACTTTGTATTACATTGCCATTCGAAGGGCTATCACTTCAAGGTGCATGTGTAAAAAATTGTGATGTCACAAGGATAGGCAACTGAATATTTCAAGCTCAATAGGTAAGTTCACCCCAAAATTTAGTAGCATAGATCTGCTGCACATCTCTGTCCATCAATACAAACTGAAAGAGCAGTTGTCCTTTTAAATAATCAAATTAATTTACAATTCTATCAACAATATTGAGAAAGACGGAGATATAAAACTACATTCTTTTTTTTTAATTGCTTTAGTTTTAAAGAGACACTTTAATTATGCAACCCCCTCTGTATGGCAAGAAATTGTCATGAACTAAAAACCACTGTTGCCAATAAAACATTTGTGTGTTAATTCAGGCAATCACCAAAGGTGGACTTTCTTTCCAAGAGCAGCAGTGGCACAGAGAGTGCTTTGTCTGCACAAGCTGCAAAAAAAACCTGGTCGGAGAAAAATCTACTTCTAGAGATGAATCTCCATACTGTGTGGACTGCTTTGATAATCTGTATGCCAAAAAATGTGCTGCTTGTGCAAAGCCTATTACTGGTAAGTGATTCAGATATACATAAAGGAGATTTACTCTCCAAGTTCACTTTGTTCAAGAATTCATAAAATCAATGAGAATTCTAGTGATCAAAAACTTCATTATAAATGCAAAAAAATTGACCAATGAGAATACTGAAACATTTTCAAAATTGGAGATTATGGACTGAATACATAGAAAACAGTTAAAGAACGTATGTTATTCCAATCTATGAGTTGCAACTCCAAAGAAAATCAAAATATAGTAGAGATATACAGTGTTATATAAGAAACATCTTTTTTAAGTCTGAGTAATATACTATTTACTATGAAAAATTGTCTCTAAATCCAATTGCAATAACAGTAATATCATGAGAATGCAAAATCACTGTGTTATGTCATGTTATCTATATGTCTTTAAACTGTAATACTTACCTTTACCCTAACCCTCCGTTTCTTTCTGTACCCCCAAAAACCTGAAAATTAATAAAAAGTTATTTGAAAAAAAAAAAAAAATTGACCAATGAGAATGCTGATTCCCAGCACTGTCAGGCATGCTGCTGTTATTCTACATATAGAGATTATTATGTCCCTTTTTCCATCCATTATATGACACTGGAATCAGACATGGGGATACAGAGTTGTTCAGTGCTGGGAAACTGTGCTTAAAGCTTCCAAATCCAATTCCTGGAACAAAGAACAGGGAGCCAGATTTACACACATCAGCTGTGATTCTCATTGGAGGATTTATTGCATTTTTATTCAGCCACTGGCCATGGAGAATTCATGGAAAGTTTTGGAAATGTTTTATTGTGCAATATTGCTTTAAGAATACAACCCTGATGTTGCTGGACTACAGCTCCCAGAATGCCTCAACCTTCATTATGTGTTACATTTTTCTGAGATTTGTAGTCCAGCAACAGCTGAGTAAAGTTTGGTTTAGCAGTTCAGTACCCTGGTTTACATCCCTTTTTTAAAGGCACAGATCTGGCCTTGAAACTCGTACAAACTTGACTCGGTAATCTTTTGAATAAAACACAATCATTCTTGCATTTATTTATTTATTAAATGTCACAATAATTTTGGTAGCTTTAAACTAAAATATTGAGTTTATTGTCCCAAAATCACAATTTTTTTTCGAGCTGAAAATTTGGCCGTTAATTTCCATGAATCCCATTTATATTTTCCAAACAGGAAGTGCTCCAGCTTCTATTTTAGGAGCACTGGCGCTCATTCTTGGAAAATAATAATGTGTTTAGACTGCGTGAAATAGAAAACTCTTCCCCTTGAAAGTGTCTGATATAGAAAACAATAATTTGTTTAACTTCCCCTTGAAAATGTGTCAAGGACAGTTTGTCACTGACTATTCTATTCGTCTACTATTATAAGCCTCCATTGGACTCGCGGCATTTAAACCTGGTGGACTTTTTGCCAGTCTATAAAAGTCACATAAAGTTATAAATCTCGAACATTAGTTTGTTTCTTGAATTTGTGCCATTGAAAATACTGCATTACCTAATTAATAGCTGCATGCTGTATGCTAAAGTAACCAGCACTTCCATTTCTGTTTAGGGCAAGGTGGAGCCAAGTACATCTCTTTTGAAGACCGTCAGTGGCACAGCGATTGTTTCACCTGCGCCAAATGCTCCAAATCACTTGTTGGAGAGAAATTCCATACTAATGAGGATGATGTACTGTGTCCTTCCTGTGGGTTGGCCATAAAAATGTGAATTGTCTTCTCTTTCATTGTTCACTTTATTCTCTGATATCTTATATTCATTACTACTTCAATTCTTGTAACCTCAGGCACATTTTTTTATCGTTTATTCTTTCAGATATTTGGCAGGCCTGACATTTTTATAAAAATGCTATGAAAAAGTAATGGTACCTTTTAGTAGTATATTATCTTGGCTGGAATAGGACCTTCCAATATAAGAAGCAGTAAATATGTCAATGCTTGAAGTTAGAACTTAAAACCTGGGAAGGTGGCTGCAGTCCAGTGACTCAGTAGATGGGTTTATTTATGAGGCTGCCAAATTTATACAAGCAAGTAATAATCTTCATTGACAACAAACACATAGCTGGGGTTTAAACATATAGGAAGCAGACCCTGTCACCGCTTGGGACCCAGGTGAGTAGGGGGTCTGGTAGGAATTTTCAATTAACTTTTGAGAAACAGCTAATCTTTCTAAAGTTTTGGGGGGAGTATTTGATGTTGGTCCAACATATGCAAATAAAAATACTAAGCAATTAATACAGCTCTTCTCTTATCCTAATGCCGGCCAAAACACAGATAGGCAGCTACTCTCTTGAATACAACGCTGTCTGCATTTAGAAGTTGTCTAATAAAGAAGGGCAGACAAGCACATAGGTATCCCTCCTCCGACCCCCTAACTTGTGGTAGAGGCACAAGGAGGAAGAGGATGCAGCTTGCATCAGAGCCATATCCCAAGTACAGGAATGGCCTGCTCCCCCTGATACAGTGGTCTGCACCTCAAAGGGATGTGCTCTTGTGCCCCAGTCTGTAGTAAATGTCAAATACTTTTTGTAAAGAGACTGTCACCTTTAGAGCTATTGCTGTCTTACAGTCATAGCCATGGAAATCCTTGAAGATTTTGGTATTTCACTTTTCTTATTTGTGATTAATAAAAAATCTGTGATGCTGTTGTTTTTTTTCAATTTTTTTTATTTGAACATCGGGGGTATCCAACATGCAGCATTCATGCTGTTGTTGACCATGACAAATCCTTAGGATTTAGACGGGTTAATGATAATTGGCTGTAGCCATAGGTTTGGCATTCCTGGCTCCTGGATCTTCTGAACAATGATAAATACTATTTGTAATATACAGTACATGACTGGGGTTTTTTTTGCATTTCATCCGAAAGAAAATATAAAGCCCAATACCATTTGTATTTGCATCAGTGAAGGCTGTTCTCGTAGAATACATCTTACCTTAGTAATGATCTGAGAAGAAATTACCACATAGGGTGAACTAGTGTACATAAAAAGTCAGGTTTTTTATCTGTAGTTTGTCTCTCCTACATGTAAGGACACTTATATAAGGTTAAAAGCATGCAACAACTAATTGGATAATCTCACAGGAAAAGGATATTATTTTTAATAGGCAACTCTCAATGAGCTTGGGAGCAAATACACATATCAGTCTATCTCCACGCAGTATATAATGGATATGTATTTATGGGATAAGTCAGGAAATGCATATAAAATTGGACAATTAACTCATACTCAGCAAAATTATCTTGAGGGGTTTGTTCAGAACTAAAACTTCACTAAACACTGTATAAGGTTACAAATAACATGAGATATATACACTTGTTATAATAAAGTTTGCCTCCATTTGGGTGATTATAGGCAGTTCCAATAGGAGAATGAATGCCTGGATTGGAGATGAAAAGGATTCCCTATTATTCTAAATCGTAGATACTGCTATAGGACAATGAAATGCTTGTTTCTCATTTTATACACTGATTCTTTTCAAATACAAAAACCTTGGTTATTAGATTGTACAGCACATTTATTGGCTTCAGTGCATCCGCTGCTACACAGCGCTCCCTACAGCTGAAAATGGGGTACTATAATGTTCATCACATTGTATCAGTGTATTTACTGCAAATATAATATTGATGATTATATGTTCTGTGAGCCTTGCTGTTCAAGGCATAAAACCGACATCCTACAATCTGTATAAAATAATAATTCTATGCAGTGTCGGACTGGGGTACCTGGGGCCCACCAGAAAACATCACCTAAGGGGCCCACAAAATACATAAGTACACCTGCCACAGCAAATGCCACCCACCCCCTGCTGTGTACACAGGGAGCAGGGCTGTCTTAAGGTTTGGTAAAAAGCATTAGAACCCAAATAATGCGCTTTACCACAATGGTCCCTTGCAACATCCTTTAGCCATATTTTACCAAATGTACCAGTAAGATTGCTGCAGAAAATGGATTGTAAACTCATTAACCACCAGACATGCCAATAAGATTGCTGCAGAAATGGACTATGAACCTATTTACTCTAAACATGTAAGATCAATGCAGAAACACATTATAAGATCATTAACATGAGATGTTAGTAAGGTCACTGCATAAACTTTCCAATAAACACATTAACCACAGACATGCCCATATGCCAGTTAGACTGAAAGCATAACCTCACCTAATTTTGCTCAAGATGTATGCAGCGCTGCCTCAGAGGGACATTGGTTGTGTACTCTGCACTAGAGGAGCAAAAAATTCTGATTTAAAAATCGGAAATTCAGCTCTTTAAGTTACCAGGTAGACTTTTTGCCGCCCCTGGTAACTTGCCGTGCACTGCCACCTGAGATGGGTTTCTCAACTCGCATTATGGCAGTAGTGCCCCTGGTAGTATGCTATCTTATTTTTCAGCGTTTTTGTGTTGCTTGCCCCGCTATGCCTCCTGCATAAAAATTAAAGATTTTGGAAGTAGTCAGCACAGCAACTTGTATAAACTTAAGGACAATGCAGGTTCTCCAATGGCCATTTCTCATTGGTTTATCAAACTGCAGACAATCTGGAAAAGCACCAATCTCTTTTTCTTTTTAAAAAAAATAAAATGCCTTTATTGCATACTCTTAGGGCATTACATTAACATTTCAGGCCTTGTGTAGCCTTTTAACAAGTTTACTAACAATTAAACACTTCCTTTTTTATACCCTTGTACACCACCTGGTGGATGCAACCATATCTACAACAGTGTATTAAAGAACAGTGTATCAAAAAGCAGTGTACCCATCAATGTGTCTTTACAAGGCAACTGTATCAAATCCAGAAATATATGTGAGCCATAAAATGTAGATTAGCAAAAAACCTGTAAAACATAAAAACATATAAATACCACATAGAATCCGGAAGGAGGGAATTTATCTGAAAATAGGTCTTAAATCAAATTCCTTATTTAGCCCCAAAGGGCTTAATATTTCTAACTTTTGAATCCTGAATGCTTCCTTATATATAAAAAGAATTGTACAGTTGCCTTGTAAAGACACATGCCTTGTAAGACATGTAAATATGGTTGAATAGACTAGGTGGTGTTGAAGGGTATTAAGAGGGAGGTGTTTAATTGTTAGTAAGCTTGTTGGTACTACATTTGAAAACAAATTTAATACCAACATGTAACAAATGTAGCTACCCATAAGCAAAGGGAATGTTAAAGGAGCAGTAACACCAAATTTTTTAATACTTAATTCCCCCCAAAACAGCTTTACTGATAGGCTTACTTCCCTTTGGATTATTTTTAAAACTTCAGCTTGAATTTGACTTGGAAAGTGTCCTATTGGAGAAAGGCTTTTGCCAATGAACAGCATGTACAGGCAGATCCACCTTCACCGAAGTTAGGGTAAGACCCACAAAGTCTTGGCCGAGGGTCAAGCCCAGAGGACTATGACACCTATCCGGGGTGCACAAATCAAACACAAAAAGGGTGCAGAAGTGTACAGGTGCAATGCCATTAATCACCTTGGTAAGGTTCCAGCTGGCAGCTGGAAAGAAAAATCCCTCCCACCCACCTAATGGCTGGGGCAAAAGAAGTGAAGCATGATTAGGCAGAAGGAGAATGTGCGAAGCCACCAACAAAAAATAAGCCAGCAGCTTTTCCCTCATGGGAACACAGCTCCTCCTCTTTCATCAAGCTTCCGCCTGACAACCTAAAGGCCAGAGGACCAAGTGGTTCTCATTTCGATACTACACTTGGGGGCATATTTATTATGCTGTGTAAAAAACATAGAGAAAATTTGCCACACACCGTCAGGCTTCACTGTGTAAAAACTGGCGTAAAATTGGTGGAATTTTTTATGCATTTTTTTTTCCGCCGGAAAATAATGGTGTAAAATCTGGCGTTCAGACAGCGATTCTCTGTTTATTTTACACAGCTTTTTACGCTGTTTTTTCAGCGAATTCGTTTGACACAGCTTAATAACTATGCCCCTAGATCATAGCCAAAAGGCTGAGAAACAAAACGAGGAATCAGATCAGTGGAAAAAGTATCATAAGAATAACGCAGCAGTATTTACCATCATAAAAAGTGCAACAAATTAAATTTTTTTAAGGCCACGTAGGAATTTTGATTGTAATGCCCAAATCCAATGGCAATGCAAAAAAGCATGCAATAAGCGTTATCACACTTTAGTGAATCAGCACCTTAGTATCTTACTAAGTATTTTAATAAAAAATTTGGCCTGCTACTTAGCCTTTGTTTTAGATTTCGGCCCCCTTATGTGATTGAGTTTGACACCCCTTCTTTAAAGGATGTGTTACATATTCTACTGCGAAGACCACAAACTGATATTGCGCTCTCTGCAAAAAAAAATATAGCAAAAGTAAATTTATTTTTTACCACTAGGGTGCAGCAAAGCAAAGTAAACTCTTTATAATGAAAGAAATAAACACTGCTATCAGTCCTACCTGTTTTTCCCAGCAGCTAGCTATAAAAAAAAATAAAATCATTCATACATAGATTATTAATAAATAAGTATATGCCTCAAAAATACAGTTTTGGTAAACAAATATCTCCACTGAAACAATTCCATCTTCCTGTTATCACAAATAGATGACTATTCAGTTTTGCATTGTGTAAAGGACCACTAAAGCCCAAAATAGTTTTTTCTCCATTTATTTATTTATTCGTTGGCTATGGGTTCACTGGGCTGATTTTCGGCCAGTGGATCAGCCTACCCCTGTGTCTGCACCTTGTGCACTGCAGGCACATTGAGAGGATTTAAGCACTGAAATGCATACTTGCTCATTTTGGGGCAAAAATATGCTCCGTGTGCCTGCACCGGAGTTAACAAAGTGGCTCTGGGGGCAGGCACAAGGGTATGCTGATTGGAGTGCAGGGGCTGATTCTCAGACTGTTATCGGTATGCTGAAAATCAGGTTGATGTGCCTGTAGCCTTAGATTATAGGGTCTAGCAGGCTGGGCCCTCCCCTATTATTTCCTAACAATATAAAAATCTAACTGTACTTCTGTTCTGGTGAAATGTATGTCCATATATGTAAACTGTTTTTCATATGTTTCCCATTAATCTGTAATGTGGTGAAGAAAACAGTGGTGCAGTATAAATAATGATAACTACTTAAAAGGATGTGGTATGTGTATCCTTCAGTGGAACAACTCAAAAGGGTCTTTGTTTTACATCTTTCAAAACCCAAGTAAACTACTGCATTTAGATTTGCATTTAGGTTTCATGCCACCCACACACACTGGTGTCCAGGACACAGACACACAGACACAATCAGCAGTGATCATCCTCCATATAAAAGTCAGCATATGGGAAGCATGCTGGCATAAAGCCAGTTGGCATAGGGAAAAACCTAAAATAGTTATAGCTATGAGTTTGAATCAGGGCAGACTGATTTTTTTTCTTTTTTTATAAGCAGCATTTTTGGAGAAAGCATTTAACTTGGGAAAGTTTAACTTAAACCATCAGGGGTGTATTCTTAAAGCAAAATTGTTCAAATAAATAAATAAAACTTTCCCCCAACTCTCCAGGCCCTGCAGTAGCAATAGAATGCAAAATAATCCTCCAGCAGAGAATCCCACTTGATCTGTGTAAATCTTGCTAAATGTTCTTTTTTCCCTGCAATTGGAGGCATTAAAGGGTTTGTAAACCCAGCCATGATGCTGTCCCACTGTGCCCCCTAGTTTGCTATAGAAGTTTCCAAAAAACATAATTATACATGCAATAAATTTCACCAATGAGAATTTTACTGATAAAATGTTTTATTAGAAATGCAAAAAAATTCACCAGTGAGGATGCTGACTCCCAGTCAGGCATCTTACTGTTATATTACATAGAGAGATAATTATATAATTTTATTTTTACTTCATTATATGACACAAGAATCAGACATGGGGATAAAGAACATACTTATTCAGTGCTGGGAAACTGTGCTTAATGCTCCCAACTCCAATTGCAGGAACAAAGAATAGGGAGCCAGATTTACGTCATTGGACGATTTTTTTGCATTTTAAAGAAGTCTCCTGGCTGTGGAGATTTGGGGAAAAGTTTAGGAAAAGATTTATTGAGCAATATTGCTTTAAAGGGGCACTAAACCCTGCTGCACTGCACTGCTTAATATAACTTTAGCTGTTGCTGGACTACAAATCCCAGAACAATTTAACATTTTGCAATTTAACATTGCACAATAAAACTTTTCCTCAAATTTCCACAGCCAGCGAGTGCTATAGGGTAAGAACCCACAGAGCAGTTCAGTCACCCGCATTAGATCTCTGCTATTGCTGGCAACTCCAACATGGCTTTCCACCAGCAACAATAGGAGTGGCTGGTGGAAAGCCATTCGCATCACTTTGGTATTCTGAAGTCGTGCAAAGTTTCCTCCTGCAGGCAACTTCACCTGACTTTGGAATAAAAAGTTATATGAAGGGTTTTCCACTGGCGACTCCTATTGTTGCAGGTGGAAAGCCATTTCGGAGGAGTTAGTCACCCGTGATCTATCGCGGGCAACCAAAGCACTCCGTTGGTTCTTACCCTTAAAAACCGAGAAATCCTCAAATTCTATAAATGTATGAATGTATATAAACCTGGCTCCCTGTTCTGTGTTCCTGCAATTGGAGTTGGGAGAATTAAGCAGTTTCCCAGCCATGAATAAGTCTGTCCTTTAACAGCAAGATGCCTGACTTAGTTCTAGGAATCAGCATTCTCATTGGTCGCTTCTCTTGCACTTAAATAGAGATTTTTGGTCAGTAGAATGCTCAGCGATTAATTTCCTTGCATCTATAATTACATATTTCGGCAACTTCTACAGTATAGCAAAACTAGGAGGGGCAGTGGGGCAGCATCATGATTGAGTTTACAACCCCTTTAAGTTTTTTTTAACAGCTTCAATAGGGTGCATAGGTGGAGGGGATAGTGGGACAGCTGTATGGTTTGGTTTAGTATCCCTTTAAGTGAAAATAAACTAAATGTTTTAGCAACAAGCTCTAACGATCATATTCCCCCTTCTGTTATCTGTTATTATATTATTAAGGTAAAGCTGAAAATAATTTTAATATGTTGGACAACAAATATAACAAATATAGCAATTGCAGGGATGATAATTGGGTAAACTTCTCACTCTGTAATGTAGGTAAATAAGTACTGTAGGTAGGTAGTGTGGTGGGGTGTTGGAAATATGATAGGTTTAACCCTTTGAGCACTTAATTTTATTCTGTTGTGCTTTGTGTTGGTTACAAACATAAATAGCATGGGTTGACAGGAAATGCAAAATTGGCAATGCTGGTAATTCACAATAGCACTGTACGTTTTAGGTTTGCTGGCATGTCGAGCGTTAAGGAAGCTTTATGTACCTTAATAATGATTTGACTTAAATAGGTAATTAAAGGCTGCTGCAAAGACACCAATATGAAAAAGGAGAAAAAACTATGGTAAACAAAACCAATTCATCCTAAAGCAAATAGAACAGCAATGAGTCAGAAAAGCATGCTATATGATTTATGGCTACGTCGGAAAGGTTATTGTACATGGTCGTTTCCTTCTGATGCTTAAAATAGCAATGTGTTCTATTTATTATGTGGCAAACAATCGTTCTACTACACTTTACATTTCATTGGAATGGGAAGAGGTTGACTCATTAGAAGAATACATTTACTGTATATAGCCATAATTTCCTTTTGCATAAAATCAAATGTGCAAAATGACTTGAGGCAGAGCTGAGAATGTATTGTTAATTTAGCTCTTGCTTCTAGAATGTGCTATATATAGAAATTGGTGCTTAGGAGCTCCACTGAGAGAAGGACATTTAGCGCTTTAGACTGTGAAATATATCAAGTGCTTTCAGATAATATGGCTGCTTCAGTCATCTAATGTCTTAAATCTTATTCACTAATGTATAACATTTACTGCAAATATAACTCCCAGCGTACGTATCATTAGGCGAAAGAGCATATAATGCACAGTAACAGTAATGTTTGCTTGATATAGATTGTCATTAACCAACCCTAAAACACTATGGCACAGAAGGATTTTTTTTTTTTTTTACTGATCCATGCCTTGGGGGAATTCAGGGCTCTCTTTGTGCTTTGCACTTAGATGTGGCCTCTTTGCTGTTACTTAGAAGCCCCCGCGTAAGGAGTGTGCACATTGAGGCAAATGGACTGCCCATGTGCTGCCTTTTTCATGGAAAGAGACCCTGACACAAAACAGGACTCTTTGCACCACTTCTTTGCACTCCTTACTGTCGTAAGTAAGCCCATAAACTTTCCCTGACTGCTTCTATGCAGCATGAGAGTTATTTTTTTATTTCCTTCGAAAAAAAATAGCTTTAGAAAAGAAAAAGAAATACAAACATTTCATTAAACCTCCCATCTCAGCACTGCCCCCTCAATTTATTGCTAGATCTACCAGCATGAGCTAGTATATTATCAAAGGTTAAAGAGGTCTAAACCGAAAAAATTATTTAATGTAAAATGACTCAGCATGTTCCTCTGAGGACTTTTGTTTTAGAGATAACTTTGGTCTTAAACTACTAATACCAGGCTTTCAGCTCAACACCTCTCTAATAGAGATGTAGCGAACTGTTCGCCGCGTTTTTTTTCGCTGCGTTTTTTCGCTGCGTTTTTTCTCTGCGTTTTTTCTCAGCCTAAAAAAACGCCGCACAACCACACATGGCGTTTTTCAGCCTAGTACTGGTGTAAGCAAATCCCGTTTCCATGGTGCCAATAGCGCGAAATAGCAAAAAACGCCGCGTATTTCCGCTAGGTCTGCCCGTTTTTACACAACGCTTTTTCAACAAAGTATTTTTTAGAGAAATTTTTACCCTTGATCCCCCTCCTGCATGCCACTGTCCAGGTTGTGGCACCCTTTAAACAAATTTAAAATCAGTTTTCTGGCCAGAAATGGCTTTTCTAGGTTTTAAAGTTCGCCTTCCCATTGAAGTCTATGGGGTTCGCAAAGTTCGCGAATATTCGCGCTCTTTGGCGTAAGTTCGCGAACGCGTTCGCAAACTTTTTTTTTTTAGGTTCGCTACATCCCTACTCTCTAAGTCAAAAACCTTAATGGGGGTTATAAACCCAGCCATGATGCTGTCCCACTGCACCCCTAGTTTTGCTGTAGAAGTTGGCAAAAAACATAATTACAGATGCAAGAAAATTAACCAATGAGAATTCTACTGACCAAAAACCTAATTTTCAGTGCAAGAGAACTAACCAATGAGAATGCTAATTCCCAGCACAATGTCAAGCATCGTGTTATCTTACATACATAGATAATTATGTAATTTTTCCCCTCATTATTTGACACTGGAATCAGACATGGGGATAAAAGACAGGTTTGTTCAATGCTGGGAAACTGTGCTTACAGTTTCCAACTCCAATTGCAGGAACAAAGAACAGGGAGCCAGATTTACACAGATCAGCTGGGATTCTCATTGGAAGATTTTTCGCATTTTAAAGCAGTAGCTGGCTATGCAGATTTGGGGAAAAGTTAGGAAAAGTTTGTGCAATAATTTTTTTTATAATACAACTTTGATCAGGGACGGAACTAGGGGTAGGCAGAAGAGGCAGCTGCCTAGGGCGCAACCATTGGGGGGCGCCACGCAGGAGCCTCTCTTGCCTACCCCTAGTCTGTGCTCCATTTTCATTGCCCCCGCCGCTTGACATTATGCAGTGGGGGCAATGAACTATCGATTTGCATTGCAACCCCCCCGCTGCACACTGCGCATGCACGCGAAAACAGATGGGGGGGTGAGATGCAATAACGCAGGTGCAGGGGTGAGGTGCCCGAGCCGACCGGGTTGCCTAGGGCGCCCAGTCGGCTCGGCCCACTCCTGACTCTGATGTTGCTGGACTATAGCTCACACAATGAGCAAAAGTGCTCAGGAAAGAACCCATGAAGTATGTTTACAAAAATTTTTATATAATGTATATTTGACTTACTGCTGTTTAGGTGTTCAGACTTTGAAAAATGTATTTGATTTCATTAATGACAATTATATAAAACCAAGAAGAGATACTAGTTTACGTACTTCCATTTCTGCAGTGCTTTACAGAGATTATATATCATTCACATCAGTGCCTGCCCCAGTGGAATTTACAATCTAAAGTCCAAAATTCAATCTATTCGATAAAATTCACGCACACAGAGGGGACAATTTTTAGGGCTGTGGCACATGGGGAGAATAGTCACCCGCAACAAATCTCCCTTGTCACGGCAACTAATCTCCCCGAAATTTCATCCCACCAGCGAAAATGTAAATCGTGGTGGGATGGCATACGTGGTGCCGCGTATACCATCCCACCAGCGATTTACATACTCGCCGGTGGGATGGTATTTCGGGGAGACTAGTCGCCCGTGACAAGAGGGATTTGTCGCGGGCGACTAGTCTCCCCATCTGCCACAGCCCTTATACCTGAGATAGATGATAGATAGATAGACAGACAGACAGACAGAAAGACAGACAGAGACAGATAGATGAGGACTTGCCCTGTGCTTTAAGAATCTATTTCTGTTGTTGCTATGGTTCCCATCATGTTTTAACCACTACTAATATGCTAGAGAATGCTAGGAGATGCAGCTCAGAGACCTTTGGATGGAGGAGCACTGCTGTAAAACCTTTGTGTCCCTGCGGACAAAGGACTTGTTAGATCGTCCAGTGGTTGGCAAATGGGGTATTGATTATGGTTTTCCAAAGGAGTGTTGTAATGCTTATAATATATTCTTTTGTATCATTTGCAATATCACTTCGGGTCTTATTTTATTTTCACTGGTTAACCCAGTTCACTTTATGTTTCAGGAAAGCATTGTTATAGGAACATTTCCTTCATTTTGTGCCTTAGATGATCACTCAGTTGTAACTGTTTTTCAAATGGGTTTCAGTCTCTTGATTTATTTACTTCACAACAACATTGTTCAGTGCTCATTATGCATGAATTACCAGCTAATTTATTTTTCAGATGAATACCCTTGTGCGTGTGTTTCAGTGGGTGGACAGTTGCTGTTGTCTGTGACCCGATGTAATCTCACCTAAGGAAAGAAACTGTCATTGTTAGCAAGGGAAATGGTATGAATCCAGCATGACCGTGACAAATGTACTTGCACACAATATAAGTTTGTTTAGGAAATGGCAAGAAGGATGTCCATTCTGCCTTCTCTATAATATATATAATTTTATATATCATTTTAGGTAATAAAAAGCAATACAGGTATGGGACCCGTTATCCAGAATGCTTGGGACATGGGGTTTTCCGGACAAGGGGTCTTAATTCGGATCTCCTACCTTAAGTCTGCTAATTAAAGTATTTAAACAGTAATTAAACCCAAAAGGATTGTTTTGGCTCCAATAAGGATTAATTATATCTTAGTTGGAATCAAGTACAAGGTACTATTTTCTTATTACAGAGATAAAGGAAGCCATTTTTAAAAATGTGAATTATTTTATTAAAATGGAGTCTATGGGAGATGTCCTTTATGTAATTTGGAACTTTCTGGATAATGGGCTTCCTGATAAGGGGTCCGATACCTGTATTTCTGATTTCTATCTGTTCTTAAAGCCTAGCAAAGGATTGGAATAGAAGTTATTGGAAGTATGGACCTTATGCATAGGGCTTAATATAGTATTTCAGGGGTACTGTAGTTTTATTTCAGTTAAGATCCATGGCAGAGGAAGAGATGGTTGTGATTGCAGCTGACCCTGGTTCCTTTGAGGTAAGACAGTAATCCAGCCAACATTTTGTATCTGGGAGAACATGTTACACCCCTGGCTACATGGCTGCATAAAATCAAGTTTAGCCTTAAGCAGGGTCGCCCAACTGGAGACCTGCGGGCCGATGTGGCCCTCCAAATCATTTTTATAGCTGCTCTAGGGCTCCACAGACTTCATGGTATCACATAATCATTTTAATTTCATCTTGCCCTTGAACACACAATGAGAATTAATCAGCCTACTACATGTAATAAGTTGGACAACAATGGCCAGAGCAGTGCTGTCCAACTTACTACATGTAGTGGACCCATTATATGTCATACAGCATGTTGTAGAGCCAGATTAAATTAAAATGATGATATCATATAGTGAAGTCTATAAAGCCTTTGAGCAAACTGCAGAGCAATACTTTGGAGGGGCACATCCGTCCCATGGGCCTCCAGTTGGACAGCCCTAGCCTAGAGTATGTAGGTAGCAGATTAATATTAAGATATATAGATGTAGAATAATGGATTTATAGGTATTCTTTACAAAAATTATATTTTTTGTTCTATAATTATCAAATCTTAGCCCAACATGGGCACAGAAATATTACGCAGGCAAGTAACTGCTGCTATTAATATGACATGCCTCCAGCCTGTGACAGGCAATAATTACAGACTGCCATCATCATTTTTTTTATATAGCACAGCCATGTTATACAACTTTCCATTCATTTATAACAAATAGGGGTCTTACATTAATGTAACAAGGGTTGCAGAGTAAAAAGTATGATCAGAGTGCCCTGCTCACAAGAGCTTACAATCTAGGTTAGGGTACATTTGAAACATAAGGGAGATAAAAACAATTGGTGATGTATGATAAGCTCATAAGAAGTTGATCAGTCAAGATGCAATAAATATAATTTGCTCAATAGGTAGGTCTTTAGGTCTTCAGGTCTGATGCCCTGAGGCAGAGAGTTCCAGAGACAGGCAGAAGCCTGGGAGAAGTCTTGCAGTCGGGAGGGGGATGATAAAGTAATGAGACAAGAAAAGAGGCAAAGGTCAGAGGCAAATCATAGGTTGTGTGAAGTAGTGTATTTTGAAATCAGAGCTGACATAATGGGAGGACCTTGAATAAGTAATAAGTGTTAGTAATTTGAATTTGATTTGAGGGAACTGTGCCATGGGACCCAGTATTATTTCCAAAGTAATGTTATAAAAGTGTTAAATGCTACCCACAGCCTGGTTTCTATGGGTTACTAGACCTTGTGCATGCCTTGTCAATTTTATTACATTACCCTAAAAGGTCACATTAACTTAGCAAGGAAAACCATAACAAACATATTACAATAAGTTAAATGTAAACTCCTTTAGTATAAAAGGCAAAGTAACCATTGGTTGTACATATATTATGACCCATCAATTAATGTTTAACTAAAGGCCAGATTTCTGCCATTCCACGGTTCAAGCAATCATAAAGAGAACCCCTTAACTCACAGAGGATTTCAGGGGGAAAAACTTGTTGGTTGAGGTATTTTTTCTGAAAGCAGGCTCTTTTTTGTGGCAACTTTTAGATGAAAAATGCCTCAACTGGTAGCTGGAGCAATCATAAATCTGCCCCTGAATGTTAAAAAAAAAAAGATAAACACAAAATTTACCTTAGTGAGACAATACATGAAATTTAGCTATAATGCCACAAGACTTATTTATACAGGTCTTTTCTCCCATTGGAGTGTTTTACAGCAGTTAAGGTAGCACACATAGGGGCCTATTTATTAAAATAAATAAAATTTGCTAATAAATGGTGAAATTATCTAGGTGTGTTTTATTTTACACCATTCAAACTCGAGATTTGACACCATCGTTTCCGGCAAAGTCACTCTAAGAAAAAAACGTGTAAAAACGTGCCATAGTTTATTTGGCAAAGCATGGCGAATTTTGTCACCATTTTTACAACGCATAATAAATTTATCCCCAGGTATGCTGAGACATCAGGCCACTGAGCCTCTAGGAAAGGATTGTTTTGAGTTAGGCAGGCACTCCGGAATTCCAAATAATTTTGAATTACAGCTCAAGTATAAAGTAAAAATATAGTAATTTTATTGATAAGTACACATATAAGCTATGAAGCCACTGAGCCTCTAGTTCCAAACCTTCCCCTGTTAACTTCATAGCTTGTGCAAACTCTATGTCTTTTGGTGTATGACAAAAGGAAAGACATTTGAAAAGCAATATCCAGAAGCAAAAACACATTGGAAAACTTTGAGATTCTAGAATAAATTATAGTCAACAATGTTAAATAAAGATGCTATTTGTTACAAATCTTAAAATAGGAAGAACGTGGATTTTGAAACTGCAAGCTTCAGAAGTCCAAATGCAAGGCCAGCAAAAAGATAAAAAAATGAGCTGGTTTGAGTCATAGTCAGAATCTGAATGTTGTGTACAAGACAGAGGATATAAATAGAACATGCAGAGCAAAAAGAGATGCACTTCCCGCAGAAGACTTTTTAATATACTTTCAAGGGCAGGGGAAGAGTCAGAAAACAAATCAGGCTTACAGTATAAGGGAGCTTGGCAGAGATCCTTCTTATTTGACTTCACTGTCTAATTCTCTGCAGTAACTGCCTTACGTCATCAAGGGCAATGACAAGCCGGGTGATGCCATGCGTTGAGTTAAACAAGAAAATGCACTGATCCTTTCAAGTAATTGCTATTCAAAATGAGTGTGGGGGAAGAAAAATACACAAATTCACCCTGTGTGCCATTGCCCTAATAAAGCTCTCATAATGCGTGTCCCCTGGGTGTGACAAGATTATGTGACAAGACTGCAGCTCACTGTTCCATATGATCATATTAGTTGATAACCTCAAGGGGACATTTGCTTATAATTTGCAGTTAAGCATTATAGTACCCTTCATTTTTATTTTATTAATCTTTTATTATAGAAAAATCTTCATAGCTTTTTAAGAAATAAATTGGTCACCTGTTTAAAAACAAACATCTTATTGGTTGCTATACTTTTATAACCTATGCAGACTCCTTTGTATGTTTCCTTTTTGGTTTGCTTTATACATTTAGAAAGGTGCCTCCCTCCAATCACACTTGCCTAAATTAATTTTCAAAATGTTTTTCATAATTGAATACATACTGAATAACAGTAAATTAGGTTAAAAAAACTTCTGTTCTTCATAGGACTTTTCAAATGGAACTGCAGTGCTTTCTTCCCAACCCTTTCTGTAGTGTCAAAGGGGTAAGACAGGCACCCAACAAAAACAATCATAGAAACTGGTTTAATTCAAAGTCAGCAGGGAACCAGAGGTCATCAGTTGGTACTTGGCAAAGTAACCATTCTGTAAATGCTGGCACAAGGTTCTGTAGTAAAGTAGGGCTGCAAAATACAATATACACTCTTGTGGGAAGAGCCTTTTGATGCCCTTGTTCCAATTATTCACCATTGTTTGTTATAATATTATTGTAAAGAGCTGCAATAGTTGTTGCTGTGGAGTGGAACTTTAGTAAAATAAAATCCATATTTAGCACATTTTATTAAACACTTATTTTATTACAGATATTAATGTTTGTATATTTTTTGCCATGTGTTCATATAGAAGTGTGTAGTCCTACTAATATATGCA
Source organism: Xenopus tropicalis (assembly GCF_000004195.4). NCBI lineage: Eukaryota > Metazoa > Chordata > Amphibia > Anura > Pipidae > Xenopus > Xenopus tropicalis. Next base: position 83,465,080 of record NC_030681.2, on the reverse strand, counting down.
TTGTATAAAGTGTATTAGGATATGCACATGCCCTCAAATTTGCTACTTTTTATGTGTACGATGTAACCCAACTTGTAATAAGCCACTAATAAAACCATGTAAAACACTTTTTTAGGTCTTGGGAGGGAAGAGCCAATAGAGGCCATATATAGAGGCCATACATAGAGGCCATACACCACTTGTTATACTCTTACTATACCCCATCATACTGGACAACATTTGTATCTTATTGCCTTAAAATCACAAAACAATATGTGTATGTGCATTATGAAGCCTACTGGACCAGGGAGATGCGGTAGCATATAAAACCTGTAATCTCTTTGGTAAAGTAATTGCGAAGAGGAGTAAAGGTGGCCATACACAGTAAGATCCTCTTGTTTGGTGACAGTAAGGTCCTAATGTGGGCGATATCGGGCTAATTCAATCCTAGGGCCAAACTATCTAATTACAGCAGTGGGCATAGGCACCGTCAGACCAAGGGCCACATCAACGATTGAGATCTGGCTAATTTTAGGTCAGATGACTGTTGGGTAGGTGCGTCCGAGTCACCCACACACATGCAGATAAGCTACCAAATTGGTCTGAAGGACCTGAATTGGCGGCTGAAATATGCCCGTATATTTATCCCCTGGCAGCCATGTGGCCGAAATATTTAATGCATTTGAAGAAAAAACAGCCGGCATACCGGGTCCTCAAGTATCGCGATAAACCTGCGTGTTTATTTAGCGGCCCGCCCCCGAAATATCACGTATTTGAAATAAACATGCAGGGTTGTCCTGTTACTTGAAGACCTGCTGTGCCAGCTGTTTTCTAGAGTACTAGAGGGGTGCCATTCCCACAGGCTGTGCACTGGGTTACATTTACTCTGAGAGGCCAGGAGTGCTTGTGAATTTTTCTACTACAAAATATTTAATGAGCATCCAAAGTGTTGAATGGGAATCAAGAAATCCACAACACCAATGCCCATTAGTGTCTTAACTCCCCCATCTGTTGCCTGCAGTTGTTGTGCAAGTCACAGCATCCTTTAAAGGAGTTCTAAGCACAACCATAATGTTTTCCAACTGTGCACCCTAGGTTTTATAGTACTACTAATCAGCATTCTTATTGGTGAATTGTTTTGCATTAATAATGAAGTTTTTGGTTAGTAGAATTCTCATTGGTGAGTAACTTCAATAACTTCTAAATAAAACTACAGGGTACACTGGAACAGTGTTACAGTTGGGTTTAGAACCCCTTTAACTATGATAAAATGCTAAAGAAAGTTAGTATTTGTAGTTCAGAAACAACTGTAAAGTGCAGTGCAGTGCAGTAGGTTTAGTGAGCCTTTTTTACCCACTTATTTATTTTATGCCACAATTGTCATCCAGATATGATTACCTGCATTCAGTAACACACAACTCACCATGGAAGAGAAACATGTGCTACTGACAAACTACTGTATTTATCTAGTGTGTTATTATTTTTCTAGTGCATTATGGTGATTATCCTTAAGCAAAAGGATTCAGTGGGAAGTTATGGGGACAATATAAAAAAGAGAGCATTGTGTCTGTAAATATTTTAGGGGCTTTACCCTTTTTGTTGTGAGAAACATACATGGTGGCAATTATATTTATATAAGTTAATTGGGGTAAACAGTATTTTGGCATTCATAGCTTCTTGCAGCCCCAGGTGCACGCTGTACTCACTGCCCGGGCAGATAAATACAAAAATGAAGAAAACAGCAGCACTCGGTTGTTTTGAAAAATGTGAATCTTTACTCAAGTGCCAAAGGCACAGGAAGTCACAGGGAGTGACAGAAATGACATCACTAAGCACTGATTATAACTCAGGGGTGGGCCTTTTTAATCCGGCCCGCCGACGACGCCAAGTCTCATCACACGAGACTTGGTGTCATTGGCGGGCCGGAATTAAAGAGACGAAGGGGGCGTATCGCTGGCCTGGCCCTGCCCGCCCTGGCCCGGTCCGGCCCGGGGGTAAGTAAATAAAGTAAAAAGTTTGCCCACCCCTGTTATAACTGATATCACTAATCACTGTTTATAAGGATATCATTTACAGGATATTTATGGCTCTTGTGAATTTTCTTGTAGGGGGTCTTGCATTTTTACCTGTCCTGTCCCAATATGCCAGAACGGTGGGGCTGAATTAAATAACAAAAGGGGACATATACCTTCTTGAAAACTCACTCTTGTAATCCCCCTACCTCTCTAAGTAGGTTCTACAAGCTTAAAGTGATATTGTCACTAAAAAACTCTTTAAAATATTAATGTTCAATAAAAGTTACCTATAGGTCATGTTGATCATTTTTCGCTGATAGGGCTGCTTTAGTAAGTAACTGTTACTTGAAGTCCCTAAACCTGCCTGTTTTATCAACCTGACCATCGTTTCTCAAATTCCAATGCAAACAGATACTGCTGCACAAATATGGAAAATAATTGGGCAAATAATTTTATTGTGAAATTCTAAAGCTCATGCAAAGACAATGTTATGATAGTTTGAAAAAACATTTTAATTTCTGGTGCCAGTATCTCTTTAAAGGGCACTTATTGGAAAATTGTTTTCCCCAATTTGCTTTTTTAAAAAAAATAATATTGTTTCCCCTAACCAAGTCTGCGCTCTATTAGCCCACACTTACAATTGAGATCCAAGAGAATTCTTCAATGGGAATCATCACTATAAGTATATTAGTCTTGTTGCTATGTACCATGTATTGATTGCCATGATGTTGTCACTTGTCAATACTAGCAAGCTTAGCTCTGTGATTGTCAAACCTCTTCACTTAATTTTTCAGAATTGATTAAGGTCTGGCATGGTGCCAAGGGACTGGCAAAATGCTAATAATGTGCCACTATTCAAAAAGGGATCCCATTCTCAGTCTAAAAACTATAAGCCTGTTAGTCTGACATCAGTGGTAGGAAAGCTTTTGGAAGGGGTAATAAGGAATAAGATACTTGAGTACATTGCAAATCACAATACCATGAGTTTGTTCCAGTGTGGTTTTATGCGTAACAGATTTTGCCAAACATATTAATTTGTCTTTTATGAGGTGAGCAGGAACCTCAACTCTGTGAGGGCAATGAGGTTGTGGAATGCCCTGCTGGGTGATGATGTGATGGCAGATTCTATTAATGCCCTTTAGAGTGGCTTGGATGATTTCTTGAGCAAACAAATGTAGCTTAAATTTAAAGTGAAATGCGGACACTAGTTAGAAAAAATACCTATTACACCACAATACATCAGCCAACCACCACACGCTTTTCAGTATGGTTTTCCCTTAGAGCGCAGTCACAGACAAAATGCTTAGTGTGCCATAGTCCTTAGGTCTTACGTACAGTGCAGCCTTTACACTGATATTTTTTTAAGGCCGAAAGCTTAAACACATGTAATAATAATTGTTTGATCATTTCTTTTGTCATAGGTGGTCACTATCATCTCCACATTCCACATGGGCATTCAGGTCAGTGTCACCACGAGATTAACAAATTACAGCAATTACCTACATAACTCCACACTAATTTTGTTTTCAGTGAAGAAGACTCACCAATGCATCGTTGATTTGCCATGAATTAACTACTCTTGGTTGATTTGGGTATCTTTACTGGAAAGGTAGAGTGAAGAGCTTTGTTAGTGCATTGGTGTCCAAAAACATCTTAGAAATAGTATTATAATAGTATTGTATTATTTATCTGCCATTTGTTTTTCTAAAATTGTCCTTGACAAAATAAAATATCATACCTTCCTTTGTATGATGTGATGATACCAAAGAGATAGGCAGATACTTATAGAAGCTGTAATTGAATTGCTCTAAAATAGTGAAGCCCAGCAGGTAGCTTGGGGTGGTATGTGGCCTTACTATGCTCAAATGCAGCCCCTATAGTTGTTGCACAAAATACATGTTGGCACATTTCTTTTATTTTTAAAAAGTATCTCACTGCACTATTACCAACATGAGTTCTAATTTGTGGTCCTATTAAATAATCAGGGGCTACATGTGAGCCACCCCCTACCCCACCGAAATCTAGAATGTTTCCCATAACTGCTCTTAAAAGAATTCCTAGCTAAAGTATAGCTGAACAGCAAGCCAGTGGCAAAGTGATGTTGCTAGGAGATGCAGTATAGCGATAGTGGGAGAGACATAAGTAATGTAGGTTATCCCTGAGCTAGCCTGAGTGCAGACAAATGAAGCTCTTACCATCATATAGGACATATCTTGAGCATGTCTTCCAAGTTATTTTTAGTTCTCTGCATTGTGTAAGAGGGCGCTTATTCCCTGGAGATAATGAGTCCGACTCTAGGAAAAGAGCAACTGTCATTCACTTCAGCAGGATTTATTTTTAATTAGTTTTCATGCTTCAACCACTTTGTTGATGCACAGACGGAACAATAATGCAGTGGAGTTTGCAGAAGGTTTATATTTAGGATTGTGATGATAACTGGCACTTAAATACTGCTGCTCTAAGGAGAATCTGTGGAAATCTCTGTAAAATACTCACCTACCATAAGGAAAAAGAGAAGAAAAACAAAGGAAAGGAGGGCAAATATGTTACAGGGATTTACGCTACTTTGTGGACTTTTACTATAATGCATTATTAAATACAAATAAAATCTGTGTAAAAAAAAACCTCCTCATCTTAAGATTGCTCATACACAACCAGATTTTTAGGCCATGTTAACAAACAAGCAGAGCTCTTCCCAAAACTGATAGTGGGCCAAATTTGGCTGATACTATTATTTTGGCTGCAGTCCAATGAGTCCAAGCAGAACTGTCAGCAGAAGCCTAAATCTATGGTAAGAATGGGTCCTTAGCATGTTTTTCTGAACGAGTCAAGGTCAGGTATTGATCATGGAGGCTATCATTTTTTCAAGCAACTAAAACCAAGAGCAGAGATACCAACCAGTGCATTGTGAGCCAACTGCTTCTTAGGATCCGGGTGACCATTCTATGCATTTCAATAAAGGGGTACATTGACATTTGTATGCAAATTACAGCAAGTCACTGGGCTGCTAATGCAGGAGACCATGTCAGGGGGGTTAAATCAGTGTGACTCCTAAAAAATGAGTATGAGTTGAAATGTCCGCAATAGACTGCTGACTAAGTAAGAGTAGCCAAGTGTACAGCCACTGCCTGTCTTGTGACGGGAACAATCATCCAGAAATCTTATTTTTTCTGTCTGAAACAGACAGTATTCCTGCTGCATGCCAGCTATGCTTATAATATACTTACAGTAATTAGAATACTTCTCAGTCTGACATTTTGTTGTTAGACATTGCATTTGGCTATAAGGCAGATTTAAAGGGGTTATAAAACCACCTGTAATGTAGGTCACCTTTTAGTGCATTGCAGTGGCAAAGGTACATTTACATTTGTGTACAATTTACAGCAGGTGACTGGGCTGTTAAAGGGGATGTAAACTCTGCCGCAGAACCAAACTTTACTCAGCTGTTGCTGGACTACAAATCACAGAATAATATAACATATAATGAAGGTAGAGGAATGCATGGAGCTGTCCAGCAGCAACTTTTCCTAAACGTTTTCCCAAATCTCCGCAGCCACCGAGTGCTATAGGCTAAGAACCCATGGAGCAGTTCAGTCACCTGTGATAGATCTCTGCTATCACTGGTGACTAATGCTCCGAAATGACTTTCCTCCAGCAACAATAGGAGTTGCTGGTGAAAAGCCTTTCGCATCATTTCGGTATTCTAAAGTTGCACAAAGTTTGCTCCTTCCTCCTATTGTTGCCAGTGAAAAGCCATTTTGGAATAGTAAGTCACCCACGATGGCAAAGATCTAGTTTAAAAATGCTAAGACAGCTGTATAAATCAGCTGTATAAATAACCGACAGAATGAGAGAACCGGTTCCTGCACTCCCACAAACATAGCAAATTAAAAATATATGTTCCAGCTATGAGTTTGGTGCCTCGGGATAAAAGCTGATCTAACTATGCATACGATCAAGAACAGAACTATTTGACATATCTGTTATAGACGGAAGCCAAGAGCCTTGTAAACTGTATTCATTTACCATTTGTGAATAAAATGTGAATCTAGTCACAATCTGTGGAAATTCCTCAGCTGACATTTCCATTATGTGCTGTATATGAGAGAGAGAAAGTATGAGTGGGAGTGGGGGTGTTTGAAACAAGATTAGTGCTATTCTGAAGTTATGCATGATTCAGAAGTTAGATTGTAAGCTCTTTTGGGCAGGGCCCTCTTCACCTCTTGTATCGGTTATTGATTGCTTTATATGTTACTCTGTATGTCCAATGTATGTAACCCACTTATTGTACAGCGCTGCGGAATATGTTGGCGCTTTATAAATAAATGTTAATGTAATGTAATGTAGCCAGTTTGAAATATGTGTTGGTTTAAATGTAGCACACCAGCTATTTAGGTAAGGCCTATGATCTGCCCCCTCACAAAAAAAGGAGAAAATTGTTAATGGAAGTTGGACATCTATGGAAGCTATTTTGACAGAAATAACCTGTAATAATTATATATTTAGCACCACCATATTCTGCAGCACATTATATAGATTATACATCATTCAGGTGGGTCTCTACCACAATGGGGCTCAGCTGTGTTTCTGGGGCAAAGCAGAATTCCAGTAGGAAGGAAACCCACACAAGCATTAGATAGAACATACAACCTGCCTGAGGATAGTGCTTTGGCTGGAATAAAACCTAGCAGTGCTAGGCATCAATGCTAACCATTGTGCTGCCATGCTGCCCCATATGAAAATATATTAATTATTAGTTTCATTAAGTGACATACTGAACATAAACAAGCACTCAATTTAATTTTTTTCTATGATGTAGATGTAGTAAATGTCAGGGACCGCAATAGCATTGCATTTATAGTGTACCATATATACTGTATATATATTATTATATGAAACTATGCGTGGCCTCTCATAATTTGAGAGCTGCAGTTGAGATTATCTTAGAGCAAACAATCTGACAACTCACTTTTACACTGCATGTGCTGGGCCAAACAAATATTCAGCAAAGCACAATGCAGCCATAACAGGAACACTGACTGAATATGCAAACACACAGATAGCTGCTGTGTACATACTGATACACTGCAACAATTATTCATCCACTACTCAATGTACTCTCCCTCAACATTTACTCAAGATAAACATATGGAAAGCATGTAGCCAATCACACCCACACACTTGCAGGGTTCCTGGCCATGTAGCAGGCGTCTTCTCTTTGTACTTATCTGTGCAACAGTAGGCCTTAGGGATATGTTAAGGAAACCTGCAAACCTCAAATAGGAAATAAAGGAATGTTGTCATTTATGTTAAACACATGAAAAGGCACCCTATTACCCATTTACTGTTTATATAGCTTAAGCAGACTGCCTTCATGTGTATATATATTTTAAAAACAAGGGTTTAGGCTAGTGATATGTGGGGCTGAATCTCAAGCTAGGGCTGGTGCCAACATAGGGGCTGATTCTTGGCCATCATTTTTCTGCAGGCTGAGGATAAGGGACCTGTTTCTATCATAACAGTGACAAGTCCCCTTCCTTTTAATAAGACCTTTTGTTTACTGGGAGCCCACATTTTGCATTAAGGCATCATGATTTTCAGCCCAGCTCTAATTATGTTGTCTGAAGCTGCTAATACACTTGGGGCACATTTACCAAATCACGAACACTCGGAGCATGCATTCGAACGCTCTGAGCGTATTTTCGCCGATTTGTTCGGGCGTCCATATGATTTTTTTCGTACGGCGCAGTAACGCTTGCACGAAATATCGGAAAGGCTTTAACGCTGTTTACAATTGTACAGTACGAAAATTTTGTGACTTTCGGATCACCAATACGATATTATCGTGACTAATACAATTTTTTCATAAGCATTTTCGTGATATTTGCGATCTTCAGAAATTTTAGTTTCCAATCCGAATTTTTCCCATTCGGGATTCAAACTCGTGATTTGATAAATCTGCCCCCTAGTGTGCCACAATCAGTGTGCCAGCTGAGCAGATCTGTACAGTTTGCCCATATTGCAGATCTGAATATTAAGCCCATGGGCCTATCTTACAATTGTGTGGTGCTACATGTCTGTATCTGGCTGTGTATTGGCACAATATTGGCATGGATCTTAATATATGGGCAGTTATGTTTCTGGTGAATAGTTTACTCCCTGACCGAGACACCAGTAGAATGAGCTGTCTTTCATACTATTCTAGTATTTTCAGATCAGTGCATACTTTAAAGCAGGGGTGGGCAAACTACGGCCCGCGGGCCACATCCGGCCCGTTTACCTTTTTAATCCGGCCCGCCGACTCCTGATTGGTTGCGCCCCGTGCGTGCGCGTGACATCAGAACGCACGGGGCGCAACCGTATAAAACTTCAGATGCAGTGGGAGCCGGGGGACTGACACAGCCGGAGGAGGCAGGAGTTTGCTGGAGCATGGAGCCAAATGAAGCTGTAGGTCGCTGGGGGGGGGGGGGCTGGTGGGAGGAGGATGATGGGAAGAACGCTGGGGGGAGCTGCAGGATGCTGAGTAGGATGCTGAGGGGGAGCTGAAGGATGCTGAGTAGGATGCTGAGGGGGGAGCTGAAGGATGCTGGGGAGTGGAGCTTGAGGATGCTGGGTGGGATGCTGAGGGGTGAGCTGAAGGATGCTGGGGTGGGGAGCTGCAGGATGCTGGGTGGGAGCTGAGAGGCCCCGTGATTTCTAATGGCGGCCCTGGGCATAATGCTGGTCCAGCCCGGCCCGGGCCGTCTGTAAGTCAATGTGGCCCCTGAGCCAAAAAGTTTGCCCACCCCTGCTTTAAAGGCACGTACTCTCAAATAAAATGGATAGATTGTGTAGAAGCAAGTACTATTTACAGACACAAATTTTGCCTCGGTCTGCCAGAGCTCATTATGGCTAAATGTGGACCACACCTTTCCTTATGTATGAGTATACTGTGTGCCAGCACCAGCTGACTGGTCTGGGTCACCTTCCTCCCTCTGCCACAGACGTACTCAGTGATGAAGTTGGGAGAGGTAGGCTTTTGAAAGAGATGCATTCGGATCGGGGATCTGATCACATCCACATTATAGAGCAAACAAGCCATTTTGCATTATACTTATTATATTGATTTTTTTTATTGTTGATTTTAAGCTACAAGAGGTCTTTTTTTGCCACAGGTAAAACAAGTTGAGAAACTTGCCTCAGGTAGAAGTGCCCCATAGGTACCTGGGGAAGAAATAATTTCAGTTCAAAAACAATAATTATAATAAACTTCTAATGCAGAGAGCACAATTGCGCTGACTGCACTAGTGATGGAGTCCATCCTTGTCCCTGTAGGAGAACAAAAAGGTAGTATGGGCTGCAGATTTATCTCTGACAAGAGAGCATTAAAAACTATGATAAAGTAGATAAAGTATGATAAAGCAGAGTTCCCATGATGGAGATACAACAGATTACAGGTGCCAAGCAATTTACATATGCACTTGAGAGCAATAGAGCAGATGAGGTTTCCAGGAAACATATTTTCCTCTAAAAACTAAAGACTGTATCTGTAAATTTCCAGCCACACTAAGAAGATTTTCCATTGATACCAGCCATTTTGTTATCTAACATATTTGCAATATTTGCTTTTAATGTGATGTTGTAATGGTTAGTTAGAAGCACAGGCATAACGTATTTTAGAGCTCCAACAATTCATCTATTATGATTGTCTAAAAAGAAGAGAGATTAAGTTTTAAACAGTGCAGACTGACATTGTCATTAGAGAATCATCTTGCATTAATTGGACAACTGCTTACTACAGCTCACTCCAGGAATCCTTTGCTTATCTCCAAAAAATGTACATTGGGTGCTCCATTTAGTCTCCTTATATTGCAAGAAAGTAGGTTTTTGCCACCTGCTTTCTAGGGAGGGGGGGGGTGGAGTTGGGCGTTGTAGTAAAGCTTTAAAGGAACAGTAACACCAAAAATTGAAAGTGTATAAAAGTAATTACAATATAATGTACTGTTACCCTGCATTGCTACAACTGGTGTGTAGCAAGACTACTATAGTTTATATAAGAAAGCTGTTGTGTAGCCATGGGGGCAGCCATTCAAAGGAGAAAAGGCACAGGTTACTTAGCAGATAACAGATAAATCCCCCATTATATGTGGCTTATCTACTAGTTATCTGCTATGTAACCTGTGCCTTTTCTCCTTTTTTCCAGCTTGAATGGCTTGCCCCCATGGCTACACAGCAGCTTATTTATATAGTAGCTTTTCTGTAGCAAAAACACCAGTTTTTTGCAGAGCAACAGCACATTATATTTTAATTACTTTAAAACACTTTAATTTTTTGATGTTACTGTTCCTTTAAATGTAAAAGTAACCTCTATATGTGAGTGACCCACTGTGTACTCCATTTAGTGGGCAAGAATGCAAGATGCATTAATAATGCTCTAATGCAGCGGTTCTCAACCTGTGAGTCGGGACCCCTTTGGGGGTCGAACAACCCTTTCACAGGGGTCGCCTAAGACCATCGGAAAACACATATTTACGATGGTCTTAGGAATAATTTTATGGTTGGGAGTCACCACAACATGAGGAACTGTATTTAAGGGTCACGGCATTAGGAAGGTTGAGAACCACTGCTCTAATGCATGCCAGACTGGGGTCAGATTCCACTGCTCCTCAGGTTAATTGGTCAAACAACACGGCAGAAGTGCAGGACTGCGCAGTTAAAAACCATCATTTTTGTTATTAAGGCAGTGCTATGTGTATAGCATAAGGCACGAGAATACCTTCTGCTATCCAAAGGCTTGTATGGTTTCTGTTAGCCCTTCTCACCCAAACCAGGTTGATTTCTCTGCTGAAGTCAGCTCACCGGCCAACCAAAGGTTTAAGAAGTTACCAGTGATAAGGATGAAACCATGAGGTCATAGACAACAGGTTACCTACCTTCAGACAGTGTTATATTGCAGAAAAGAATTGTTTACTTTGTCCATGGTAATCAAAAACACTTGGAATTGCCTATTACTGTGTTTCTAAATGGTATCCACCTATGGTTTCCATGGGCAGAGCATTTTCTACTCTTTGCTAGAGAAGCCTAGGATCACTGATTGGATCATCCATTGGGGACCACAGAGACCACATCAACACTCCAATGTGCTCCTTCTCCGGTGATGCTTTCAAATCTGCCTGGCTGATATGTGGATAATTTTCGACCACATATTGCCCAGACTGGCATATCAGTTGGCCCCTATACAAGGACCAATAATTTGCTAAATTCATCTGAAAGGACGGAGTCGCCAACTTTGGTCGGTCTGTGTATGGCCTCCTTAACAGTTGGTATTCCTGAATTACAGACAAAAAAAAAAAAGTAGTTTTTATCCCATGTTTAACAACGTCGGCCTAATTTATTTTCCAATTAATGCTTGGATATGTGCCTCAAGCACATGCCGCATAGTGTAACTAAAGAATTGGTGAGATAAAACCTGAACATTGTCCAAAAAGGCATAGCGTTGTATCTGTTTATATCAACTGTTTGTGAAACATTTAAAAAATGCAGTGTGAACATGTACTTGTTGGGTGATGCTGCAACAAATAAGAAAGAAACAGAATCTGTTGCTTAGTAATCAGTTTTGCTGAGATTAAACAAAGACAAAAGGACAAACATCCCTGCCTTTAGAATAATGAAGTCATTAGGGAATGCTGCTTAGTTTCAAGTCAGAAATATTCTCAGTAATTCAGAAACATTCAAATTTACAGACGTTCATGATTCATAGCTACAACAGTTTTAGTACATTAGGACCATTTTATTTCTAATATTATAATAAGCATTTGTTGTACATGCAGTAGCTACTTGTTTTTCAGCTTGTTTTTCTTTTTAATGAAATATCAAGACTATTTTGACATGCAGCTTTGCCATTTGCAGAACCCAATATCCACTTAGGATAGAATCCTAGAAATTTTTTGCACTTTGGGGCATTTTGCAAATAGCTGTAGGCCTCTGCGGACTTGTCACCGAGTGCTGGATTTTGTTCTCAAATGAGCACTCAGGGACATGCTCTTGTGCTCTCTAGTGCTCTTGCACTTGCTCCCTCCAGGGTTCATGAATTACCCCTTTAATGTCTAGCAGCAAAAAATGCATATATAGGCACTTATAACTGTATCATGCAGGGCTATTTTTCAAGATATAAATTGATAAGTGGTGCTCCTGCTCTGTTACCACTGGGCCTTGTGCTAAACGTTTGCTTCAGTCTACAGTGAGAATGAGTCTTAATGGAGTATTCTGTAATTTGTATACCTACTCTGGAGAGTTTTATGTTCCCTTGAATTAAACTTATGCATACATAAAGTAATAGATCTAAGGTTAAAGGGGTACTAAACCCTGGTGCCCTGCACTGCTTAACCAAACTTTACTTTGGACTACAAATCCCAGAAATAATGTAACTTATAATGAAGGTTGAGGCATGCTGGGAGCTGTAGTATTCTTAAAAAAATATTGCACAATAAAACTTTTCCTAAACTTTTCCCCAAATATCCAGGGGTAGGGACTGCATTAAAATGCAAGAAATCTGAACATACCTGTCCTTTATCCCCATGCCCGATTCCAATGTCATATAATGAAGGAAAAAAATGACATAATTATCTCTATATGTAAGATAACAGCAAGATGCCTGTTCTCATTGGTCACTTCTCTTGCACTTATAATGAGGTCTTTAGTCAGTAGAATGCTCATCTGTGAATTTTCCTGCATCTGTAATTAAGTTTTTTTGACAACTTCTACAGCAAAACTAGGGGGTGCAGTGGGACAGCATCATAGCTGGGTTTACAACCCCTTTAACTGGCTGGTAGTAGAGGAATCTAAGGCTAGTGCCACACTGGGCTGTTTCTCAGTCTTCATATAAGCACAAGCTAGGAAAGAGCCTCTCCACTTCTGTATGTCTCTGCACTAGAGGCACTGCATCAGCCTGCATGCAGACATATAAAGTAATTTAAATGCACGTCCCCACTTCACAATCTACTCATGTGTCTGCATCCAATGCCTGCAGTTTCTGTATCTCAGCCTGCGCTTATATGCTTATACAGTGTGGCACTAGCCTAATAATATAGATGTTAAGTCAATTCTTATCGCTTTTTAATCAATTCCTTTTTTAAATATGATTTTGTACTATCAAAACGCATAGTACTTTCATTTTAAACAGATACAATACATAAAAGTATTTTTTCTACATCACAACTTCTCTTATCCTCTTCCTTTTTACTTGAGAATGCTAAAATCAGCAATTTCTTGTCCATCAAATGCTCAATGAAGTCAGAAAGTACAATGGGATGAAAAAGTCTGACTGATAGCATGGACAAAATAACACTAAGGTGCAGATTTATTAAAATATTTTTTTATTGTTTTTTTCTTTTTATTATTGCTAACCACAGAAAAATTCACTGACTTTCTATTTATTCCTCTGGGATTTTTAGATGTGTATATACACCTACACACTCTCAAACTGCTTATCTCTTAGAAGCAGGTTACCGAAATGTTGCATAAGCATGCCAAGTTGCCTCTACCACAGCTAACCCAACATGCACAAATATAAAGCTAGTTAATAAAAATCCTTTTGTAAATAAAGCGCAAATTGCAGCACATGCCTTTCCAGCAGAGAGAGCATTTGCATACCAAATTTGGGTTCATATAAATCACACAATACAGTACGGAAAAGAGACATTAATAAGTTCAGCCATTTTATTTGTTTTTCTCACTGAAAAATTCATTTGGACTGTAGTTACAGGATATGTTAATATCAAACATTTGACTTTAATCTAGATCCGATATGTACATTTGTACAAAATATGTGTTTCAAGGAGTTTGCAATACATGCTTAAATAAACAGAGTTGCAAAATAGAAGCCTTTAGTGCACTGCAGAGTTTAACGGATTTTAGAGCAAAACATATTTACTAAAATAAATGCCACTCACCGATCTTTTTTTTATAGACAATGTGATAAAAGAGTTGTAAGTAAATGCCAGTTCTTTAGACTGATCCTTGCATGAATAATAATCAAAAATATACAATAAAATACCTGAACACTGAGAACAGTACATATCTCACAAACAAAAGAGTCATTCTTCAGTTTATTTGTATAGGATTAAAACCGCTGCACTGCTCTCCATACATAAGATAATAGCATGATGACTAGTATAGAATTCTCATTGGTGAATTCTTCTGCATCTACAAATAGCTGTTTGGTCAAAAGAATCCTTTTTGGTGAAATTTTGTGCATGTGTAATTAAGTTTTTTGACAATAGCTACAGGAAGCCAAGGGCTGTGGTAGGATGGCTTCATTGTTGGGATTAGATCACCTTTAATCAATATCTTTTTAAAGGCAAAATGTCATTAGAAAAGCAGTATATGTGTAGCTTGGAAAGCTGTTTTGCACCTGTAATGTGCCACTTTTGTTTGTTTCTATATGTAAAAGTGTTTTGATAAAAACAGTTACAGAAATTAATTGAAGCGACCCAAGCCAGTATAGGAAAGGGAACACTTTCTTAAAGGGGTTCTAAACCCAACCACAAAGCTGTTTCACTGCACCCCCCCTAGTTCTATAGAAGTTGATGAAAAATGTAATTACACGAGAATTCATCAATGAAAATTCTGCTGACCAAAAACTTAATTATAGAGTGCCTGCACTAAGTCAGGCATCTTCCTCTTATCTTACATACAGTTATTATGCCATTTCAGCTTCATTATATAAAACTAGAATTAGACATGGGAATAAAGAACAGACATGTTCAGTGATGGGTAAAATGTTTTTATTGCTTCCAATATCATTTGGAGGAACAAAAGACAGTTTTATGTGAAGAGTTGGGGAAAAGTTGAACTGAGCAATATTTTTTGCAGTGCACCGATCACCCCTATATTGTTTCCCCCACCAGAGGTGCCAGATATTAGAGCTCGAACTCTGGTTGAGGAAACAATAGTTTTTCTTGAAAAATAAAATTGCCCCTGCCAGCATTAGACTACCCACACAGGGAGAGAGCGTTTGGTGCAGGCAACCATGTTGTTTGGCAGGCACGTGTAGTGGCACTCATTATGCGCATGCGCCTGACATAGGAGCAGTGGATGTGAATCACAAGTTGTGGCATTTGCTCATTATGCATGTAAGTGTATTACAACATGGCTGCCCGCACCGCAACCTCCCTCCCAGTGTGGGTAGCCTAGTGCTGTCAAGGGCAACGATTGTTCCCCCAACCGGAGTGCAGCCTCTATTAGCCAGCACCTCCAATGGGCGAAACAATATGGGGTGATAGGTGCCCTTTAAGAATACAACGTTGATGTTGCTAGTACTGCTCCCAGCGTGCCGTATCCTTGATCATATGTTAAAGCATTCTGGGATTTGTAGTCCAGCAACAACCCAGCAGGGTTTCAGCAGTTTTCAGCCACTTTCTCTGGGATTGCAATTACCGGCAGTCTGAGAGCAAGCACTACACAAAAGATTTAGCATTTGTGCACTTAATTGGAAAAAAACGTCCTGAGCTAATCTGCATTTTTGTACGTCAATAAAAATGTGAGATAAAGTGACATGAACTGCAAACAAGAGGCTGCAATGTGTTCCATGCACATATGATCACTGCCTACATAAAGGAAAAAAATACATATTAAATGATAGTCAATCTAAAAAAATAATAAAAAAGGAGGCAAAAAACTAAAATGCAGCCTGGAGTGAGGTCACAACATGAATTTTTGTGCTTTTAACATAGAGAAAATGGTGCAGAACATTTGTTGTTCTGCAGAAAACCTACAACTTCACTTAGCACCCAATAATAGCTAGGCTATGGTCAGTGGTAAAAAAAAAAGAAAAATATTAAATGATGTCAAGGAAAGATTTGAAGGGGGCTTTTCTACTACTCATCTAATATAAGTGCTGTCCTGTAGCTCTGTGCCTGATGATATTCAGTGTTCATAATAACATGAGAACTCAGGTTTAATTATTACTAAAGTCATAATACTATAAACACATCATCTGAAAGTCTTGTATAAGAGATAATAATACTGACAATGCCAATAATGGTGCTAAGGGTTTCCCCCTGATATGTGCCCTAGAAGCTAAATAACCCTGAAATTTAAAGCTGTACTACAGCACCTCTATTTGTTTGCTGTTGTACTATTGAGTAGATACCCTAGAACAGGGGCCCTCAAACTTTTTAAACAGGGGGCCAGTTCACGGTCCATCAGACTGTTGGGGGGCCGGACTATATTTAGTCATAAAACTACGCCCCCTCCCCCTGGCCCCTGCTGCGTCCTCACCCCTGGACACTACCTGTCTGCCACCGTGTCACACCAGCCATTGCTAATGTTGCCCAGTGGGACGCGGTGATGTGACGTGCTGGGGCCGAGGACCACACTGAGACAGACAGGTAGTAGCCAGGGTTGAGAATGCGGTGAGGGCGGGGGCCGAGTAAATGACCTTGGGTATCCAGCCTATGGGCTGTAGTATGAGGACCCCTTGCCTAGACCATGCAAATGATTAAAACAGAGAATCCCCATTGAGATTGGCTGCTCACTTTGCAGATATATTATCATATAACCAACAAAAAGGTTTCAAGACTATAGAATCCAGAATATAGAACAATGAATCATTACCATGAAGACTGATGTTTTGGAAATATGGTAGTTCATAGCAAAAACTAGTCCACACACAGGACATGTATGCAAAGATACCAGTCATAAACCATTCAGGAACATCATCCTCTGGCACAAATTGTTCCATCTCTATTGGTCAGATTGACTATATTTGAGCTGATATAGCTGAACAACATTGACATTTTTAAAGGGGTACTAAACCCTGCTGTGCTACACCGCTCAACCAGAACTTTACTCAGCTGTTGCTGGACTACAAATCCCAGAACAATTTAACATATAATGAAGGTTGAGGCATGCTGGGAGCTGCAGTACAGCAATGTCAGGGTTGTATTCTTAAAGTAATATTGCACAATAAAACTTTTCCAAAACATTCCCTGAAATCTCCAGGGCCAGCAGCTGCATAAAAATGCAAGAAATCCTCCAATGAGAATCCCAGCTGATCTGTGTAAATCTGGCTCCCTGCTCTTTGTTCCTGCAATTGTAGTTGGAAGCACAGTTTCCCAGCACTGAACACGTCTTTTATTCCCATGTCTGAATCCAGTGTCATTTAATGAATGGAAAAAAATGACATAATTATCTCGATATGTAAGATAAAAGCAAGATGCCCGAAGTAGTGCTGGAAATCAGCACTCTCGTTGGACAATTATTTTGCATTTATAATGAAGTTTTTGGTCAGTAGAATTCTCATTGGTGAATTTTCTTGCATCTATAATTACATTTCTTGGAATCTTTTATAGCAAAAACTAGGGGGCGCAGGGGGACAGTGTCACGGTAGAGTTTACAACCTCTTTAAACCTTCACAGTCAATTAAATGGCCTTGGACATGTGTAATAATAACATCATATCTTATGACAATTATCTGTTAATTGGTGGCCAATTTTAGGTCAGGGGCCTTATTTTAAAGGGGACGTAAACCCTGCTGCACTGCACTGCTCAACCAAACTTTATTCAGTTGTTGCTGGACTACAAATTCCAGAATAATGTAAAATTTATTGAGGCTTGGGGCATGCTGGGAGCTGTAGTCCAGCAACATCAGGGTTGCATTCTTAAAGCAATATTAAACAACTTTTCCTAAACTTTTCCCCAAATCTCTACAGCCAGCGACTGCTTTAAAAAGCAAAAAGTCCTTCAATGAAAATCCCAGCTGATCTGTGTAAATCTGGCTCCCTGTTCTTTGTTCCTGCAATTGGAGTTAGAAGCTTTTAGCAGTTTCCCTGAACTGATCAAATCTGCCCTTTATCCCCATGTTTGATTCCAGTGTTATATAATAAAGTTTTTTTTATCAGTAGAACTCTTATTGGTGAATTTTCTTGCATCAATAATTATGGTTTTTTTTGGCAACGTCTATAGAAAAACTAAGGGGGCGCAGTAGGACCACATCATGGCTGGGTTTACAACCCCTTCAAGTCAAAACATCTTTAAAGGATCACTAGCACCAGGAACTTAAAGTGCCATAAATTGATTTACCTATAATATTAAAGGAGAACTAAACCCATAAGGATGAAGACACAAGGGACAATTAGTCACCACGACTTTTTAAAACTCGGTAGCAGCAACTAATCAGTGATTTAGATTACTATATTAGTCACCATGATTATCTGCACGTGGTTTGCGGATTGCCAATTAGTCTCTGCAAATTTTTTTTTAAAAACAAACCAACAAACAGATTTCTGCTGGAAAGAAACATTTTTGACATGGACGGGATAAACATAAAGTGTATGTCAAGTTATATAATAATTTTCATTTTTGGTATTACTGATTCTTTTAACAATGTGCCTTCCAGATCCTTCTACTTCCATGTTTCCAGACAACAAGAGGTGTGGCATAGATCAAAGTACAATCTGGAAGTGTCAGTTTAACAGGACTAACAATATGGCCCCTGACAAGTGGTGAGGTACACAAGGTAATGGCACAAGTAGTGACTACCAGCATTTTGTTGCCAGTGTGATTTACAGCTTTTTAGGCGTCAAATAACTTGATATTACAAATACTCCACTGACCTATGAAGTAAATGGCTGGACCCTGCCAGTGCACTCAAGGACCAGTTTATTATTGTTTGAAACACTAGATCCGTGTAATTATGGTTCAAGTAAATGGTAGTATGTGTACAAGCTGTTTGCTGCTCACTGCATCAGTGGCAAAACTTTGAACATCACCCCTTGTGCCATTACCCTAAAAATTTCAATCCAAAGGGGGGGGGGGACTTGATTAAAGGAAAAGGAAAGTGGTCATCAGTTGGCATTACCAATTTGTTAGGCACCCTCAAGTGATTTTAATCACTAACCTTAAGGTGGCTATACATGCTAAAATCCGCTTGCTTGCTGATGTCGCCAAGCAAGGGGATCTTCTCCCAATATCCCCACCTACGGGGATGTCGGCTGTGCAGGCCTGTAGTGCATGTCCATACAGTGGCAGATAAGCTGCTGTTTGCACTGCCAACTTGCTTCCTTTCCCAGTAATCCCTTGTGGCTTCCTTGGGCAGTACTCATGCACATTATAGTAAAATCAAAACATATGATAGAAGGTCAACTTTTACTTTATTGGTCATAAGCACAGCTCAGGGTAGCTGCAAGGGTGCTGAGACAGGACTGCATTCACAAGACTAATAACCTTGCTGGGCAATAGTGAGTGCTTTTCAAATCAGCACCCTACCAGATATATATATATATATATATATATATATATAATTAGCCATAATACAAATTGCTCCAAGACATAAAAATAAATTGATAAAATTAATATACATTCATTAGACAAGTTTCATAAATAAACAAAATTCAAGATATATTTTTGTAAAAAAACAAGGTTCTCAGGGAAGCATATTTCCTTTTGCACTTCTATCAGCCCCTCAAGGATTTTCTCTTGAATAGCTATAAAGCTTTACGTTTCCAGTGATAAGAAATACTATTAATACCCACCAAGTTATACAGCCAAGTCATTTCAAATTCCTTCTACAGAGGCATGAAAGCTTTGACATAAATATAAAATGTCCTTTAACATTGCAGCAAATTTTGCTCAAATTTTCCTTTAAATGTGTAGAACTAGAGAGACCAGCTTGCACTTAATAAAGAATATGCTACAGGCCAGCTCCAAATGTAATGGTCCAACTGTTTCATTAATTTCAGATTGAATTTATCAGGCACAACTGAACAAACAGAGTCCAGTGATGACTTGGAGCTTCCTGGTCATAGTACACGCAACGGCTTAACAACGCTCTCTTTCTATGCCTTTGATAGAAATGGAGGATAGATACAGTACATGATAATTGTTATTATTAGAAAGCTTTAAATCTGTTAGTTACTGAAAAAAATTATAAAAATAAGAACACATTTCGCACAATTTGCAAATCTAATTTGCTCAGCAGTGGAAAAATGAACCTTGTGGCATTGATTGCAAGGAAACATTAAAATAAAAGTGTTGTGTGCAAACTGAAATGTCCTTGTTGTTACTGGCAAATGGGGACAATCTAGTTACAGTGCCCACAAAGGAAGTTATTTGATTCCATGGCAATTGTTTCTAAAAATGCATCTACAATACATACACACTGGGGCACACCTATCTGATAGAAGTAAAATTTATTTATATAGTGGCACAATATATATCTGCACATTAATATAATTCAAATCAGTACACAGATTTAAGAAACAGAATTTATTGTTTTCTACCTTATTGCTGATTCTAGGGGGGTTTATTTGTAAACTGAATTCAAAGGCAGGTCCTCATGCAATTATGTCCATAAACCACATATATCACAAAGTATATCCCATATTAGCACAGAGATGATTTAAGCCCCGACATTGTTAAGGGGACAAAAACCTTCCCTAAAATTCTCTCATTTGCATCTCCTAGCCCTCCAAGTAGGCATGAACAGATGCAACAGGATTCTACAATAAGAATGATCCCTACCAGTGCTATACCAGTCATTTTGCTGTTATACAATATAGAATCATTACTGTGCAGTATTTGGTTGCCTTTATTACATAGTAATGAAAAAAGCCTTAATCGATCATCACATGAAAAAAAAAACCAATATTTTAAAACTCAGTGCATACTAAAAGTATGTGGACACATTTGAAAATCAAGTGTATTAACATGATGATCTCTTTTCTGCTAAAACAGACTTTACCCATAACTGTTCAGGGAAGGCTTTCCAGTAGAATTCAGGGGTCCCCAACCTTTTTTACCCGTGAGCCACATTCAAATGTAAAGAGAGTTGGGGAGCAACACAGACATAAAAAATGTACCTGGGGCAGCAAAATAAGGGCTATAATTGGCTATCTGGTAGCCCCTATGTGGACTGGCAGCCTACAGATGGTTCAGTTTTGCAGTACACCTGTTTTTATGTAACTAAAACTTGCCTCTAAGCCAGGAATCTAAAAATAAGCACCTGCTTTGAGGCTACTGGGAGCAACATCCAAGGGGTTGGTGAGCAACATGTTGCTCCTGAGCCACTGGTTGGGGATCACTGTAGTAGATGATGGAACATTGTTAGATGACATTGGCTTCCTTAAAGATTAAATAAACCTTTTTTCTATTAATAAAATTACTCTAAACAGCTTCCCAGAATTGCCTACCTTTGTCCCTCTGTTCTTTATGACCTGGTTCCTCAGTTACAAGGTGCTCGATTCCTCTCCTTCCTTGTTCAGAGTGAAGCTCCGCCTCCACTTCCTGTTCAGTAATTTTATTAATAGAAAAAAAAAAGTTTTCTTATTCTTTAAAGGAGAACTGTACCCCCAGGCAATAAAAGCCCCCTTAACTATCACTGCCTTAAAGGGGTGATTCATCTCTAAGTTAACTTTTAGTAAGTTAAAGAATGGCCAAATCTTATTTATGTTTTATAGTTTTTGAATTATTTGCAGCTTTCAAATGGAGGTCATTGACCCCAGCAGCCAAAAAGCTATTGCTCTTTGAGGCTACAGTTTTATTGTTACTGTTACTTTTTACAACTTATTTTTCTAGGTCCTCTCCTATTCATATACCAGTTTTTTCTTCAAACCACTGCCAGGTTTGTTAAGGTAATTGGAATCCTAGCAACCAGATAGCTGCCGAAACTCCAAACTGAAGAGCTGCTGAATGAAAATTGAAATGATTAAAAAGCTAAAAATAAAACAAAATAAAATCCAATAATAAAAAATAAAAATCAATTCATACTAAAGCAACCCCTTTAAGCATCTCATTGTATGATGTAGTAGCACCTGTGTGGGCAATGATCATGCGGCTCAATAAGCTAATGCCAATTATTTAAAAGGAAATAAACATACTTTTGTCCATGTAGAGTACACTGCACCAGAAAGGATTTTCATTAGAGGATCGTCTTGCAATTATTGAGCCACTTGACTTGAAGAGTTCAGGAAATATTTTAACAGCAATATTGCATGAAAAATTTAGCCCTGAAGTTGCTGGACTACAACTGCCAACATGCTTCAATTTTTGATAATATGCAGCGATATGCTGGGATTTGTCTTCAGGTGAAGCAACACTTATAGGCAAGGTGTAGGCCCACTTTAGCCACTGTTACATATATACCTCATGTGTATTTTTTTCAAGGAACTGCCTTAATATTTTGTTTTTAAATTATCTTTCAAGTAACCACAAGTGAAGCCTAAGTTTGTCTAATTGGTAATAAAATAATATCATTTGGTCAGTATATACTCTCCCTACCCCACCAAAATAGGACTTCTTTCCTGAAAGGGCCAAAAGAATTCATAACATTGAATATAACAGTATAGTAAGCCTAACTTATATTACTTTAACCCTGTTTATGCACTGTTGGCACGTCTGTGTTTAGCAAAAAATATATGCATTTATATATTTGAATTTTTTCTATAATAATAAAGCCCTGATAACCTTCCTTTAAAACTCTATAATCTTTATAATTTCATGATCTTCTAATTAATATCTGTATTAATATCTGTATGTCACTAGTGCTCTATGTTTCCAAAAAGTCATGTATGTATCAAAACTACAACTTCAGCTTTCATTTCCAAAACATTATTCTGTATATAATCTATGATAAAGTGCGCAAAAATTTCACCCGTCCTGTAGGTTATCATCATTGCTCGAATGCTATGGAGGATAGAGATTCTACCCAATGGGTAGAACAGAGATTTAGCCCCAGGGGTAAATGAAAAATAGATGACCGATAAATACATTTTTACATAATATTGTAAATGATTTGTAAAAAATCTAATGATCCTGCCATTCCCTTCTATAGGACATTTTTGGCTCAACTATAATAGCAAAAAGCAGCAACATTTGTCCGTTAAGAAAAAAAAAAAAATGACATCCACCAGTTGTAGCAGCATACATTATACCCGCCTGCAGATACATCAAAAGCAGGCCTGGACATTACCTGACAGAGTACTTCTCAAACATGGATTTACCTTAAATCCTAGGAGGTAAAAGGTTTTCAATTTACATATTGTGGTAAATAACATATTAATCACTTAGGAAATATGTCAAAACACACACAAGTTTAAATTGCATTCACCCAGAAAATGATAGCCTATGTTTTCACACTACAGATCTGTGTTCTCCGCACACATAAATGGCACTAGGCCGAATACGTCTTCTTGTATGGCCAGGTAACTGTGGCAAAAACTTAAAGTACTTGGGCATTAAATCCAAGCAAGCGTCACGGAATTTCTTTATCCTCCAGTAGTAAATGATTGGGTTTAGTGCAGATTTGAGGTAGCATAGCCAAAGTAGCCACGTGCTTATCTCAAAAAAGTTGTGCTTGTTGTAAAAGTCACTATTAAATGTAGCAACCAGGCTGTAAGTAGTGAATGGTGCCCAGCACAATATAAAGACAATAAACAAAACCAAAATTGTTGTGAAGGCACGAGTTTTAAAGCTGATATCTATATTCATTTGAAAGGGCCTTTGTAGGCTCATAAGACCTAGCTTGCTAGCCTGGCTGAGGCAAATGCTGTCTGGATGGCTATGTATACGAACTGCATTGTGGCGCACAGTGTTCAGTATGCCCATGAAAGAATACAGCATCACCATAAAAGGGATAAAAAAGAATATTAAGACAATAAGTATAACATAAGCTTTGTAACCAGAGTTTGTGGTATAGCCAAAGACACATTGTGGGGCTCTAGATGGTACTTGCAAGTGAGGCTTGCCAACAGCCAAAGGAAAAGCCACACAAAAAGAAGTAGCCCACGATATTATAATGAGAATCTTTGCCCGGTATGGATTTAGCTTATCTTGTTTTTGAACTATAATAAGAAACCGGTCAATGCTGATTATTAGTAAGATAGCAACACCCTCCATTACAAACAACCAGAAGAACATGGCAGACACTCTGCAGAAGACATCTCCAAAAATCCATTCTGTGGTGATAATGGTGATTAAAGCAAAGGGCATGTTCAGGATAGAGAGCAGTAAGTCAGCAAAGGCCAAGCTGGCTAGTAAAATGTTGATTGCAGAGCGCATGGCAGCTTTTTGGTAAACCATGAGGCACACTACAAAGTTTCCAAGAAATGACAACAAGAGGATAATTATCATCACAGCAGAAAGAATGATCTGAAGAGGCAAACTCAAGGTCTCAACCAAATCTTTTGTTGACGGAGTTGTAGAAATGTTCAGTGGTAAAATAGTTGTCTCAGTTGTGGTCATGGCAACTGGACTATATCGTAGCAGAGAATCCAAGTTACCACTCAAAGAAGGTTGAGGAGATGTTACTTTAATGAAGCCATTCTCAAAAATTACATGAGTGCTGTAGTAGGTTGCAGAATGAGCAGGTGTAAGCATTACTGAAAAAACCATTACTGCAAATTCCAGATTTCTCTCCTCCTTTTATTTTTTTGAAGGAATGTTGCCTGGTAACGCAAAGTGCCATGTCCCATTGCTTTTAATCACACAGTAATAAGGAGCTGAAAATAAATCCATCTTCACATTGCGATTTGCTTGCTTTGGGCTGAAACACAGAAAAGAAGCAGAAACACTTACTTAAAATAAAGCATGAAAAAATTATATTAATGAGAACAATTAGTACTAAAGCCAATGACCAATCCAACATTATACACAGTATTATTCACATTATTAATACCTAATAAGCCAATGACCAATCCAACATTATACACAGTATTATTCACATTATTAATACCTATACCATTAAAAGAGTATATTGATAAACATTGTGTGTAAATAATTAATATCATACCAAGAAAAGTGCGTAAGTCTCAAACCACTTGCTTTTTCATTCCAACACTTCGTCAAAGCATGCACCCTGCCTCATTCTCAAAATAATAGATTTATATAAAAATAGACTAAAATAAGTATTTACAATATTTCACCTTTTGTCCGGAATTGACACGTGCATTTAAATTAAAACAAAAAATGGAACTATTCTTGCCATAAGAAAAATAGAAAAAAATCTACTCTTAGAATTTGTACTGAGAATAATTGTGCAGCTGCCTATTACCCCTATTTCAGTCAGCTGCAGGAAATAAAGCAAAATATCAGACAGCACAACCATGTTTGATTAGTTGCTTGTTTTTTTTCCCCTCTGTGGGGGATTATGCAACTCTGATAAGTAAAAAATCAAATACTGAATCCAAGGGATCGTTTCCAATTCTTCTTACTTTTTGCTCATTCTGACATTTTCCAGCAGTCCCTAAATAAAGTGCAGTAATGCAAACAAAGTGCCCATTAAAGCCAGTGTCAAGCTGAAAAACAGCAGGACAACCACTGTTATTTCTAGATAAGATGATAAATAATCTTTATTTCTCAAGAGAAGAGGCTCACCGATGTTTACAAAGGTGATGTAATGTAACTATGTAATGTGAAAAATTTAGCTTTTATATTTATGTTGTGTTACAGCTGCATTCTGGCCAACCAGCATTCTCATTCATCCTCTGTGTACAAAAACTAGCATATTTTGCATCTGTGTTCAGTAGAAGGGTGTACACAATAAACATACAAATTAGCTACAAATACTGACTACTAGAGAAAGTAAAAAGAGTACTCATTAGAGCCTTCAATCTAAACAAACATATACAAACACTGAGGCACCAAGGTATTTGTGCTACAAAATCTTCTACTGTAGAGCAGTAAAAAGACTACACAAGAACAGCTATTAATTGGGATAATTCCCAATGGTCTATAGAAACACAACAAACACAAAGTGATGAGGGTTATAATAATAGCCCTGTTGTTTTACCTGCAACCACTAGAAAAAGCAAAAGTAACAGCAGCAGTTGTTCCCCTGATGCCCATTTATTTATTGGCTGAAAAGACAAGCAGTCACACCAAAAACAAAAACCACACATCTTTTATTAAAGGGTCAGTTGCATTAAAATAATCAATGGGCTTCACTCATATTTAAGTGGCTGAGGGGCAGTCTAATAAGGAAACAAGCACCTAATTTGCATCTTATTTTGCCAGGCGTTTTTCCCTGTGATATAGAAGGGTTGTAGAAATTAGCTCTTTGTGGAGGATGATGGGCTCCAGGATGGAATTTGCACAGCAAAGAATTGTTAAGAGCAGCAATGTGGATGAGGGTTTGCATAATCTTCTTCAGGCAGTCATGTACTGTGTCATCAACTATGATGACTACTTTTTTTCCTACATATAGAGGAGAGAAGTAGGGTTGCCAACTTTGTGGTGGCTAAACCCCAACAAAATGTGCAGAGCTGATGGTGTGTGTGTGGGCATGATGACATCAAGAGCGTGCACAATGACGTTAGGTGGAATTATTATGCCATGGCAGGGTTATTGCATCACTTAGATGCAATTGGCTGGAGTTTTGCTCAGATTTCTCAGTGTTTTAAACTGAACTAAAAGTTTTGAAGCCCTTTGAAAAACTTGGATGTTTGGTTCAAAATTGGACAGGTAGCAACCCTAACTCTATCTATATTCTGTCTTCCGAGACAATACTTTAATTAAAGGTACTGGATCAATTATACAGAAAACAGGTATCCAGAAAGCTCTAAAATACAGCAATGCTAATTTAGAAAAACAATTCCTCATTTTAGAATGATATACTTTTTATTTCTGTTAATAGTAAGAAATTACTGTACTTCATGGCAACTAAGCAAGAAAAAAAAAAACTGTTTTGGTCAAAACAGCACAGGTGGCAGCCCTAGAGACAAGTAACATATGAAGGAGTTTAACCTTTTTAGTGCCACAGGACGTAGAATCTACGTCCTGGGTACTAAAGGACCTAAGTGCCACAGGACGTAGATTCTACGTCCTGGGGCACTTCCGGGTTTGGGAGCGGAGAAGCGGCTTTTCAAGCCGCTCCTTCGCTCCCCGCTCGTTCCCCAGCCTCCAGACACAAGTCAGAGGTGGGGAACGAGTGGCCCCTGGGGCGCGATCGCCCAGGGGCCACATAAGAAAAGGCAGGCACGTGAAATCCATTCCTGGATTTCACGATCGCCTTCTGCCTTTCTCTGCTCCCCCCCCTGCTGGCCCCCCTGCTTCCTGCTGCTGATACTCACTGCCGGACTCGTGCTGCGTGTGTCTCCCTGCTGATCCACGATCTCCTACACAGGTAAGTGGCAAAAACACACAAAAACACACATACACACACATAATACACTAATAATACACTAATACACACTTATACTCACATTTACACACAAACACATACATTTTAGGGGAGTTGGGAGATTTCAAACATTCACAACACTTACACTTACACACACTTACTTGCATACATGCACACAAAACACATTTTACCTAATGTACACACACACTTACACACTTATGTAATTTTGTAATTTTTTTTTTTTCTAATCGCATCGTTTTTATTTCTGCCTGAAAAAAATGTTTTATTGCCATTGCGGATAGTGTATTCGCTAACCGCACTGCGCAATATCTTTTGTGTATTATTTTGGTGTTTCTACTACATTTTCTGTGATTTTGGTGGATTTTGGGGTATTTTACTGCATGTTTAGCCATTTTATAGCATTTTCAGTTATGCATAGTTCTTGTTCGCTTGATTTTCAGAAATGTCACAAAAACCGTTCTGTTTAGCATAGCTTTGTAGTTTGTAGTAGAAAGTTTTATTTACCCATTTTTGTTTTGTCAGAATGTGTACTTTCGGAAAATATATGGTTTTCTAGGGTCTCCTTACTGTTAGGTGGTCGTATGGCACATAATACACATACCGGGTGCAAAAATTGCATGAGCCGAAGCATCTTATGTGAAAATTCATATGCACTATTTTTACTTGGGTGCCCCTGTACCCCACATAGTTTGGTAAATCTATGCATATAGGGCATCAAACTGTTCAGTAGACCCCTGGCGTTCATATTTAGAATGTTTTATGTTGATATGGTACAAAATGTGGGGGTACATAATGGGGTAAAATGCAAGCTTTGTGACAATTTCAGAAATATCATAAAAACCGTTCTGTTTAGCATAGCTTTGTAGTTTGGTAGTTTGTAGTAGAAAGATGTATTTGCCCATTTTTGTTTTGTCAGAATGTGTACTTTCGGAAAATATATGGTTTTCTAGGGTTTCCTTACTGTTAGGGGGTCGTATGGCACATAATACACATACCGGGTGCAAAAACTGCATGAGCCGAAGCATCTTATGTGAAAATTCATATGCACTATTTTTACTTGGGTGCCCCTGTACCCCACATAGTTTGGTAAATCTATGCATATAGGGCATCAAACTGTTCAGTAGACCCCTGGCGTTCATATTTAGAATGTTTTATGTTGATACGGTACAAAATGTGGGGGTACATAATGGGGTAAAATGCAAGCTTTGTGACAATTTTCAGAAATATCATAAAAACCGTTCTGTTTAGCATGGCTTTGTAGTTTGGTAGTTTGTAGTAGAAAGATGTATTTGCCCATTTTTGTTTTGTCAGAATGTGTACTTTCGGAAAATATATGGTTTTCTAGGGTTTCCTTACTGTTAGGGGGTCGTATGGCACATAATACACATACCGGGTGCAAAAACTGCATGAGCCGAAGCATCTTATGTGAAAATTCATATGCACTATTTTTACTTGGGTGCCCCTGTACCCCACATAGTTTGGTAAATCTATGCATATAGGGCATCAAACTGTTCAGTAGACCCCTGGCGTTCATATTTAGAATGTTTTATGTTGATACGGTACAAAATGTGGGGGTATATAATGGGGTAAAATGCAAGCTTCGTGACAATTTTCAGAAATGTCATAAAAACCGTTCTGTTTAGCATAGCTTTGTAGTTTAGCAGTTTGTAGTAGAAAGATGTATTTACCCATTTTTGTTTTGTCAGAATGTGTACTTTCGGAAAATATATGGTTTTCTAGGGTCTCCTTACTGTTAGGTGGTCGTATGGCACATAATACACATACCGGGTGCAAAAACTGCATGAGCCGAAGCATCTTATGTGAAAATTCATATGCACTATTTTTACTTGGGTGCCCCTGTACCCCACATAGTTTGGTAAATCTATGCATATAGGGCATCAAACTGTTCAGTAGACCCCTGGCGTTCATATTTAGAATGTTTTATGTTGATACGGTACAAAATGTGGGGGTACATAATGGGGTAAAATGCAAGCTTTGTGACAATTTTCAGAAATGTCATAAAAACCGTTCTGTTTAGCATAGCTTTGTAGTTTGGTAGTTTGTAGTAGAAAGATGTATGTACCCATTTTTGTTTTGTCAGAATGTGTACTTTCGGAAAATATATGGTTTTCTAGGGTTTCCTTACTGTTAGGTGGTCGTATGGCACATAATACACATACCGGGTGCAAAAATTGCATGAGCCGAAGCATCTTATGTGAAAATTCATATGCACTATTTTTACTTGGGTGCCCCTGTACCCCACATAGTTTGGTAAATCTATGCATATAGGGCATCAAACTGTTCAGTAGACCCCTGGCGTTCATATTTAGAATGTTTTATGTTGATATGGTACAAAATGTGGGGGTACATAATGGGGTAAAATGCAAGCTTTGTGACAATTTTCAGAAATATCATAAAAACCGTTCTGTTTAGCATAGCTTTGTAGTTTGGTAGTTTGTAGTAGAAAGATGTATTTGCCCATTTTTGTTTTGTCAGAATGTGTACTTTCGGAAAATATATGGTTTTCTAGGGTTTCCTTACTGTTAGGGGGTCGTATGGCACATAATACACATACCGGGTGCAAAAACTGCATGAGCCGAAGCATCTTATGTGAAAATTCATATGCACTATTTTTACTTGGGTGCCCCTGTACCCCACATAGTTTGGTAAATCTATGCATATAGGGCATCAAACTGTTCAGTAGACCCCTGGCATTCATATTTAGAATGTTTTATGTTGATACGGTACAAAATGTGGGGGTACATAATGGGGTAAAATGCAAGCTTTGTGACAATTTTCAGAAATATCATAAAAACCGTTCTGTTTAGCATAGCTTTGTAGTTTGGTAGTTTGTAGTAGAAAGATGTATTTGCCCATTTTTGTTTTGTCAGAATGTGTACTTTCAGAAAATATATGGTTTTCTAGGGTTTCCTTACTGTTAGGGGGTCGTATGGCATATAATACACATACCGGGTGCAAAAACTGCATGAGCCGAAGCATCTTATGTGAAAATTCATATGCACTATTTTTCTTGGGTGCCCCTGTACCCCACATAGTTTGGTAAATCTATGCATATAGGGCATCAAACTGTTCAGTAGACCCCTGGCGTTCATATTTAGAATGTTTTATGTTGATACGGTACAAAATGTGGGGGTACATAATGGGGTAAAATGCAAGCTTTGTGACAATTTTCAGAAATGTCAAAAAAATCTTTCTGTTTAGCATAGCTTTGTAGTTTGGTAGTTTGCAGTAGAAAGATGTATTTACCCATTTTTGTTTTGTCAGATTGTGTACTTTCGGAAAATGTATAGTTTTCTAGGGTCTCCTTACTGTTAGGTGGTCTTATGCCGCATAATGCACATGCCGGTAGCTTATATTGCAGTGTATACACTTTGTATGCACTAACTTCCTTTTGGGGTCTCTAAATGCCAGATACATCGGTGATCCTATGCACAATGGGCATCAAACTGTTCAGCGGACCCTTGGTTTTCATATTTAGGGTGTGTTTTCTTGGTACCTAATGTTATGTGGGAGATATGGTGCTTGAAAGTGGAAGATTTGATGTGATTTTCAGGTATTTCACCAAAACTAGCAATTTTGGGAAAGCACTGCGACTCTGTAGTTTGGAGTAGAAAGACATGGGTACCAATTTTGAATTCGCCCGAATGTGTACTTTCCAAAAATATATGGTTTTGGGGGGTCAATGTATTTTTTTGTGTTTTTACCCCACAGAAAATGCAGTAAATGTGTTGAATTTTCAGTAGCTAAAGAGATCTCCTGGGCAATCTCTATGCACTGACGTCCTTATGGGGTCTCTAAATGCCAGATACAGTGCTGATTCTATGCACAATGGGCATCAAACTGTTCAGCGGACCCTTGGCTTTCATATTTCGGGTGTGTTTTCTTGGTACCTAATGTTATGTTGGAGATAAGGTGCTTGATAGTGGAAGATTTGATGTGTTTTTCAGGTATTTCACCAAAACTAGCAATTTTGGGAAAGCACTGCAACTCTGTAGTTTGGAGTAGAAAGACATGGGTACCAATTTTGAATTCGCCCGAATGTGTACTTTCCAAAAATATATGGTTTTGGGGGGTCAATGTATTTTTTGGTGTTTTTACCCCACAGAAAATGCAGTAAACGTGTTGAATTTTCAGTAGCTAAAGAGACCTCTGGGGCAATCTCTATGCACTGACGTCCTTATGGGGTCTCTAAATGCCAGAGACAGTGCTGATCCTATGCACAATGGGCATCAAACTGTTCAGCGGACCCTTGGCTTTCATATTTCGGGTGTGTTTTCTTGGTACCTATTGTTATGTGGGAGATAAGGTGCTTGAAAGTGGAAGATTTGATGTGTTTTTCAGGTATTTCACCAAAACTAGCAATTTTGGGAAAGCACTGCGACTCTGTAGTTTGGAGTAGAAAGACATGGGTACCAATTTTGAATTCGCCCGAATGTGTACTTTCCAAAAATATATGGTTTTGGGGGGTCAATGTATTTTTTTGTGTTTTTACCCCACAGAAAATGCAGTAAATGTGTTGAATTTTCAGTAGCTAAAGAGATCTCCTGGGCAATTTGTATGCACTAACTTCCTTATGGGGTCTCTAAATGCCAGATACATTGGTGATCCTATGCACAATGGGCATCAAACTGTTCAGCGGACCCTTGGCTTTCATATTTAGGGTGTGTTCTTTTGG
Organism: Xenopus tropicalis; assembly: GCF_000004195.4. Classification (NCBI taxonomy): domain Eukaryota; kingdom Metazoa; phylum Chordata; class Amphibia; order Anura; family Pipidae; genus Xenopus; species Xenopus tropicalis. The sequence goes on along the minus strand of NC_030681.2, from coordinate 83,433,276 downwards.
TACCTAATGTTATGTGGGAGATAAGGTGCTTGAAAGTGGAAGATTTGATGTGTTTTTCAGGTATTTCACCAAAACTAGCAATTTTGGGAAAGCACTGCGACTCTGTAGTTTGGAGTAGAAAGACATGGGTACCAATTTTGAATTCGCCCGAATGTGTACTTTCCAAAAATATATGGTTTTGGGGGGTCAATGTATTTTTTTGGGTTTTTACCCCACAGAAAATGCAGTAAACGTGTTGAATTTTCAGTAGCTAAAGAGACCTCTGGGGCAATCTCTATGCACTGACGTCCTTATGGGGTCTCTAAATGCCAGATACAGTGCTGATTCTATGCACAATGGGCATCAAACTGTTCAGCGGACCCTTGGCTTTCATATTTCGGGTGTGTTTTCTTGGTACCTAATGTTATGTTGGAGATAAGGTGCTTGATAGTGGAAGATTTGATGTGTTTTTCAGGTATTTCACCAAAACTAGCAATTTTGGGAAAGCACTGCGACTCTGTAGTTTGGAGTAGAAAGACATGGGTACCAATTTTGAATTCGCCCGAATGTGTACTTTCCAAAAATATATGGTTTTGGGGGGTCAATGTATTTTTTGGTGTTTTTACCCCACAGAAAATGCAGTAAACGTGTTGAATTTTCAGTAGCTAAAGAGACCTCTGGGGCAATCTCTATGCACTGACGTCCTTATGGGGTCTCTAAATGCCAGATACAGTGCTGATCCTATGCACAATGGGCATCAAACTGTTCAGCGGACCCTTGGCTTTCATATTTAGGGTGTGTTTTCTTGGTACCTAATGTTATGTGGGAGATAAGGTGCTTGAAAGTGGAAGATTTTATGTGTTTTTCAGGTATTTCACCAAAACTAGCAATTTTGGGAAAGCACTGCGACTCTGTAGTTTGGAGTAGAAAGACATGGGTACCAATTTTGAATTCGCCCGAATGTGTACTTTCCAAAAATATATGGTTTTGGGGGGTCAATGTATTTTTTTGGGTTTTTACCCCACAGAAAATGCAGTAAACGTGTTGAATTTTCAGTAGCTAAAGAGACCTCTGGGGCAATCTCTATGCACTGACGTCCTTATGGGGTCTCTAAATGCCAGAGACAGTGCTGATCCTATGCACAATGGGCATCAAACTGTTCAGCGGACCCTTGGCTTTCATATTTCGGGTGTGTTTTCTTGGTACCTAATGTTATGTGGGAGATAAGGTGCTTGAAAGTGGAAGATTTGATGTGTTTTTCAGGTATTTCACCAAAACTAGCAATTTTGGGAAAGCACTGCGACTCTGTAGTTTGGAGTAGAAAGACATGGGTACCAATTTTGAATTCGCCCGAATGTGTACTTTCCAAAAATATATGGTTTTGGGGGGTCAATGTATTTTTTTGTGTTTTTACCCCACAGAAAATGCAGTAAATGTGTTGAATTTTCAGTAGCTAAAGAGATCTCCTGGGCAATTTGTATGCACTAACTTCCTTATGGGGTCTCTAAATGCCAGATACATTGGTGATCCTATGCACAATGGGCATCAAACTGTTCAGCGGACCCTTGGCTTTCATATTTAGGGTGTGTTTTCTTGGTACCTAATGTTATGTGGGAGATAAGGTGCTTGAAAGTGGAAGATTTGATGTGTTTTTCAGGTATTTCACCAAAACTAGCAATTTTGGGAAAGCACTGCGACTCTGTAGTTTGGAGTAGAAAGACATGGGTACTAATTTTGAAATCGCCCGAATGTGTACTTTCCAAAAATATATGGTTTTGGGGGGTCAATGTATTTTTTTGGGTTTTTACCCCACAGAAAATGCAGTAAACGTGTTGAATTTTCAGTAGCTAAAGAGACCTCTGGGGCAATCTCTATGCACTGACGTCCTTATGGGGTCTCTAAATGCCAGATACAGTGCTGATCCTATGCACAATGGGCATCAAACTGTTCAGCGGACCCTTGGCTTTCATATTTCGGGTGTGTTTTCTTGGTACCTAATGTTATGTGGGAGATAAGGTGCTTGAAAATGGAAGATTTGAGGTGATTTTTTAGAATTTTCATAATTTTTTATAGAAAATGCTAAATTCAGTAAAGCATTGCCGTTTGGTACTTAGGAGTTGGAAGACATAGTTACCCATTTCGGATTCGTCAGAATGTGTAGTTTTCAAAAATGTATGGTTTCCTGGGGTAAACCTAATATTCCAGGATTTTTGGCTTTGGAATGTAAAGTATGCTGTATTCTGCTGTAATGCTTTGAAAATTTAGTAATTTACTGCTGGGAGTTTTTGATCTATAGAAGTCAGAAATCTCAATTAAACTATACATATCAGGTATTGGCACGTTCGGGAGACATGAGGCTTTCCAAATCAGTTGAATTTTTGTCCATAAAATAAAATATGTTTCTGGTAGAAATCCTTATATCATGAAAAATAGCATTTTTTCTTTTTTTTTTTGTATTTCAAGCTCTAAATCTTGTTCCAGAAGTGGAAATACACAAAAACTCAGGTATATTTGGAAAGCTCAGGTTCTCCTGAAAAAAACAATATATAGTTTGCCTACCTAAACTTAACCCTGCCCCCAGTAAAAGCCCCTACATTGAGAGAGCACAGAATGTTTACAAAACGTCTGGCACTGGGGGGAACTGAAATGACGAATTCGGCTGGCACTTAAAGGGTTAAAGCATCTCTGATTTGATGCCAGGGCTCATTTACTCTACTGAGTGTAGTGTAGGTGCAATTGATTGTCACACTCACATAATAAGAATAATAATACTCTATGGACTAATAGAAATATCTGGCATTTCTCCACTTTTAAATTTATTTCTGTACAAGTGCTATTGGCCTTATCATTTCAGAAATTTGAAAGGTAACAGACAAAAGGCAAGAAAAACTCTGTTTATAAACAACATGTAAGCGTCTCGAAAATTACCAGCTAGAATGCTTTCCCACTGTCTGTAGGTTAATGCAGCCGCCTAAACTTGTGTTTTGACAGTCATTACTATGCACATTACATTTCTAAATGGAGTGACTCAACCCTCAAGTGAGCTTTTAGTTATAATCCCATGTGGCTTCATAATATCTTAAGTTCTAACATGAGGCACTCATGGCAATAAAGCAATGTGCATTAGCAAAGCCAACTGTCAGCATACTTTCAATTCCTTATCTGAAAACAACGTAGTGAACAGCAAGATAGGAGAAAAAACTAAAACCATGGTACAGAACATCTCTGCTTTACAGAACCTTACAAATACACATTTCACTTACAGAACATTAGTTATCGAGGCAGTTTTTAGAGAAAAATCATCTGTTTTACATATATATATATATATATATGTGTGTGTGTGTGTGTGTGTGTGTAAACTCATAATACATAATAAACATGAGCCTGGAATATATTGTAAATTAGATCCTTAGTGACATCATCAGTTATAATTGGAGCTTAGTGATATCATTTCTACCACATGACTCGCTGAAACTTTACCTTCTGTTAAGTGTACTAGAAGTCAACTTGGAGTTTCATGACCTTACGCTTTTATATGGTCATGGAACTCCTTAGTGACTTATAATATCCTTATATTTTACAATTGGGGGTACTTTATTCGCTATATATAGGACATTAAGACATTCTGTGCATTAATATACTAAAAATTGCAGACAACCTCTTGTATAAGAATTTTGTGGTCACAGCCTCATTGCACCCTGGCCTAATGGTTTACAATTTCCCTTTTTTTTTGCTATAGTTTATAAAAGAGCAGTGACCAGCTCCATGTTTAGCTCCCACGCTTCCCAACTGGTGATCCCAGTGGTGGCCAATAAAAGGGCAAACATTTGTTAAATTTTAATCCTGAAAGGAAGTAAATTGCAGGTAAGACTCAGTCCCTGTGTAAAATATATGATGAAGCATTAGTATTCTTAATGAATCAGATGAAAGCGAGCGTAGGACTGGCCAGACCAGGGATGACTTAAATATATGGCAATATATAGACAAATAATCCCTTTTTTGTTTAAACTGGGAGGGCATTTTTTAGTAGCTTAATGAACAAAATATCTTAATGTCCTATATATATCGATAATGGGTGAGTGCAGAGTACCCCTTGTCTATATGTATTTGGTGATCACAGCCTCATTTCAACCCCGTCTAATGGTTAAAATTTAGTGGTGAGCAGAACTTCCCCTTTTTTTCCTACAGTGTATATATATATATATATATATATATATATATATATATATATATACCAAACAGGCATACTGCCTTTTCTGTATTTACTTGTGATTGTTGATAGAGACATTATACATATTTCTTTTAGCTCTAAACACCTACCTACCCATCTTATACTTGATTATAGTGTAATATCAGCAACCAAAAATGTAAGATAACATCATATTGCAAGATTAACTCGTCTTGCAAAATCCCATTCAAATTTTCATTTTCCATGAATCTTTATTTTGAATTTATCTCAAAAACTTTAAATTTCTTTGAGGGGGTCACTAACTCTATGTATTAGTTAATACCTTCCTTATCTTTGGCCCTGCTGAGCACAGATGCGGCTAAGAAATGTATCAAATAATTTAGCAAACTTATCAGCTCTGCATCTGAATTACTGAGCTGCCTGTAACACCAGATATATACCACAAATATAAATAAAGAGAAAACTGGTTTTAAAAATACTCTTAGGGGCACATTTACTAACCCACGAACGGGCGAATGCATCCGATTGCGTTTTTTTCATAATGATCGGTATTTTGCGATTTTTTCGGAAAATTTACGCAACTTTTTCGTTACTAATACGATTTGTGCGAAAAAACGCGAGTTTTTCGTAGCCATTCCGAAAGTTGCGCAAAATCTGGCGATTTTGTCGTAGCGTTAAAACTTGCGCAAAAAGTTGCGATTTTTTTCGTAGCGTTAAAACTTGCGCGAAACGTCGCACCTTTTTAATTTTTAACGCTACGAAAAAGGCGCAACTTTTCGCGCAAGTTTTAATGCTACGAAAAAATCGCCAGATTTTGCGCAACTTTCGGAATGGCTACGAAAAAGTCGCGTTTTTTCGCGCAAATCGTATTGGTAACGAAAAAGTCGCGACAATTTCTGAAAAGTCGTAAAGACGCCGAAAAAATCGCAAAAAATACGAAAAAGTCGCAAAATGTTCGTTTTCAAATCGGAATTTTTCCAATTCGGTTCAGATTCGTGTCTTAGTAAATGTGCCCCTTAATGTCTAAAATACTAGCTGAAAACACCTGAAAAAAAAAAAAAAGTGTCTTGCTGAAAATTGGGAAGATTACTGGGCATGTAAGGAAATCCCATTGTCCCATCTGTCCCTGCAGTCCATCTTAATGAAAGCGGATTTCTTCTTACCTGAGTGGTGTAGAGGGATAATAGAAGCCAGCGTTAACCATTGCCAGTTTTTAACCACATCCACTTTAAACCAAGCCTTTGTTATCACAAGAACTTTTATGAGCACACACAGTCAGGGAATGGCACACACAGGCAGCTTAGGGCAGGCAGAGCATGGCACACACAGGCAGGGTAGGGCAGGCAGAGTATGGCACACACAGGCAGGGTAGGGCAGGCAGATTATGGCACACACAGGCAGCATAGGGCAGGCAGAGTATGGCACACACGCAGCATCATTTTTGGAACTCAGCAGCAACTTTACACCCACTTTGATTTTTTAGTTGCAATTCTTCTGTGTGTATTGATGTTGGCTGCTGTGGGAACCCTGAAGCTACCACCAGCTCACCACTATAACCATCAATCTCAGGTAACAATCTTGATGCTGAAGCTTTATGAACCTATTTGTTAGTGTACAGTATCTTCCCCCTACAAGTCATTCTCAATATTGCATACTCAGTTGGATGTCTCCATTACATTTATCTCCTTTAAAGCTAGAGGAACTTGGAGTTACAATCTGGGAAATTCATTAGCACAAACCCCTTAACAGGACACCTGTCTGACTGAGAGCTGCAGTAAAAATAACACAGGCCTTGCACTAAAGGGAAAAATGTGTTGGACTTTAAATGCTTTACAATACAAACAGACCACAAAACCTGCATTATATACTAAACCAAGCTTTGTAAAGAAAATCATAAACAGGTGCATTAAGGGTTAAGTACTGAATATTCTCTCAAGGCAACTTCCGCGATTTCACTGAGATTAGCCACCCATAAACAGGGAGATTTGTCGCGGGCGACTAATCTCCCCGTGTGCCAGAACCCTAAGAGTCAAAGACACAAGAGGATGGAGGTCCCTGCCCCGTAGAGCTTACAATCTATAAACAAATTGTTTTTTTCACACTTCACATACAAGGGTTAGGGTTGCCACCTTTTGGGGAAAAAAAAGCCAACCTTCCTATATTTTTATCTTTCCTCCCTTCTACAAACATTGACATCATGCATGGCCAGGGTGGCATTTTATTTTTGCACCCAGGGGGAAAAAGGCCATATCACCATTGAGCTGAATTAGAACCAGCGCCATCACGATTGTCGTTTACCTTTACAGTTCACACTCTACCACTGAACTATCTGTCTCAGACTGTCTCCTATCTGTGCCCTATTTGCCTATTAAGCAGCATATTGGAACAAACTACAAAACAACAAGATACTCCCTAGCTATTATTTTAGCCGAGCTAAGGAAATGCTGCCCTGATTGCAATTTTATTTGCATGCTGTCAGTGCAGCACAAAATGCAGCTAGTAGAGGTACAAAATCAGGGGTCCCCAAGTGCCGGGCCAGGGGCTGCTTTCTAGGAATCAACGTGCTACACATATAGAGGCTCGTAGGAAAGCACCGTACATATAAAAACGTAGTTGAACGCCCCAAACGTATGAAGGAATGAATGAACGCCCCCCCCCCCCCGGTCCGTGGAAAAGTTTTCGTGCTTGCCATCGGTCCTTGGCCCAAAAAAGGTTGGGGACCACTGTACTAAATGACTCCTGTCTGTAGTTGGGGAATGATGGGAGCTGCAACATGCAGCTATAGTTTATACAGGAGAAGTGGGCAGCTCTGTGTTGGTTTGAGGTAAGAGCTCTGTGCATGCAGTCAAGTTCTCCTACAGGCTTTGTGCACGAGGCCATTATTGTGCTGAAACAGCATACAGCCTTCCTCACACTGTAGTCACAAAGTAGCATAGAATTGCTGTCAAAAATTGTCATTGTATGCTGTCGTCTTAAGATGGCCATACATGCACCGATATAATTATCGCCATGGCGCAAAAATTATGGAGCCCACACACAGTCCAAAAGGTGTAGGAAACGATTTTTTGACCAAGTGTGGGCTCCACATTATTGTCCCGATAATTTTGCATGGCAATCGGTCTTTTAGTCGATCGGACAGATTAGACAATTTCGGTTGGATAACGATAAAATCTACCCATGTATTGTGTATCTGACAATATCCTTGGGGGAGCTACAATGCATTTCCAGTAACCCAATGACCCGTAGTGAAATGTAGGGAAGCAGGGGCATGACAGATACGTTGGACAGACTTAGCCACTCCCAGTTGCAGGTGATTCGCCAATTCATCAGGGGTATAAATGCTGGGGAACCGTTCCCGCTTCTCAATCCATTTTAGTCAGCATAGTAAAACGCCCACCCTCCCTCCCTATAGAGATGGAGATAGCGGAGTGTTGTGGGCGGGGTGATTGACTTGGGGGAAAACAATGGTTGGGTTAGGAGGGGAGTTATAGTTAATTGGGGGTGGCATCCTTGGAACCTCAGGGCTAAGAAAGTGGATTAGGAGGTGAGATGGTTGGGTAGTTGGTTCCGGGCTAGAAGGGCAGCTGGCAGCGCCAGTTGCGCTGCGCAGTTATTGGATTGTTACAGTGTTTGGTTATTTAAAAGTTGGTTTGTTTGTTATACAAACATTTGTGTTATGTTTGAGATGTTTTGTTTCACATTTGTTATTTATGTTATGTTTTAAATTAAAACTTTGTTGTTAATAAATTCTCTGCGGCCATTTTATCCCAATAATTGGTGTTTGTGTGTTTATTGGGGATGGTAAGTAAAGAAGTAAAAGGGGGGTGTTGGTTGGGAGAAGGGGGGGTCAGGATCCAACGTTACTCATGTCAAGGAAGTCACTTTCATATGACTGGTGTCTGCCAACTATTTCATGTTCAGAACATCCTTCAATTTATTATTTTTAGAGCTTTATCCTACAATTTCAGTCTAAATGTTAGTTTTAGAGCATCACATTTAAACGTCCAATCGATATCCAAACATTGTCAGAAAAAGACTAAAATTTGAAGATATATGGCCTTAAGGTTAAAACCCAGACAATTATGTGGCACTTGCCAACATTCAATTTGTTTTTCATTTTTTTTTTTTTTCAACGATTTGTATTTTTTTTGAGCAATAATATGATTTTGTGGTGTAAAAATTTATGTTTACACCATTTATTATGGGACAAAAGCACAACAAATCTGAAAGAAAAAATATGCCATGTAAAAACTGTTGAGATCATGTAGAATTTTTTTTCCGTAGGGGTGGAAAGGAGACATTTGCAATAAGTAATAATATAAACTGTCAAGAACTTTACTTTGAGTAGAGAATTTGCAATTTGTCTTTACTTTTTATTTTTTTTTGTGTTTTTTCAGTTACTTAGCTTTCTGTTCAGCAGCTATCTGGTGGCTAGGGTCCACATTTCCTTAGGAACCAAGCAGTGGTTTGTATGAGGGACTGGAATAGGAATAAGAGTGGGCCTAAATATAAAGATAAGTAATAAAAAAGGAACAATAATAAAATTATAAGGTCACAAAACAATAGTCTTTTGGCTGTTGGGGTCAGTGATCCTCATTGGAAAGCTGCAGATGTAGAAGGTAAATTGCAAAGTTGCTAGGAACAGAATATTCTATAACATACTAAAAGTTAACTGAAATATGAACCACCCCTTTACCTAAACAAACCTGTACCTAAACACATTCACACAGAACTTGTGGGTTTTTTTAATGTATATTGTGTATACAAAAAACACCATTATATTACATTAAGGTGACATTTCATTATATGACATTTCCTTGCTGAAATCTGCCCAGTGTGCCCAGTGACAGGAACTTTCTTTTAAAGTGTTATTGACAATGTATTTGGTGGTGGAAAGAACTGCCTTGTCACCATGTGGTGGCCAACCAGGTACAGTGTCTTTCCAATCAGCATGGGGGGGGGTTAACTAACGGATACCGCACAAGGGGCCATATACAGAATGGACCACTCTATATTGTATAACTAATTTGGACTGACAGCTCAAATGAGTGGAAGACTAGGGAGTGAAGAGGAGCTGCAACTCTCCTTTGCATTCTTATCTGCCAATGCACCATGCACTGGCACATCATCATATGAAGTTTTCAAAACTGCCAATTCCCCAGACCAACCATTATCCATAGTTAATGTGTGGATGTGTATACATGCAGTTTTAGTGCCGATAACATGCTGTTATAAGATTACACTTAGAAATTTCTGCAGGAATCTTGAGAAAATAATCAGTATAGGAAAGTGACCTCTTTTCAGAAGCTGGTTTATCACTGGTAAAGGTATGGGATCCCTAGTCTGGAAATCCATTATCAGAAAGTTCAGAATTACGGGAAGGCCATCTCCCATAGACTCCATTATAAGCAAATAATTCTAACTTTTAAAAATGATTTCCCTTTTCTCTGTAATTATACAACAGTACCTTGTACCTGATCCCAACTAAGATATAATTAATCCTAATTGGAGACAAAACAAGCCTATTGGGTTTATTCAATATTTAAATTATTTTTAGCAGACTTAAGTTATGGAGATCCAAATTACATAAAGATCCTTTATCTGAAAAACCCCAGGTCCTGAGCATTTTGGATAACAGGTCCCATACCTGTATACTGAGAATTGTTTCCTGTTTAATGGAAATATTAAAAGGTACAGAGTATAATTTTCCCATATTGGTTTATGTCTATTTGTTAATAAAACTGTTACTGGTTCACTTGCAGTTTTAGTTTTGCTGTTAATTTGGATTTATAATTAGATCCACTTGTTTGGCAACCTTACAAATTTGGTGGTCCAAGTCAGGCTAACCTGATATTTTGACCCTAGGGCTATCTTTGCCTGAAAGGATTTTTTTTAAATCTAACCGCTAGGCTGCCAGCTTGGCCCCTTTACAACTCTAACCAAGCTCATTTAACGTACTTTTCAGAATACATTGTAAATTCACCAAGAATTGCTACTTGAAAATGAAGTCTGAAAAACTGAAATGTATATATCATATTTACATAATCATCCTATTCATACCTAAATAATATATTGCACATACTGCAGAGATTCCAAAAATAAAGGTGGCTACTTAGGACATATAAGCAAGGGAAAAGTAAATAGCATAGTTACAAATTTACATGAATTATAGCAACAATTGTCACCATGCTTTGTTTTTTTCGTATAGTAAAATATTATTTTACCTGGTTCTAGCCTAAACATAAAGGAGTATATTTTAGAACAAAGCTTCAGTAACAATACTGAATAAAATATGAACTCCATCCACTTTTTTTGCTGTCTTTCATTTTTTGACAGACATAACAAACCCAAGTGCAATATCTAGCACTGACAGTTTTGTCTAAACATAAAGGTTAAAGAGAAGTTTCAATGAGCTGTTTATGCCACGCAGACACCTCAGCTGGGGCCTCATTTATGGCCTTAGCCTGTTTCCATAGCAACCATATAATCCATCTGGCAGGAGACTCCTAAATTCCAGCCGTTTCTATCTGTAATAGATATCCCAAAGAAGAAAGTCCAAGAATGTATTGGTGCAGCTGTCCTGTAGTACCGTACCTGGTATTCTGCTGATGAGTGCAATTTCCTCAGATAATTGGACAGTAAGGTCAAGAGAAATGAATGAAGTCAATAACCAACAATCAATATGTACTGAAATTTACTCAAGACTACCTCCAACTGAATTAATTTCACACTAATGACATATTAAACAAAGTAATGGTAATATCTAATACAGGTATGGGACCTGTTATCCAGAATGCTCGGGACCTGGGATTTTCAGATAAGGGGCCTTTCCCACCCACTTTCTATTCATTCTTATGGGGGTTTAAAGGTGTATTTATAAAATGTTTAACTCTAACTTTCACCCATTGATAAATACCCTTCTAAAAATCTCATAGAAAGTAGGTGAGTTTTTCTGCAGTGAGTTATAATCTCACACTTTGATAAATCAGCCCCTAAGTCTACTAAAAAAAATATTTAAACATTAAAATAAACCCAACAGGATTGTTTTGCTCCAATAAGGATTTATGATATCTAAGGATAAGTACAGGCTACTGTTTTTTTAATTATTTGATAAAATTATGGCAGATGAACTGTAAATATGGAGATTTCTGGATAATAGGTTTCCAGAAAACAGATCCCATACCTATATTTACATATAATGGTAACACTTTTATATATTATATATATATATATATATATATATATATATATATACACACACACACACACCGTATATATATATATATATATATATATATATATATATATATATATATATATATGCGCGTGTGTATCTACTATTAACAGAAACATTTAGTTTTTTAGTAAAATTAGTTAATTGTGCTAATTGCACCCACTACATAATACTACATTTTCAAATAGCAACTACAAAAAAAAAAACTAGATTAAAGGGACCGTATACACCCCCTTTTTAAAATATCTATGGTTTCTGTTATTTCTAGCACTTCACAAAAATATGAAGCCATCTTCATTTTAGCACTTCTTGTCACTTCTTGCGATTTACATTCTAGCCGGTGGGATGGCATATCTGGGAGATTAGTCGCCCGCAACAAGGGAGATTTGTCGCAGGCGACTAATCTCCTGTGTCTCGGGCGACTAATCTCCCAGATATGCCATCCCACTGGCGGCGCGATAAGTTTCGATGCAAGCAGTATATTTTAAAGGGGAGATAAACTTTCCCTAAAACTCTTCCATTAGCACCTATATCTCCCCAAAGCCAGCATATAATAATTAATTAAAAAATGATCCACTGAGGAGCACTCCTACTAGTACCACAACTGGCAGTGAAGTTGTCCTGCAGTTGTTGCTTGCCAATATTAATCAAACATTAAAAAATTGCATGTTTAGAGAAATATGTTTAATACCTCTATCAATAACAGCAGGAACAGTAAGATCTGGGAGCTAGGTGTACACAGAGGAGGTAGAATTCCCATTGGAAGGTGCTCTTGCATCAGTTGGGCTGTTGGCCCTGAAGACCTTGCAATGTTGTTTCAAATATCCAGCTTTGCTATTGCTAGACTACAGCTCCCAGCAAGCATTAACCCTTGATATTATGTTGAAATATGATGGCAGTCTTGTACCTTCTGACTGCAACACAGTTATGAAATGTTTATGTTTTCTTTAACTGTATATAAAGGAACAGTTTAATAATAAGTAAATAGGCTGTGCAAAACAAAAAATGTTTCTAATACAGTTAGTCAAAAATATGATCTATAAAGGCTGGAGTGAGCGGATGTCTAACGTAATAGCCAGAACACTACTTTCTGCTTTCAGCTCTCTAATCTTAGTCAGTCGGCGACTTGAGGGGGGTCCACATGGGACATAACTGGTTAGTTATTTTATTTTTGATCCTGAGAACACAGGTCACATTCAAGGCACTGATTGGTTACTTACTGGTAATAGGTTAGAGGAGAAAGAAGTGTTTTTACACTGGCATCTGTTCACTCCAGCCTTTATAGATTATATTTTTGGCTAACTGTATTGAAAACATTTTTTTTTATTTTGCACAGCCTATCTATTTACCCAGTTTCCTGGGAAACTAAACAGTTTCTTTAAAAACTCTGTACGAGGCCAAAATACTTTAGTCGATCTGTAGGACTTCACTGCTGATTTTAACTAACTTAAGAGTTTCCTATCATTTGCTTCCTATCATTTGCAGGGTCTGTTCCTCTACAGCAGTGCTGTCCAACTTCTTTGGTACCGAGGGTGGGAATTTTTTTGACCTACGTGGTAGAGGGCCAATAATAGAAGCCAGTGTTGACCACTATCCTTTTTTTAAACCACACTCATTTTATACCATACTCATGCTATTGATTCACATTTATGGTGGAAGCACACCAAAAATATCCCTGCTCACTGCATCACGCAGTGAAAAATTAAGTCACATTAATACATATCCTTAAATCCATCTTAAATGTCTGCTCCTCCCCTGTGGATAGATTAGCAACCCCAAGCACATAATTAAACACTTTAGGAACCATATGATAACTATTTACAAATGCTAACAAATTCCCAGAACAACCCCCCACCAGGCTCACCTCCAAAAGGTAGCATAGAGCAGGCAGAGTACGGCAAACACAGGCAGCATGGGGTAGGCAATTTATGGCTGGCAGAGTATTACACAAACAGGCAGCATAGGGCAGGCAGAGTATTGCACACACAGGCAGGGTAGGGCAAGCAGAGTATTGCACACACAGGCGGCATAGGGCAGGCAGAGTATTGCACACAAAGGCGGCATAGGGCAGGCAGAGTATGGCACACACAGGCAGCATAGTGCAGGCAGAGTATGGCACACACAGGCAGATTAGGGCAGGCAGAGTATGGCACACACAGGCAGATTAGGGCAGGCAGAGTATGGCACATAGAGCAGAGTAGGGCAGACACAAGCAGACAGGGAAACCTATCAGGACCATGCAAGTAACTGACCATGACCACTCTAAGATGAACAGTATGATACTGTGGTACTGTGCACACGATGCTGGCATCACTTCTACAGTCGGTCTGAAAGCATTACAGGTGTGAATGCTGTGGGGATTTACAGGTGTAAACAATACTGGATATTACAGGTGCAAACCATTCAGGGGCTTACATGTGTGAACAATACAGAGGCTTACAGTCTGAATCTGAGGTGTGGATAATGCAGATACCTTTTAAATCTTACACAGGTAAGCAATCACACCAGCCAGATATGGGGGGGAGGGGGTGTGCACACAAGGAGGATATTGGATGCAGCCCACGGGCCACCAAAACTAACTACAACTAAATTTAGCATATACTGGAGCTCCCATATGTATACAAATTTAAAAGCAGTATATGATTAATAATGGTCAGTACATTAATTTGCTGCAAATTTGTAAACTTATAACAACAGCTTATAATATACAAGTACAGGTATGGGATCAATTATCCGGAAATCCGTTATCCAGAAAGTTTTGCATTACGGAAAGGCCATCTTCTATAGACTCCATTATAAGCAAATAATTTTAATTTTTAAAAATGATTTCCTTTTTCTATGTACTAATAAAACAGTACCTTGTACTTGATCCCAACTAAGATATAATTAATCCTTATTGGAGGCAAAACAATCCTATTGGCTTTATTTAATGTTTAAATGATTTTTAGCAAACTTAAGTTATAGAGATCCAAATTTCAGAAAGATCCCTTACCCGGAAAAACCCAGGTCCCGAGCATTCTGGATAACAGATCCAATACCTGTATACTGAGAATTGTTTCCTGTCTAATGGAAATATTAATATCCACCAATATGGATTTATGCAGCTGTGTTACCATCAAGTACAAGGTACATTATTTTTTCTTTTTATTAAAAAGTAAAAAAAGATAAAAAGGAAATTATGGAAAGAAAAATGAATTGTGGAAAAAAAGGACTCTATGGGAGATAGCCTAGCCTTCCCATAATTTGGATATTTCTGAATAACAGGTTTCTGGATAAGGAATCCATTACTCCCAATGTATTTTGTAAACTGCTTTTTAATAACCATACCAACCCTTTTTGAAGGTGATAAAGATACACACTCTATCCTGTTATTTATATTTCTGCTGCTGCAGGGACTGACATTAAAGGCACATTTTCAGCCTCTGCCTGATGATTTGTAAATCTGGATATAAGAGATAATGTCAGCATAAATAACACAGCTCAGCATCTCTGCTTCCAGAACACTGGGAGCAAATATGCTCCAATCATTTCAGATTTGCTGCAATTTGTATAGAGAAAATGGGAGCAACATTTAATACTTAGTGCCTCAATCCTATGATTAGCATTGAGCAGGGATGGATGGTAAAGCCATTTGCAAGCCATTGTAACTGAGAAGTCAGAGTTTAAAAAGGCAGGACTGCAGGTCAACTTGCAGTTTTTTTGTTTTTTTTTATAGAAGGTTGATTTCTGAAAAATTAACATTAGCAAGAAGTAATACCCACCAATACCCACCAATACCCACTATGCTCTATAATGGACCAATATAAGCATGGTGGAGTGGCCTTATACCTGTAGCTTATTCTGAATTCCTATTCTTCCCTTGCAATATATTCTCCATACCTGACAAAGACTGATTTCTCAAATTCTTTGAAATGGTTTTGCCTACTTGGGCTTCATCAATGCCTTTAACAACTTATTTTAGGGATGCACTAAATACACACATTGTATTTGTAAAGTAGCAAATCCCACACCCTCAAAAAAGTGTTAAACAAAAGAACTGCAGTTAAAGTTACAAAATGGGAAGAGGTAAATTGTGGGATTTTTTTGGGCAAACACAAATGTAGATTGCTTGGTAAAAAAAAAAGCAGAATGCTTTCTAATGTGGAGGAGGGTGAGGTCTGAAAAGGAGAGAAAATAAAGATCAAAGGGATCCTTCAAAAATAAACAAACTCAAGCTTCCCAGGCAGGCTGGACAAAGTACTGCATTAGCCAAAAGGGGACATTGTGTTATGACCCAGCAGAAAAGGCGCTTTGAGAGGAAAAGGAACAAACAACCATTAGTTTCCCTATACTGATGAACTGTTTTTGGAAAGATTATAATTTGCTTACAGGACTACACTGTCCAATCATTTCAAATTGTTGCCAACAAAGAAGTATAGAAGGATACAAAGATTACAGGGGTTCTTGAAATCACATTGCTTAATATTATGCACTTATATTTGCCTATTTGTGTCTGTTAGTTACCCTTCCCATATAGATTGTAAGCTCTAAGGGGCAGGGACCTCCTTCCTCTTGTGTCCTCAACTCTTAACTTATTGCTGCTGTATTTATCTGTATTTATTGTTATACTTTGTATTTATCTATTATCTTATTAACACCCTGTTTGTATTAATGTATTCTACTGTACAGCGCTGCGTACATAAGTAGCGCTTTATAAATAAAAATATACATACATACATTTTGAATGGTATTGTAATTGGAAAAAGATACACATAGAAGGGCAAAATATACAAACTTAGATAGTGTCTATTTACTAAAAAAAACCCATAAAGAAACCATAATAGTAGCCCATATAGTTGAAATAGAAGATTCCCATAAGAGGTGTGTATAGCCTTTTTGACACTGTAACAATGTATTTAGATTAATATTCAAGTAGTACTTAGTTTACATGTTATGCAATAAAAGTAGCCAAATGTGCAATAGTTTCAGTACCAAAAACTACCAATCAGATAGGCTGACATGAGGCTGGAAACATGTTGGGCTTATTTTTTATGCCCTGATTATTATGTTTTACTTTTTATAACTACTGGTGATGAGAATTTTATGAGGCTTACAAATAATTGATAAAGTTTGCAGGACCTCTTCAATAGAGGTTAATGACAATGTACCTCACTATAGCTTTACTTAAATGACATACTATCTTTATATAATAATTGTTTGGGCTTTTTTATGGGTTAAAACATTGAAAACAGGTTGGCATGCAATATATCTTTTTACATTACCCACTGTGTTGCCCCATGTAGAGACAGCCTTGAAGAACCTCTGTTCACACGTATCTTTCTTGTAATTAGCAGAGTAAAGTGCCACACTGGCCAAATGGATGAGTTATGAACAAGAGGCCATACATTGCATGGTCACCTTCCTATTGTACCAATTGTTTGGGCAGACAGTCGAAACAAAAAAAAAGCAGGTAGTGCAGCTATGTACAATTTCGCACAATTTTGTGTGTATATACATAATCAACTTTACTTTAAGATAATGATCTCTGTATAAACAAACTTTCTCCTTTCACTCCATTTATTTGGTATTAATCCATTATGCAGGGGCTTTCGGGCTGTGGCACAACAAATCTCCCTTGTCGCGGGCGACTAATCTCCCCGATATGCCATCCCATCGGCGAGAATGTAAATCGCCGGTGGAATGGCATACGTGGCGCCTCGATCGCCGAAGTTTCCTCTCGAGGCAACTTCGGCGATTTCGGCAAATTGTTGCGCCACGTATGCCATCCCACCGGTGATTTACATTCTCGCCAGTGGGATGGCATATCGGGGAGATTAGTTGCCCGTGACAAATCTCCCTCTTCCTAATCTCCCCGTGTGCCACGGCCCTTATAAGTGCACTGATAATAAAATTTTCTGCCTTGAAAGAAACAGGAAGTTAAAAACATGATGTAGCTTTAACCTTTATATTCCCTGTTTAGCTTAACAAATAACACAAATGATAGATTTTCTTTATGGGGCAGTATACCCCCTTCTTGAAAATGAGTAGGGCTTGGTCTGAACATTCTGTTTGCCTATTGTTTTAATCACAAAAATATATGGTTTTTGTTATTTATCAAGCTGAACAGGTCAAACAGGGAAACTGAAGCTACTCCATGTTTGGTTCTTGTAGGGCATATAATTAGATTACCAGAGCTCAGATAATCATCGATGCATATATGGGCTTCTGTTTATCTGTGCAATGTAGTTATCTACCTCAAAAGGACCAAACATTTCCATGTTTGCCTTGTTTAGCCGAAGCCATGACAAAAACCATGAATTTTTGTGAATAAAAAAAAAAGTATGTAGGTAGTACAAACCCAATTCATGAAACTAATGCAGAATAAGAAGTATGCTGCCCCTTTAAATTATAATAAATAAATAATGTGTTAACATTGTAAATATATGCACAAAACTGAGAAAAAATACAAAAATACTATTTAAAGTTTGACAGCAGCAGATTTAGCATTGGGATTATTTTTAAACAGATCAAATGAAGCACCCTAATAAATTAACTGAACCTAAACTGGTATAATGAATTGCTAACTTTGTCCAGTGTTCCTGTTTGGCTGAGCTGGCCACTGGTTGCATCAAATGCCCCTTAGAGGGCATTTAAGGCTAAACCTTCAAGTGCAAGTCCCTGGTATAAGGAATTTCTCCTCTAACAGGGAATCTGGGGATACAAATCTTTTAAATATAATTGCTGTGTTCTGCATCCATATCTCCATGGAAACAAATTCATGAAGGCAGCTGAAGTCATGACCAATGGGTTGAGCACCACTGATTTAGCCAAGTATGTAATAAAATACTGCATAGAATTGTACAATGTGCTAGCATAAGCACACCCCCTCACAAAAACAGGTAGGTACAGTTATATATTTGTGGAAAAGGAGAAAATACTTGTATGTAAGGAAAAGCGTATGGCAATGCCAAGATAATTTAAAGGAGAACAAAAGCCTAACTAAAGAAGTAGGGCAAAAATGTTGTACATGATGTTTTGGGTTTCTGTATCAGCCCAAGGCAACCACAGCCCTTTAGCAGTGAAGATCTGTGCCCCCAAAAATGCCCCAGTAGCTCTTCTTTTCTGCTGATTCACTGCACATGCTCTGTGCTGCTGTCAGTTAACTGATCTTAGGGACCCACTCACAATACACTGTATATACAGAATATAAATGTCACAATATAAGGCTGATTAGTAAATTATTCACACTCGCATTACATGGCAACTCAGAAACCAGTGCAGTAAGCATTAGAAATCTATAATCATCCCTGCAACATCATCTTACATAACAGTTAGGGCGTCTTACATAACAGTTTAACAGTTAGGGCTAAGACACATGGAGCTATTTAAGGGCCGTGACAGACGGGGAGATTAGTCGCCCGCAACTTGTCACGGGCGACTCATCTCCCCGAAATGCCATCCCACCGGCGAGAATGTAAATCGCCGGTGGGATCGCATACGTGGCACAGAAATCGTCGAAGTTTCCTCTCAAGGCAACTTTGCCAATTTCGGCACTGTGTATGCGACCCACCGGCAATTTACATTCTTGCCGGTGGGATGGCATTTCGGGAAGATTAGACACCCGCGACAAGGGAGATTTGTTGAGCAGCGACTAATCTCCCCGTCTGCTACGGCCCTAATAGCAGCTACTTGTCAAAGCTACTAAACGCCAGAAAATACCCTGCCATAGACAATACTGAGAATTGCCTCTGATAAAACACACGTAGAGACAGTTATCAGTAAATGATCAGCATTGTCTGTTTCTGTAGCTGTGACAAGTAGCTGCTACTATTAACTCCATGTGTCATCACCCTTAGGGCTCTGGCACAAGGGGAGATTAGTCGCCCGCGACAAATCTCCCTGTTCGCGGGCGACTAATCGAGTTGCCGTCAGTTGGCATCCCACCGGCGAACATGTAAGTCGCCGGTGGGATGGCACACACAGCGGCGCGATTTCGGGCAATCGCCGAAAATGCCTCGCGAGGCAACTTCGGCGATTTGCCGAAATCGCCTGCGCATCGTGTACCATCCCACCGGTGACTTACATGTTCGCCGGTGGGATGGTAGTTTGGGGAGATTAGTCGCCCATGACAAGGGAGATTTGTCGCAGGCGACTAATCTCCCCGTGTGCCAGAGCCCTTAAACCTCATTTTCTGCTTGATAATTTGCTACAACCCCTAAGTTTAGCTTAACAGTTGCCCAGAGAACATTGAGTATGTGGGTGTCACAGACACTTTCCAAGATGGGGAGCTCCTGTGACGTTTTGTGAAGTTTGAAGTCCTGGATCATTGCTGCTATTGAGATGGTGAAACTTTCAGCTGGTGCACTAAGTACAGTACAGGTATAGGACCCATTATCCAGATTGCTCAGGACCAAGGTTATTCCGGATAAGGGGTCTTTCCGTAACTTGGATCTACATAACTTAATTCTGATAAAAAAATCAATAAAATATTAATCAAACCCAATAGGATTATTTTGAATCCAGTAAGAATTAATTGTAACTTAGTTGGGATCAAGTACAAGATACTGTTTTATTTTTTTACAGAGAAAAAGGAAATCAATTTAAATAATCTGAATTATTTGATTAAAATGATTAAAATGGAGTCTATGGGAGACAGGCTTTCCGTAATTCGGAGCTTTCTGGATATCAGGTTTCCGGATAACGGATCCCATACCTGTAAATAGAATATGGCATTTGTTGCCATTATCATTTTTTGGGTTTAGTTCTCCTTTAAAAAGTCCTTGACATTTATTGAGTGGGCTGCTTGGGAATATAAATATTAGAAAGAGACATTCCGAATGCATAACTGAATGAGAACAGGAGGAAGTATCCATAAGTAATATTTTGCCCACTAACTTGCAGTAATTTTCTGGCTGCTGAACTACAGCTCCCATAATTCTCAGAGGAGTGTTGGCAGATTCAAGGAGTGCAAATTTAGGGACAGCTAGAGGGCCACACATGGCTTTTCCCTATTTTAGTCCCTGGGCTATTTTAATAGGCATTGTACAGGAATATTGAACAATTAAAAAAAAAAAATAGCTTACTCAGTCCATGTAAAGGACACAGGCAAATATGTGGTGTCAGGACATTAACAAACAGAAATCCACTAAGGAAATACACAGGAAAGTAATTCAGTGAACATCTGGGCCCAATCTGTCAATTCAGGGTGTCCAATAAAAATAACGCACTACAAACACTGAGCTAAAAATGGGCATGGCACCCTGCCATCTATATCCCCAGGGCTGCTCATGCCATGCTACACTGACAGCTTCCATTTCCAATCCTCACATTGAGGTGAGTAGTAGTTATAGGGCTGCGATACGCGCAAATGGAAACACCATCGTGAAGCAATATTGCAACATGTGAAAAGAACATGGGGAGCGAGCGGCAATCCCAATCGCAATGCAGCAGGGAAGCAGATGCACAGCAACAAGCCATTGACTGTCACAGCCACGGGAATAGAAGGCAGGGCTACCGCTGCTCTATGAGGCGCTAAAGAACTTGCATGAGAAGGCGCAGCCGGTAACCTCTCCCCTCAGCAGCACTCCTGCAGGCAAAAACATTCCCAGAAACCTCAGCAAGTGAAGCACAGCGAGCCCCAGACTAGTGTGTAGCGCCAAAGCAATGCAACGCACAGCGTGCAGGGACAGAGCGTTACCTGCTAATAGCAACACAATGGCTCACCTCTGTTAGCATCAGATGAAAGAGACCGAGCAAACAGTCATGCAGCTTTCTGGGGCTGAGGCCGCGTTTGTCTCTGCCTCCCGAGATGAAAGGTGCAGCTGCTACAGCTCCTGTCGGTGGGGAAGTGCTGCCCTGTGCGTAGGGACACAGACATGTATGCGGTGCAGCAGCAGAGCGCTCTGGCTACTGGACAGATTCAGGCTTCTTACTGATCATACACTGCGTGTATGTGTGTGGGGATTGTATTGTCTGGGAACGAGCTGGCTCCTCCCCCTTCTGCTGCTCTGCTGTGGAGATAGTGCTGGTGCCAACTTCTGGCCCCTGGTATGTCCCATGAGCTTCCTTTAGCCGTAGACTGTCTTCTGGGGGTCTCTTACCTGTAGTTTTATACAAGAGAAGATGTGAATGTAACCCTTTAAAGTGCCAGAAGAATGTAGTATTTCATGTGCACTCAGGGCCAGACGTATTATGCACTTATTGTTCATAAGTACAACTATACCTCTCAAACTCTACCTAAATCATGTGTAGGTATAAAGCCGTGTAATGAATACCTGAGTGTAAAACTCTGGTGTAAAAACTAGTGTTAGTGTGAAAAAGCTCTGTAAAAATTTGTGTCACATTGCACTGCTTTTACACCACTTTTAACTTAGTAAATACTAATCTTCCTATACTTATCCTGTTGCTTTTGAAGAAACCACAATACCAAAAAAGGAAAGTTTTATAATATGCACTGTTACCCTACCCTGGTAAATACTATGTTTGCTTTATAAATACTGCTACAGTATGGCAGGCAGCCATTCAAGCCAAATAGGGAGATAACAGATAAGCTGTGTAGAATATAATGGTTTTAGTTCTTACACATAGGTCAAATGTACTGTATATACTCGAGTATAAGCCTAGTTTTTCAGCACCCAAAATGTGCTGAAAAAGTCACCCTCGGCTTATACTCGAGTCGGGTACCATATGTCCCTCTAGACTAGCACCCTCTGTCCTTTGTGTGCAAATTAGGCCACCTGCAACCAGACCCTCCAGTGCCCTGGCCTAGGCTCCCACTAGCAATACTTATTCCCCCTCACGTGTCCTCCGGGACTGGATCTGCTGCCAGTTTGCCAATGCGCAATGAGCATGGGGTAGTACTCATATTGTTTTTGTTGACCCTCTTCTCCACTTACAGAGATAATGTACAGTTTTTCTTTTTAATAAATATTTAAAAACCTATACCCCACTGATGCCTCAATTTATGTAATTTACTGTTTTTTATTTTGATTATTGAAACTTAGCAATAGCTGCTGCATTTCCCACCCTAGGCTTATACTCGAGTTAATAAGTTTTTCCAGTTTTCTTAGGTTAAATTAAGTACCTCGGCTTATATTCGGATCGACTTATACTCGAGTATATATGGTAATTTTTGGCTATAATTAACTTTTAGGGGCTGATTTACTAAGACACGAATTCCGACCGAATTGGAAAAATTCCGATTGGAAAACGAACATTTTGCGACTTTTTCGTATTTTTGGCGATTTTTTCGGCGCCTTTACGACTTTTCGAAAATTATCGCGACTTTTTCGTTACCAATACGATTTGCGCGAAAAAACGCGAGTTTTTCGTAGCCATTCCGAAAGTTCCGATTTTTTCGTAGCGTTAAAACGACGTTTTGCGCAAGTTTTAACACTACGAAAAAATCGCAACTTTTTGCGCAAGTTTTAACGCTACGGAAAAATCGCAACTTTCGGAATGGCTACGAAAAACTCGCGTTTTTCCGCAAAAATCGTATTGGTAACGAAAAAGTCGCGATAATTTTCCGAAAAAATCGCAAAATACCGATCATTACGAAAAAAACGCAATCGGGCGCATTCGGCCCGTTCGTGAGTAAGTAAATGGGCCCCTTAGTGTCGTTTTCCCCAACCAGTGACTCACAAACAACATGTTGCTCACCACCTTCTGTGATGTTTCTCCCAGTGGCCTCAACATAGCTGCCCATTTTTAAATTTCTTGCTTGGAGGCATAGAGACTCCTGCAGGCTACCAGTCCACATGGGCCTACCAAATATCCAATCACAGCCCTTATTTGGCATTCTCAAAGAACATTTTACATGATTGTGTGGCTCACCAACACTTTTTACATCTGAGTTTGGCTTATGAGTAAAAAAAATGGTTGGGGATCTCTTGTGTAAACAGTAGTATTGCAAGATACTGCATTTTTATATTTTAGCTGTTTGTTGGTTTTTTTTTATACTTATATAAATATATAGGACTGAAGTTAGTTATCTAGTAACTAGGGCTTAATTAACATGGCAACCAGGCAACAACTTTAAAATCAGAATGAAAAATGAAAAAAAGTAAGTGCAAATATAAAAATTAGCAAAAAATAAATAAGAATAATATAAATAAAAATGATGCTTAAATGTCTGTATTTTGGTTGCTGGGGTCAGTAACCCTGACAACCAGACAGCAATTTTATTTGCAGGCTGTGTATAAGAAGAAAATATAGTTGAGGTACTGTGAATCCACCTTTGTTTCCAATCCTACCACTTCCAGATTTGTCAGTTTCCACCTATATTTTGCAGCAGATATCACAGTATGATCTGTGTTAAAGGGTGGATTTTACTGAGAGCACGCACTGTTGCTGCGGGATATGCATTGGTTTGAGAAACTATGCTATAACAAGCTTTCCAACAGTAAATTATATGGGTCTGTTATAGGGAAGAACTTAATTAAACAACTGTATCCAATGGACATGCACAGATATTTGTACATTTCTGACAATGTTTTACTGAAGAAACCAAAATTATTAATTTGATTCGCCTAAAAATGTTCTAGATGCCAGAGCCATTCTTCCCTGTCCTTCCACCAAGGGATCTGACCCACTAGCCTGAGGGCCAATACATCATGGTTGCAATTTGAATTAATATGTGTTGGCAGCTTATACACTTTTATCTGGCCAGTTGTCCTTGGATATCAAGTCATCAGGCCTATTAGTGTTTTGCCTTACATACATTTCTCGTCATAGATACAGTATTGGAGCAAGGGATGATTTTTTTTCTATTTTGTCTGGTTTTGTTATAATATGCAAGGGTTTGCTATTCATTTTAGACTGCAGATACACTTCTGTGTAGGCTAAACAGCATTCCTTGGAAGTACGCCAGTTTTGCTATAACAGTTTCCACTGTTAAAATACAGGCACTTATATATTTTTTGCTCAATGTGTTTTATAAGAACAGCAGGATGAGCTGATTTCTACCTGCCTACAGATGAGTTTCAATCTTGTTGGAACTCATCAGGGTATGGAATCTGTAAGGGAAATAATCCTGCCAGGCTGCTGTCTCTTAAAGGAGAACTATACCCCCACCCGGCTTTAAAAGCCCCATTAACTTGCACTGCCTTGACCCCCCTCACCTTTCCCTTATCGCATAGTTTCTAACTTTATCAACTGTCCCTATCGCTAACCCCAACCTAAAACAGCAGAGTAGCGCAGCTGTGTACCTGGCTGACATTGTCTTCTTCTGCAACTGA
This sequence comes from Xenopus tropicalis, assembly GCF_000004195.4. NCBI lineage: Eukaryota > Metazoa > Chordata > Amphibia > Anura > Pipidae > Xenopus > Xenopus tropicalis. Next base: position 83,408,660 of record NC_030681.2, on the reverse strand, counting down.
ACAGACTTCGGGTCACTCCACCAACACGAACCCTGCTTGTGCATGTGCAGTTGGTGGTAGCAGGAAGACTGCTTAAACTGCGCATGCGCAAGTTTCTCCTACCTAAGAGCTGGTGGGGAGCAGTGCAGCATGTCTCCCTTTATTTAATTTTGACATCCAAATTTATTTTCCTCTCAGGGCCCTGAGGCAGCCTAGTTGATGCCACCCCACCTCGCCCAGTTATTTTTTGTGCCAGAGCAAGTCGGGAAGAGGGGGAGGGGGCTTCACCACTAGTGCTGTCTGAAATTTTGATTTCAGCTTTTGAAGGTACCAGGAACTGCAGTATTTGGCACAGAATAGTCTAATATTAACTAAAAAAAAATAAAAAATAAAAAAAAAAAAAAAAAAATATATATATATATATATAGATTCAGCTTATCCTTACAAATAAAAAGAAATCCTATTCTGCTGGATACAAGCTTACCATGGTATTTGCATCTCCTTTAGCTTCTGTAGCTCAGTACAGCTGGTGATTCATGTCTGAACTTAATGTAGAGAGGTCACACAACTAAACGTTAAATGCCTATGGTTATAGTAAAAATAGCAACAGTCAACTTTATTTAATCTGATAAAGATATTGTAACAGGCACTGGTACCCATTATGTCTTTGGTTTTCTGTTCAGCACAGAAGCTTCCCCTCTGACAGACACCTGTTTTTTACTCACGCTGCCTAAGAGGGAACCTGATCTTCTTATTTAAAGAGACATAAAGTGGAATGCATTTCACAAGGCTCCCTGGGGCTCATTTCAACTCCATAGCCAGCAGGCTCTTGTTCAGCTCACAAGCAGTCAAGAACCACTGGAACTGCTGGGACAACATGATAAGTATAAATTGATGTAAGTATCCATCACAGGAGCAAAATGATTTAAAACAGGAGAGGTGACAGATTAATAAATATGATAAAATGTACCCCTCATTATTAATACAGGTAAAGAACCCATTATCCAGAATGCTTAGGACCAAGGGTACTCCAGATAAGGGATCTTTCTGTAATTTAGATCTCCATACCTTAAGTCTACTAAAAAAATCAATAAAACATTAATTAAACCCAATAGGATTGTTTTTCATCCATTAAGGATTAATTATATCTTAATTGGGATCAATTACAAGGTACTGTTTTATTACTACTGAGAAAAAGTAAATCAATTTTAAAATTATTAAAAATTTTAAATCAATTATTATTTGATTAAAAATGAGTCTATGGGAGATTGGCATTCCGTAATTCGGAGCTTTCTGGATAATGGGTTTCTGGATAATAGATCCCATACCTGTATGGATATTAGAGGTTAGTGAAGAGCTTCGTAACTAAATAAAGGGCCATGGAACTACAACTTCTACTGCGGCCTCCTTTAATCAACTTGTCTGTCCAACATTACATTCCAAAAGCTAGATTATAATATGATATTGGTTCTCTCTTTGTTCTAAACAGCCTTTACCTTCTACTTTGCTGGGTGTATACCCACTAACTTGTTAATCCTAAAAGGTTAATGAGGGTTAACCAAAAAGTTATTTTCCATGGTACATGCTTGTTACAGAATGTGGGTCCCAAGGCATAATATGCACAACAATGTGAAGAATACACTTGGTTTATTCTTTTGAAATCTTAACGTGTACCCGTACATACAGGTGTGTAACCTGTTATTTAGAATTCTTGGGATATTGAGTTTTCTGGAAAAGGAGGTCTTTCCATGCCAAAAAAAATCAATCTTAATAAATCAAAATTAATATGCACTATTTTTATTTAGGGTCCGTACATACCACATACTTGCTATATCTATGCATATTGGGCATAGACCTCTGGCGTTCATATTTGAGGTGATTTGCCTTTGTATGTGTAACCCTGTCTTGACACACTCCTGAAGAATACACACTCACTTTTCTTGGCTTTTAGCTATTTGCAATCCAGTAGACCCTGAAAACATCAGGATGATGTCAAAGTCAGAAAAACAAGCAAAAAGGCTCTCTGATCCCCTTATTGCCTGACATTTAAAAGCAGTGAAACATTCAACAATTTCTGTTGCACTGCCGTTACCTGAGAACCTAACAGGGGTCTTACCTGAAGTTTTGCACTTACCCAGACCCAGTCTCTTAGGTCTATTGGGGGTGTCACAGGGTTCAGTGGCCAACCTTATGCCAACGGAGTTCTCCACAGTAGTCTTCTCTTGACTAATCACCTTATCTTCTTTAGGGGGGTTCAATCTCACATAGTGAGGCTTAAACTAGACTTCTGTAGTTTTTTTGTAAGTCTTACTATTCTGGTCCTGATGACCTACCACTTGGCACTTGTAGCATCTTCTTTAGAACTTAATATGCCTGTGGTATACCTTACACAATGCAGATTGGTTCTCAACCTCATTAGAAACTGGATAGTATGGCTGTATGTGGTCAATTTTACCACACTGGTAAAAGATAGACATGTTTACCGATTGTGGATTTGGGGGAATGTGTTCTTTCCAAAAATATATGGCTTTCTGAGGTGAAGTACTTTACCCCACATAAAATGATTTTTCAGTAGCTGAAATGACAAAAATGATAGAGCATATTGGAGGTATTTTTGTTTTGGGGACCCTACATGCCACACACTTAGGTAAACATATACATATTGGGCATTAAACTGTTCAGTGGATCCCTAGCATTCATATTTAGGGTGTTTTATCTTGGTACCTAATGGTATGTGGGAGATAAGATGCTACAGACTAGATGCTTTGAAATTATTTTTCAAAAATGTCACAATTTTTTATAAATATTGATCGGTTTAGGAAAGCTTTGCAACTTGGTAATTTGGAGTAGAAAGACAGATTCATAAGAATCTGTTCTTTCCAAAAATGTATAGTTTTCTAATGTTAGCCTACTGTAAGTGGAATATTTGGCCTTGAAATCTAACGTATGCAGTTTTCAGAAGCTTTGGATATTTGGTAGTGTACTGCTGGGAGTTTTTGACCTATACAAGTGAGAAATCTCCACAAAACTATGCTTACTCAGGAGACATTGGTCTTTACAAATAATTTGTATTTTTGTGCATACAGTTATTTATGTTTCAGATATATGTGTTTATATTATGGGAAAAAAAATCATTTAGAAGCCTATATCTTGTTACAGAAGTGGTATTACACATTCTAGCTGATTTTGAAATCTTAGGTTGTTCCAAAAAAAAACAATGTTTTCCCAGGTAAACTAAAAGTACCCCCTAGGAAAGGCCCCTAAAGTGAAAGAGCCAAAAAATGTTCTGGCAATAAAAGTACCATAAGTGACAAAATAAGATGGCAGTGGAAGGATTAAACCCAATAGGATTGTTTTACCTTCAATAAGGATTAATTTTATCTTAGTTAGGATAAGGTACTGTTTTATTATTACAGAGATAAAAGAAATCATTTTTGAAAATTAGAATTATTTGCTTAAAATGAATCAATAGGAGATGGCTTTCCCGTAATTCGGAGCTTTCTAGATAAAGGGTTTCTGCAGCACTAATCCCTGTTCTGTATTGGTTTCTAATAAAAACAGAGAATTCCAGATAAAGCTGCAATGCTGCAGCTAACCATTAGTTGGTTAAATAGTAAGAATGTTGGAAGTTATGAACTTTAGTTATTGACTTTATGAAGTAAGTTATGAACTTATGAAATTCAGCTACCAGCTGTCATCTTGTATTTAGCATTTTCTTCCACAGAAAAGAAAGTTATATTAAAGGAGAAGGAAAGGTAGAAATCACTGAGGGGGTCAAATGTTAAGCTCCCCAGGGATTGTTTGTCCATATGTATGTATGTATGTATATCTTTATTTATAAAGCGCTACTTATGTACGCAGCGCTGTACAGTAGAATTCATTAATACAGACAGGGGGTTAAAGATAATGGATAAATACAAAAGATAATGGATAAATACAAAGTACAACAATAAATACAAGGTGCAGTTGCAATAAGAGTCAGAAACACAAGATGAAGGAGGTCCCTGCCCCGTAGAGCTTACAATGTATATGGGATGATACATCATATCACTTAGTGTGTATGAGACCTACCGCCCCTGCTGGTAGGCTGTTCTCTGTATCTGGAGATAGATATGTGGTCGTACTAAACATGGGAATGGAGTTCATTATAAACTGGGGGACAAAGGGGCCCCCGCTGTACACTCACACCTGAGAATGGGGCAAACAGCTTTAAAGGCAAAGCTAAGCCATTATGCCACGTTCCGAGCCGCATTCCTGGGGCCCCAAGGGGGAAGCATTAAGGCTCCGGGGCCAAACTGCATTCTCATTGGCTTTAATAGAAAGTAAAAAAACACAAAAACTGTTCCAACTGACACAAAGGGAAACTTCAGAGTTATAAAAATATAAAAATAAACTTTAACAGCCCCACGGGGGGGAAGTCCTCAGTCTCTGGGGCCCCATTACTGCCCAGAACGTGGGGGGCAGGTCCCCGAAAGGGATAATAAGGCACAGACAGCGTCCGCCTCACTGGGGGAGCACTTGGAGAAAGTGGAAACAGCGCCCCCTGGGGAGAAGGGGGGTTCAGGCACTTGGTTTTCCACCTCCTTCATCTTGTACTGAGGACTCGGGCATCTTGTGTCTGTGTATATTGCAATATACTTCAAGCTGGCCAACTACATCAAAGTCCCCTCTGGCCAGTCCTACACTTACTTATCTGATTCATTAAGAATGCTACTGCTTCAATATACATTTAAAAAAAGGACTGAGTTTTAGGGCTCTGGTACACGGGGAGATTAGTCGCCCGCGGCAAAACTCCCTGCTCGCGGGCGACTAATCTCCCCGAGTTGCCTTCCCCCTGCCATCCCACCAGCGAACATGTAAGTCGCCGGCGGGATGGCAGACGCGGCGGGGCGATTTCGGGAAATCGCCGAAAAAGCCTCGTGAGTCTTTTTCGGCGATTTCCCGAAATCGCCCCGCCGCGTCTGCCATCCCGCCGGCGACTTACATGTTCGCCGGTGGGATGGCAGGGGGAAGGCAACTCAGGGAGATTAGTCGCCCGCGAGCAGGGAGTTTTGCCGCGGGCGACTAATCTCCCTGTGTACCAGAGCCCTTACCTGCAACTTATTATTGCTTTCAAAGTTAAAACCCTCAAATGGTTGCCCTTTTATTGGCTCCACTGGGATCACTTGACTGTAGCTGAAAAGGGTGGGAGCTACAACATGGAGCTGAGCATGGATCCATGAAACAATGAAGAACACACTGGATTTTCTTTCATGTGATATTAGCTTTTTTTTTTTTTTGCAAATTACACAGTGGCAGCTTCACAATCTGATTCTGTATGATTAATCTTAGTATCCTGGTAACAGAAGCAACGTGTTATTAAGATTATGAATATTTATGTAGAGGCACATTTCAAAATCTCTCCACTTAAAATAATTTTATGCTGAAGCTGGAGTGACCACTGTTGGTATAATTTTGATTTAAAAGCTACACGTGCATCATGTACACTTTACAAATGCTATTATATACGATTACTGCAATGTAATATATGTACATATATATGTACATATATGTATGTCACTTACTAAGTGATGACTTGGCAGGAGTTGCATAGTACAAATCCTGTACCAGACTTAGGGGCCTATTATGCTTTGTGAAATGAATTTTGATATTGGTGGAGGGTAGTGGCAGAGGAAGCAAGGCCAGAGAGGGACAGAATGTGGGAGGGGCAGAAGGAAAGAGACACTTAGGGAGCAAGAGTGAAGTTAGATGGAGGATCGGAATGGCAGACAGAGTAAGACCAGAGAGTGACAGAGGGTGGGAGGAGCAGAGAGAGGGAGAGCCAAGATGGATGAAAGATGAGAGTGGCAGAGGGATCAAGAGGGAAGTTGAAAGGGAGTGAGACTGCACAAGGAGGAGCGAGCAAGCACACAGTTTGAAGTTATAAAGTGAGGGAAGTCAGACCGGATGGGGAGGGGCAGAAGAAAACGCAGCAGGAGAGTGTGGCAGTGACAACTGCTGTCATTTTAAGTTATAAACAGTTCTGATGTAGGAACACGTCCTGTCTAAATCCCTACAGTACAGATATACAAATATAGCAAAAAAGTTGTGCTCACTACTCAATTCAAAACTATTAGGGTGGTGTGGGTGTCATAGAGACAAGACAGTACAATAAAATAGTTTGTGTGTTAAGCTACTAAAAATGCACTTATTTGTCCATATATTGCAATATAACTGCCCTTTTCTTTAAACAAAACAGGGATTGTTTGTCCATATATTGCAATATATTCAAGCTGGCTACATCAAGGTCATCCCCAGTTCAGCCAGCCCTACACTCACTCACTATCTGATTCATTATAAATTCTACTGCTTCATTATACATTTTTCACAGGGACCAAGTTACTTTTCAAAGTTGAAGCTACCAAATGGTCGCACTTTTTATTTGCCATTACCAGGATCACCTGACTGTGGCTGGAAATGATGGGAGCTAAATCATGGAGCTGGCCCCTGCTCTTGCTTAAACTAAAAAGGGAAAGTTTTGCTGACCACTAAAAATACTTTCATTCTTGGACAGATAGGGGCTTTTGCTGCCTCTGCAAAGAGTCGGCAGCCATGACAGCCCCCTAGGCAACAAGGCTAGGGGGTTGTCAGGTCGGTCCTGCAACACGATTGTTACGGGGCTGACCTCCAAGCAGCAGACCCAATCATATTGTGTGTCTACTGCTTTGCCTGTGTCCTTTTCCATCAATGCTGTCCACTCACTTTCTGCAGCTTAGCAAAGACACACTTGTCATGGCTACTAAACGCCACAAAATACCTCTGCTAAAACGCACGTAGAGACAATTATCAGTAAATGATCAGCATTGTCTATTTTTGTAGCTGTGACAAGTACCTGCTACTAGTAGCTCGGTGTGTCTACACCCTTTTCTGTAAGATGTTCCCTCTTGCTTCAAACACAGTAAGAATGGCATTCTTGCCATCCCAACGGCAAGAATGTAAATCGCCGGTGGGATGGTATAGCCATCGATTTGGTCACCCAATGTTGCCTCGCAAGGAAACATTGGGTGACTTCGGAAAACCAAAGCGACACGTATGCCATTTCACTGATGATTTACGTTCTTGCCAGTGGGATGGCATGTCAGGGAGATTAGTCACCTGCAATAGTGAAGATTTATCGTGGGCGACTAATCTCCCCGTGTGCCACTGCCATTACACAAACTTACATAAACCTTTTAGTAAAGATTAGGGGATAGATGCTTGAAAGTTGAAGCTTTCTGGAGCAGCCTTTGGAAATTTGGTAGTGTACAGATAGGAGTTTTTTGACCTACATTATATAAGTTAGAAATCTCCATAAAACTATACATAATTGGTACTGGCACGTTCAGGAGACATGGGACTCTCCAAATCAGTTCAAATCAAATCAGTCCAAATCAAAGGGTTAGTAACACCAGAAAGTGTTAAAAACACCCCAGGGTAAAATAATGTATGCACACTATATTCGTAAACACAATAATTGGGGAACAAAACATTCACTTTGACCCTTGAACCCTTACCCTCAGTTTCAGAAAACCTGGATTGAGCTACAAAATTATAACTGGGTTTCACTACTACTACTGAAGAATTATTGGGGCTCATTTATCAACACTGGGCAAATTTGCCTGTGGGCAGTAAACCATAGCAACCAATTAATGATTGGCTCATTTCAGCCAGCTGCAGGTAGAAAAATGAATGCAATAATTTAATTGGTTACCATGGGTTACTGCCTATGGGCAAATTTGCCCAGTGTTGATAAATGACCCCCACTGTCTTAAAAATGTTTAACTAACAAAATTATATTTCTAAAGAATACCAAAGCTGCGTGTAGTCAATTAAAGGGGCAGAAAGATACTAGAGTAAACAAAAAAAAAAAAGATAATTGACACAAAGCAATGAAATAATAACAAGGAAAGGAAGCTATGGCACCAATTCAAAAAGGGGCAAACCAAATCAAATGGATATATTTGCCGATGACTCATATTAACACGAAGAATTTGGCATGGGTATAATAAAGCACTGTGTAAGCACAAGTTTTAGAATTTGTTTATTAGTTTCACTTAATTAATCTAAAAGCCAGGCTTCCTGACAGGAGGAAATTGAATTATACAATATCCTTCATTGTTTGTGCCACTGCACTCTTACATCTCACTTTGAGTTTTTATTTTATGAAATGTAAGTAAAGAGGGTACGATGAAAATTCACTCATAGGTTTTATTATAAATCACATGGAATTTTTATCTGCTTTTATCTGCTTACCAGTTTTCCTGCTGCTATCTTCAATGTTTTTATTAATGGCAAGTGAAACACCTGAATGACTAAAAATATACAGGATTAATTATTAAACCTTTTGATGTACTGCTAGTGTACTGCTAGTGAGTAATGGCTTACACACAAGTTGAATAAAATACATTTAGTTTTTGTATGATGGAGATGACAAAGATGAAAGCAACCTGGGAGCCCCCACAACCTTTGGTATCAGACCTTCAGGTTCCTAAAACAAACAATGATTGGGCACCTGTTAAGGGGACAAAGGGAAAGCTACTGAACCCAGATAGAGGCTCTCCTGTTGTGCTGAAACTTTTGGAAGATCTCCAACCGAGGTGCTGACTTGTGCAATATTGCTCCAGAAATTAGCAAAAGTTCAACAGATCAGCATTTTTTGTACCTCTTCAGCCAAGTATTATTTATAAAGCCAGGTTTGTGAGCATTCTTTCTGCTGTCTGTTTGCTAAAACCAGATTGTTCTGAAGAATGTTTGCTGAATAACAATACAGGTATAGGACTTTTTATCCAGAATGCTCCGGACCTGGGGTTTTCCGGATAAGAGATCTTTCTGTAATTTGGGTCTTCATACTTTGTCTACTAAAAAATCATTTAAACATTACTGAAAACTAATAGGATTGTTTTTGCTCCAATAAAGATTAATTTTATCTTAGTTAGGATCAAGTACAAGGTACTGTTTTATTATTAAAATGAAAAGGAAATAATTTTTTAAAATTTGAATTTTTTGATTAAAATGGAGTCTATGGGAGATAGTCATTCTGTAATTTGGAGCTTTCAGAATAATGGGTTTCCAGATAATGGATCCTGTGCATGTACATGTGTTTACTATAGAATGTATATCAGGGGCATTAAAATCTTAAGGTGGCCATATACAGTACAGTACGCCCTAGGGCTAAATAGTCAAATTAAAATGGCAGATATATGGGCCATCAGACCAAAGACTGCATCAATTAGCTGATGCCATTCCCGAACTGACAAGAAAATCAAACCTGCCTGATCGAGATCTGGCCAATTTTAGGCCAGATATTGGTGTTGGGTAGGTCCATGCATGGGCAGATAAACTCAGTTAGAAGAACCTGAATCGCCAGCTGAAATCTGCCTGTGTATGGCCACCTTAAGATATATATAAATCACATATATATTGTAAATCATTATAAAATCAGTTATAGAAAAATGCCTATGCTACACATTCATTGCCCATTTTATGAATTAAGCCCTCCATTGCAAATGAAGTCAGTTTCTCTGCCAGAATATTAATTTGCACTAGAAAGGAAATGTAATATAATTCTATAAGGCCTCCAATGACTCCATTAAAGGAGAAGGAAAGCTACTGATGCAGGTGATTCCTAATAAATTAACCACAATAGTGTAAGCTAGAGCAAGCTTTTTATTCTGTGCTTTACCATACCTGAGTAAACAGGCCTTAAAGTTCTCTTTGTTTGTTTACGATAAAAGTTGCCATATTATTTTAGTCTGATCTTACTTACCTCTCCTGTCTGTGTCTCTTGCTGCTGACTCCTAGCTCTCAGTTCAGATTACAGCAGGGAGTGGAGGAGGGAAGAGGGAGAAGAGAGGGGGAGAGGGAGTCAGGAGCAAGCTGCACAGGCATTCTGCCCAGGGCACAGAGTTTTTCCTCAGAAAGGAAATATGATCCTAAATGTTTCTTTTCACAGTGGACTCAGAATTATGTCACAGTGAGTGTTTCTGGGTGCATTTACATAAATCATTCTGATAAAGCTTAAATGTTTTTAAAATGTTTTTCCTTCTCCTTTAAGATAAGGTGGATACAGGGAGAGAAAGTATAGTGGGCTCACCATGTTCATTGGTAATAAGATGCTTCTGGCCACTGAGGGAGATTACTAATAGATGTGTATCAGTTGTCCAAAGGCTGGGTGAGCTAAGTTTTAAGTTTAGCTTCTTCTACTAGCATTAGGTTTTTAGAACAGAAAGGAAATATAGATCAGCTGAGCAATCTAAGTATGCCTGAGCAAGAGCAAAGAAAAAAAAACAAAGGCAAAGAAGAGTGTTGCCACAAAAGTCATCCAGACTAATTCCAGAAATGAAACCTACATGGCAGACACAAACTAATGGAAATGACTGGGTCAGAAACAAGAATAGTTTTCAGAACGGATTCTGGACAAATCAAACCAGACAGGCAAGCAGCTACAAGAACACAATCAGGAGTAGGAGGAAATACTGGACAGTAACAGCTATTCCATCAGCATACCTAGGAATCTACAAACGGAGACCTATAAAAGCCAAGATAAAAGTGTAACAATGAAGAATAAGTGGGTCAGCTTCTTTATATTGGGCCCATATCTGTCCTTTAATGTATTCTATCACCATCCTATATAGCAACAGCTTAGCATACCATATGTATGTATATATATTGTATGGCTTTACTTTCACATATGTTTTAAGATGGCAATTATGCTGAAAAAAGTTTATACTGACACAGAGTAAAACATGGAAAATACTTCAAAAGCGACATTAGTTTCTGTTGTTAAAACATTTTTATTACTCAATCATAATGCCATTTAAACACCTAAAACATTTATATCATAGTGGAATAGAGACCTATTTATTTAATTGACCGTTTTTAACACACAATGGGATACTGACTATTTTAATCTGCAGATCACAGGTTTGCTTTTCTTTTCTGAAGCTATTTGCATTTCATTGTGTCTTAATAAAAAAAATGTGAACCGTAGGTATTAATTACAGAACTGAAGAAAAAGCATTCCTTATACCATTGGGTAATTCTGCAGTCTGTACATTAGCATAAAACTACAGTACAGAGGTTAAATGACTTTTGTGTTGTATTAAGTTCTTTGAGTGCAGATCTGTTGACAGTTTATAAATAAAATGCTGTATAATAACAGGATCCATCCAAATCCACAAGCCTGGCCACACCAAATCCTTAAAACCATTTGACTTTTTGTCACATAAACACGGATCTTGTAAATTTTTCACCACATGGTTCTTTTTAACCCCCCTTTGCTTAATTTGAATATGCAAAGTAGGGTGTGGATTTGGTTCAAATCTTTCACAAATGATTTGGGGTTCAGCCATATGCCAAAATAGTGGATCCAGTGCATCCCTAATTCACATTGATTAAATATATATTTTACAGGGGGTACATTATATATTATAAAGTGTGTCATGTGACAGAAATCACATCACTAGGAGAAATCACATCACTAGGCACTGTTTATAAGGATATAATTTACAGGATATTCAGGGCTCTTGTGTATTATCAGCTTATATACACGTTTCAACAGTTTGCATTTGTTTTGCAAAAGGACAGTAAGAAATTATATATAGGTTTTTACTGTCCCATGCAAATGTCATGCTTTGGGTGTAATCCAGGCTCTTGGCACAAGGGTGTCAGACAATTTCTATAAAGTGTTACATTATATATTGGTGCTATATAAAGTAATGACGGAAATAAGTAAACACAGAACTGCAGAGTGGTCATAATTGCTATTATGTTCAAGTATAATCTGCAAAAAATTGGTTCACTTTATTCCCACACTCAAAAAACATGCTGGCTGTTGATAAAATTGACCATAGTCTGTGTGAATGTAACAGGACCTTAGTTTGTAGAATACAATGGAGCTATATAAATAAAAAATAATAATAACTTTCCAGTATGAACAGTTGTGAAACAACACCTTTTCAGGAAAAACAAGCCATAGAGCACTATAACTAAAAATTATATGTCACAGTATAGAAGCAGATGTAGTAAAGAAGTACCCAGGAAGTATGTTAACAGGAAGGGTAGTTGATAGTAAAAGAGAAATCAAAGATTTACAGTTGCATTAATTAAAAAAAGACATCTCAATTAGAATTAACTGGGAGAAGTCAATACTTTTCCCAGTAGATCCTTCTCTACCACTAACTCTACCCCCAAACATACATTTGAAGTGGGTAAACCAGTTTAAATAGTTAGGTATTAGATAACTGCAGACCCTAGTAAATACATTGCACACAATCTTGACTTGTTACTCCCTGACCTAACTGCTGGGCTGGGGCAGTGGTCCAAACTGACGTTCTATCTCTCTGGGGTCGCATAAACATAATAAATATGATCTGTCTTCCAAAATGTTTGCATACATTTAAGAATGCCCTAATACATATTCCTAAAACTTTTTCAAAAAAAGTAATTAAATCCTCCTACCCTTCATATGGAATAACAGGACCCCTAGAGTGGCAGAGGGAGGCCTAGCCCTCCCCTACTTCTACTACCTAGCCTCATAGATGCACTACTTCAAATGGTGCTTTGTCCAAGACTCCTACAAACCAAATACTCAACTACAAGTGGCAGAATTTGCCTTCTTGGAAGGGCTACAAAGCTTCCCACACCGGCACCCAGAGATACAGCACCACTCCTAACAACCCTCACCACCCCACACAAAACTTGGATTATACTGCTCACACTGCTCAAACATCCACCGCCTCTGCTTATGATTTGACTACTGCTCTGGTTTAACACATATTTAATGCAGCTTAGATCACTCCAAGGCTTTATCTTCTGGTCCCTCCATAGTATCAAATATTTGGGAGACATCATAGAACACTCAGTATTTCCCATGTATGCACAAATCCAAGTGAAAGCCCAGCAGCCTAAGTTCACCATTTATAAATTCTTTCATTAATATTTCTTTAATAGGCCCTAATCTACTTCAATCTGCAGGGGAATAGTGAATTTCCTAAAAACAGGAACTCACCCAGGATGATTGGAAAGAGGCAACAAAACCAAGTCTGCTAATTGTTTTCATATGATCTGGCCATGTCCCCACATCTTCAAATTCTGGAAGAAATTGATAAATACTGTCATCCCCTTGTTTAAACTTAAGATTGAGACTAGTCACTAAGTTTGATAAAGTCTGGGTTCTTTGGTACAACATAAGGGGTAATTGATATGTCCCACTCCACTTGTTACTTGTCATTTATCCAGCTCAAATTGTAACCAATTTATTATACATATATATATATATATATATATATATTTACACAGGTGATTTAGAGGGTTGCTAATGCCCCATGTACCTAGTGCAACCAGCTCATTGATTCCCGGTGCAAGGCAATGTGCTTGGTTGTTTAATGCAAGTGAATGTAGTGTGGTACTTAGTGCTTTGCCCCACATTATTAAATAGGGGCAGCTGTCAGTTGTTTTTAAAGGGCTAGCATGCAACAAGAACACATTTGTTGTTCAGCAGATTTTTTGTGCCTGCACATTTTCCTGGTCGCTGACACTTACTGTACATATAAAATGTGCACACTGTGATTTGTGCAGTACTGACATTTATGTTTTTTGAATCATCTCTTCCAGTCTGTTAAATGCAGACTCTCTCTAGTCTCAACAGAACATTCAAGGAGGCAGTTCCATACAGCTCATGTAAATTCTGTAGATTTTTGTTTCATACAAAGATCCTAATTAATGTGAGAATTCAGAATGCTGGATACAAAGGAATCATCCTGCACAGCAGCTCCACAGGCAATGGACATACCCTCTTATTCACCAGCTAACATTTCTGACCATGCAGACTTATTGACTGCTATTGTCTGCTTCTTTATCCTGCTCAGTTTACTGCATGCTTTAACCAAAAGACTTAGGAGCTATGAGTATACTTTTATGTTAAAGGGCACTAAGGGCAACTCCACGGGAGGGAAGCAAAGAGCAGAGAAATATAGTGTTGCTAGGTGCAAAAAGCCTGTTCTATATGCAGTGTGATCACTCCGCAGCCAGGTACCAGAATAAGCCTTTCCAGTTACCATGGTTTCTCTGCAGAGACTGTGCCCTCTTATAGAGGAAACAATTATCTTCAATTTTATATTCACTTCTAAAATCATATTAATCAGCTTGAACAACAAAGAACATACTGATATGATAGTGCATGTTTTTTTGGCTTGAGAACATAAAAGGAATCTTGCACTTTTCTAGGTTATTGTGGGTCATTTCCATGGATGATTAATTGCTTTTTAAAAGGCAGAGTTATATTTACTAGCAGATAAAATGACATGAGAATCCTGAAGTAATGTGTGTACAAGCAAATCTGTCTGACATCTGGGTGCAAAGCTGCTGAATATATAACAAATGGAATTCATTTAACTTCCTTTATGGCTGTGTCAGTATAACATGACCTCTAACTTCAAATTAAAATACATTCTAACATATTGCTAATAATTTGGTTCAAATGCCTTTACTTATTTAGTAAAGTAGTATTATTTTACCTATGCAGACAAATATAAAAAAAGGCAAGAGTCTGTAGCAAAATTATTCCCTGGCTCTAGATGTTTAGAGGCAATAACACAGGAAAGCCAAAATGTTAGGCACCCCAAATTAATAAATGGCAATTTTTTCCCCATGCTCCTTTTTAAAAAACTGCAATGGGCCAGAGAAAAAAAATATTCCAGTGAAAAAACAAGCCACAATTTTACTTACCTCCCAGACTGCTTGGGCAGTAAAGTAAAGTCTGCTGTGCAAGGACAAGCCCAAGCCTCAGATGCCCAGCGAGTAAAATGGTTTTCTTGCTTTTTTCTGAAAAGGAGCACTGGCCCTTTTTATTTTTATGGGGGAGTATAAAATTATGGCACCCCCTTCCCCAGTGAAACTGCCTTGTAGGATCATACTCCAGAAGTATAGCATCTAGTAGTCAAGGACTACATAAACAGCATGTGGTGGTTACCTGGCAGTATTTTCAAACATGTTTGATATATATCCGGCAAAATTTACAAATGCTAATCATCAGTGGCCATCAATGAGATACACCATAGTAGTGTCTTTTATTTGAACAAAATACACTGGCAAAAAGATTAGTTAAATGTGTTTATTTTCAGGCACAATCTACCAAGGTGTCAGGAATGCAGACTCAATGAAGTTCAAAACACACAGAGGTAGAACTGGAGCTGGAGCTGTAAGCAGTGTGGAATCATCTATCAAGTTAGGCACTCTTGTACACTGGAACAGATGGTGAGCAGAGTGAAGAATTGAAACCAAATGGTGATGCAAAGAAACATTAACAGCCCATAATAAGGCAAGATAGCAATTTAGATATGGTGAGGGAAAATAAGTCTTGAGTCTTGAATTGAGTAT
This sequence comes from Xenopus tropicalis, assembly GCF_000004195.4. NCBI lineage: Eukaryota > Metazoa > Chordata > Amphibia > Anura > Pipidae > Xenopus > Xenopus tropicalis. The sequence continues at coordinate 83,393,285 of NC_030681.2, read as the reverse complement.
ATTTTTAGAGAGGAGCTAAACATTTGTGGTCTGTAGACAGGAGGTCACAAAAACTTAAAAAACAGCTAAGGGTATGCTAACACAAAACAGGGCAGTTGTGATTTCAAAACTCTGGGCCACTATAACCCAGGGTTGATAGTTAAGCCCTTACTAGAAACACCTAATGACACCGTTTATGCTTAGACATGGAGTTTGAGAGAGTTATGTTGAAGTTCTTTTTTCCCAAGTGGTATTAAAAGAACAACACTCTGAATGTTGACAGTAATTAGCAGGAAAAAAAGAGTGTAAGACTGGCAATATATGGACAAAGGGGAAGGCCCTCTAAGTCCCTCACTGAACATAAATATCCCAAAAATAATGAGTAGAGGTATGGGATCCCTTACCCGGAAACCCGTTATCCAAAAAGCTCAGAATTATGGAAAGCCTGTCTCCCATAGACTCCATTTTAATGAAATTATTCAGACTTTTTTTCTCTGTAATAATAAAACAGTACCTTGTACTTGATCCCAACTAAGATATAATTAATGCTTATTGGATGCAAAACAATCCTATTGGGTTTAATTAATGTTTTATTGATTTTTTAGTAGACTTAAGGTATGGAGATCCAAATTACGGAAAGACCCCATATTGGGAATACCCTTGGTCCCAAGCATTCTGGATAACGGTTCCTATACCTGTACTAGTAAATTAATATTAAGAATTAGGGGGTATTATGGGTAGTGCTATTTAAAAATTTACACGGCTCTACAATTGACAGATAATCATAAAGGATCAAATTCATCCCTTACATGCCCTATAATTTTTCATTGTGGAAGATTTAATATAGGGGGCACATATTGACTGGCTATCCCTCCAGACAGTTAGGGGCAGGTTTCGCAGGATGCATTTTTTTGTTTACCTGATCCACCTGCACTGGGTGGGAGCAGGGGATTCCTAGGGATTTAATTAAAAATGTTTATTACCTCCAGTTATTATTTACTTTTATCTGTAACAATAAAACAGTACTTTATACTTGATAGAAAACACACACATATATATATATATACGCATATATATTATATCAATAATGTTTTATAATATTTTAGTAGGCTTTATGTACAGTGATCCAAATGAGAACCCCAGGTCTCAGTCATTCCAGATATTTTATTCATTAATTAGTAGGAATCAAACAGCAGGAGTGTGTGTGGGGGTTTTATGAAGGATTATTTGCAGAATGGTGGTAAAAAAGGTCAAATCCCTGGGTCATGACTCAGGGAAGGAAACATATCTAAGTAACCCCTATGTAGATCAGTGATGCATCCCCTAAGGAATAGGCAGGTGTGTGAGATTTCATTTAAGTAAAGGTCTACTCTACCTATTTACAGAGTTAAGAAGAATAAGACTTACAGGCAATGGTGAGTGGTAGGGTCAAGAATAGAAGTAAAGTTATTGGTAAAAATATAATAATTTCCCCAGTATCACTGGGGATTTCATAAAAATCATTGCCATGTGTGACATTTCAATCAATTTGGAAACTGTTTTGAAACAAGTTACACCAAGATCTGCATTGATTTGCAGTGGTTCAGATCGATTCTCAGCATGCTTCTCATTGATTTGCAGGATTTGCGGGCTAATCTTCAAACTTCTACCTGTTCTTATTGATTTGTAATTCAAACACAGTGATTCCTTCATCTACAATTGTTGGGGTAAATAGAAGTTCCTGAATTATCTAAGAATCTATCAAGCTGTCCTGTAGCCCACTATGTAGGTACTGTCTTTCATAGTACCCTAGTAGTGTAGTTTTGATGTGGTTATAAATTTTCACCTTACACGCAGGTAGACTAGACCAATGACACCCAAACCAGCCTAGTACCCACAAAAGCTCACTGCCAGCACCCTCACTTAGGCTGTGAGAAACTCCACATGCTGTTACACATTAACGACATTCAGTACCCTGAGGGTTAGCCAACTCACCAATTAACTAAGCACTGCAGTAGTTACAGGGTTAATTACACATACTTTCTGCCTGCAACCAAACGGTTAAACAGCATTTAAACAGAAACCCTCTGTGTGCTGAAAAGAATGGTTTGTCTTTTAGGCTATGGGTTCATTGGAGCAGCAAGGACAAAATGTATTCAATTTAAAATTTAATATTACAAAATTGTGAACAGGGCATACGTACTGAAATATATTAAAAAAGGATGTACATAAAATATACAAACAGTACAAAAAAGGAATAAGAACACACAGAAAACCTATGTAATTTACTGACTCTAATTTCTTTTGTGTCCCCTGAGGCAAGGTGGAAAATGGGCATACAATCCTTGGAACCTTGAATTGCGAAGGAAGGCAATTTCCTGCTGTTAAGCCAGATCACCATGAGTAATACGTTTTACTTGAAGCGATCCTAATGTTATGCTATGAAAGGTCTTTTTCAGGAGATTTGTCGCCCCCAGTAGCGAAGATTTAACTGCAGGAGACAAATCTCCACATGTGCTATCACCCTAAAGCCTTTAAATTCAATTCAAAGAGCTCTCTAATTGCATTTTAACCAGTATAGGTATGAAATCCCTTATCTCGAAACATAAAATCCAGACAGCTCCAGAATTTTTTAAAAGCCCCTCTTTGCTTATGGACTCCTTATATTATAGGTTCCTGTGCATGAGATTGTTTTGATATAATCTTGCCACAAACACATATTATGGCAGGTTACTGACTAACAACAGTAGATTGTAATTAGGGACCCCCTTCATCCTCTGGCTCACATCAAGTGCCAATGTGTTAATGTGTATATTTTTATTTACTTCAGTATATGTTGTCCCTGTCTGTACCATCTAAGTGTTGCAAAAAATTACTGCATACCCGGTAGCCGTATATAATTAAACATATACATACATTCATGGAAATATTTGGACAACTCTACATTATAATTATAAAGAGGCTGCTGACGAAGATGAAAAACCCAAGACTAGATTGCTGTGCAGAATATGAATAGTGTTTCATGTTTGTATCATGCGGATTTATATTCACATTTCACTAAAAACAAAACACTTGCTCACATTCCTGTTTGATTTGCCTTGTATCCCTCTTTTTATCCATTTTCTTTGAATGCTGGGCATCTCCTTGTAAACACCCTGCTTATTATCTCTTGGCCTTTGGACTTTCATGTACAAGGCTGCTGAAAACAAATTCTGCATGAAAGAATTCTATCATTTTATCATATATCAGATCTGTATGGCTTATAACAATTCAGTTCTGCTCACTAGTTGTGGATGATGTTGTGGAACATTGCAAATATATTTAAAAATCAGGAAACGCAGGTAGAAACGCTTGTCAATACAAGCCCATATAAACACTGGGCAATGTACATTTAATACTAGACTGGTAATCTGTGGATTCTGGCAAATGCTAGAGGGGCTTCTGTAAGATGCCATAGACAGTCTTTATTAATTGGGCAAGGGGGTCTGTTTTTTTTAAATGTCAGGGCCTATTTTGAATCCCAGTACAGGCCTGGATGAGCCATGAGCCACAAATGGCATTTTTAATTCATAGAATTTTGCTGGGGAAAGCCATTTGCACAAGACAGCTCAACAAATAATCAATTATTTTTACACCATCACTTTTTTTGCATGTTTATAAATATGCTCCATAGGCAACAACTATATTTTTTGTAAGTGTGATCATATTTAGGGAACTGTACCATATTGATGTGAGTTCATTGTAGCCTAGCATAGTAAAATGTAACCCTGATCTGATAACTGGCATAAAAGAGTTTACTATAGACTAGACGGGAAGATATACATTGGCTCATTTATGATAGCCATGGATACAAAATTGCAGCCATTGGTACTCTGTTTTAAGCAATGGATGCACTCTGTGCCTTTCACTGGATTAAAAATGTGGCACAAGACTCAAATCATACATTAGGACTAACCCGGCTTTATGCCCCACCGGTCCACAAATGTAAATCTAAGGAAATTATATCACAATTTACAAGCACCACAAGACAACTCTCCAAAGTATTGTGTCCCTCGACTCCGAAAAAGCATTCGACTCAATTGGGTGGCCATATCTATGGGGAGTCCTAGAACACTTTGGCCTAGGTAAAAACTCCTATACAAAACCCCTACAGCCCAAGTCCAAGCAAACAGTTTTACTTCACAAACCTACCCCCTGACCAGAGGCACGAGACAAGGGTGCCCTCTCTCACTCTTACTATTTGCTCTTGCCATAGAGCCCCTTGCAATACAAATTCGGCAATCTAAACAATTGACAGGACTGAAATATGGTCTCATAGAGGAGAGGGTTTCATTATATGCTGATGATGTCCTGCTATATCTGGCAGATCCAGGTCCTTCACTGTCAGGTATACTAAGATTATTTTTCAGGTTCTCTATATTCTCTGGTCTCCGAATAAACTGGACGAAATCTGTCATTTTCCCCCTAGAACCCACACCATAACAGGAAGCTGACTCCAGGATACAATGGGTCAACACCTTCAAATATTGGGAATAAACATACATCTAGACCCCGAGTAATACATCCCCATGAATATCACTCCCATCAATCAACAACTAACAATCTCCATAACCCACTGGACTTCCCTCCCCCCTTACTCTATGGGGAAGATTTAATATAATTAATATGATATTTTTACCTAAGTACCTATGCCTTCCATAATGCACCAACAATAATCCTCAAACAGGTCTTTGACTCCATTCATGCTCAAATACGTTCTTTCCTCTGGAGTAACAAGTTACCAAGGGTTTCATTTACCACCTTGACGGCCCCGTATTACAAAGGAGGTCTGGGACTTCCAAACCCATATTACTACTACTTAGCATGTCAACTTACCTATATGAACTGGTGGTTTACCCAAGAACTAGAGAATAAAAATGTGATACTTCAGGCTAATCCATTAGGCTCATTGGAGGCACATAAGAACTACTTCTTCAGGAAGCCTAGAAATTATCTACCTCTCCCACCCTGTATGAAGGCCCCGCCGGCTGCCTGGCAAACAGTACTGAATTTAACAAAAATGAAACCTCCAATACTTACCTCTGCCCTACCATTATGGAAAAACTCTAACTTGCCAGAATTCTGCCAATCAGAAGCTATATGGTTCTGGGCACCTAAACAAATTAAATACCTGGGCGACCTAATTACTAACTCCAAATTTATAGACATGGTGGAACTCAGGGACAAAATCAATATGCCACACCTGCCCATGTATAGATACCTACAGCTGTGATGCATGTTTAGAGCACAATTTGAGGTGACTGAACTTACCCTAGCAGAACATCCCACTCTCTCGTTACTCAGGAGAAAAGACCCTTCTAAACTGATCTCCAATTTATATGCACATTAATATCCACCTCATTCCAGGCAGCATACAAAAGATGGCAAGAAGACATCCCTGGGTTAGGGACTGATCAATGGGAAGAAGCAACTGGGAATCTATAGCAGTTTCTGATCTGCTCTAGAGACAAGTTGATACAACATAAATTCATACTCAGAACGTACTATACCCCGAACAGACTGGTCCGCATGGGTCTAATCACATCCCCCATATGTAAAAGGTGTGGAGAGGTAGATGGATCCTACTGGCACATGGTCTGGACCTGCCCCATCATCAGCAGGTACTGGGTCAAAGTCACAAGATACATGACAATGACCTTAGCTCTCCCCCCATTATGTCAACCTGAAATATGCCTTTTAGGTCTTATAGACAACCTTATTCCTACTAACTATGCTAGAATTATGGTGAGATCATTAATGTACATTGCTAAGAAAATGTTGATCATGAACTTGATGGCCCCCTTGCCGCCAAAAAAAGCTGGGTGTATAGACATGGTTAATAAAATGCTTCCATTAATCAAACTCACGTACGAAGCCAGAGGCCAACCGAATAAGTTTGACAGAGTATGGGTTGGTTAGAAACCCATCTGATTAGATGACCATGACCAAGGATTCACTCTCTATATATATGTATGGTAATTGTAAACAACAAATATGCAATGCAAAACTCAACTATGGCTGTAACGCTTATGCCCCCCTCCTTCCCTCTCCCCTTCTTTTTTCTGTATCCCCATCCCTGTTTATATGCAAAATCAATAAAAATAATTTCTTTAAAAAACAAAATGTGGCACAAGGTGCAGAGTCATTTCAAGCACAATGCAGTGCTGTACATATCGCCTGCCCTAAGCAACTGCACCTGCCTTCTCTGAATGTAGCACAGCTGAACACAGGCAGCAATGCAGTCAGAGCCGATGAAACACTAAAACTGAGCTCAATATGCTGCATCTCAGGGAGCAAATCTAGAGCAACATACACTGAAAAAAACACCTTAAACTTGGTAAATGTGCCCTACAGGAATTATTTTTGGATTAAAATGCTGAAATATGATGTGCTGAGAACATTTTCAGTATACAATTATTTTCATGGCCAAATATAAATAAATGTTTCTCACAGCACAACACACCAATACACACACAACTCCTGATGACAAATAACAGATTCATCAAGAATACAGGGCCCAAAGCCCAGAAGAAAGAAAATAAGTAATCACACTGGAACATATTTTCATTAGCAGCTGAACTGAATACTATTCTGCTAACAGATGTGTTTCTAGTCTTCACACAAAGCTGCATTGATGTGTTGTATAACCTATCACAGTATGATAAGAGAGGGTGGCTATACCCACAATATCACAAACCCTTTCTCATTTTAGATTATAAGCTTTGTTGATCGGCTCTTTTCAGCACTTCACCTCTTGTATCAGTAATTGGCTGTATCTAGTGTCAAACTGGGATACCTGGGGCCTAGCAGAGAACCTAACTTTGAGGGCCCACCGCTTCTTTCCATCCACCCCCCCACCAATAATCTCAGCAGGCATGAAGACATTTACTTAAATAATAATATATTAATTGTATGTAATTTATTTATTTAATCAACTAATAATTAATAATTTAATTTCATGTCAGCAAACTAAATAGGGTACAGAGTGCACCACACTTAAGGTGTAAGATCCGCTCGTTTGGTAAGTTTGCGAAGCAAGCAAATCTTCTCCCAATACGCTCACCTACGGATGGGCGATATCGGGTTAACTAAACAGCAGGCATAAGTGCCGTCGGATCAGGGGGGGGGCCAAGCTGACTAGGCGCCCTAGGCAACCCGGTCGGCCACCTCGCCCCTGCACCTCCCCCCCCCCCAGGTGTGCACTGTAATGGGTCATTGCCCCCACCGCCTAATGACAAGCGGCGGGTAGGCAGGAGAGGCTCCTGCCTGGTGCCCCCAAATCATTACGCCCAAGGCAGCTGCCTCTTCTGCCTCCGGTCCTGCGTCAGATTGGGGACCGCATCAATGAGCTGATGCGATTCCCGGTCCAACAGAAAAATCAAACCTACCCGACTGAGGTGTCAGTTGGGGAGGCCCATCGGATTTTACCTGCTAGTTCTCCTTATGCTCCGCTCCCATTGTTCCCAAGGTTGCAGCCAGCCAATGACATTGTCATCATTGACAGTGGATTGAAAGTAGTGCAATTGGATTGGTGCTGCTGCCTGCATGTGGAAATGGAAGCGTTTGTAAATGGGCCAGGCGGAAATGATTGGTTGTGCATTAACAGTAGCAGACAGGGTCTTAAGGTAGCCCATCAGGACTAGGGCCCACTGGGATTTCTCCTGGTGTCCCGGGGCCAGGCCAACCCTTGCTGTATCTTTGTTCATTTGTATGCTCAAAAAAAAAAAAATATATATATATATATATATACTGTCTAAAGAACATTTTGGCACTATACAAATAGATGTTCTGACAGTATAATGTAAAACACTCTATAAATGTTTTTATCCATATTTCTCTATCCTAAAGAAGTCAATTTGAAACAGCTGTTCTGGACTACATATGTTAATGTTTAAGGCATACTAAGAGATGTAGTTCAGCAACATTAGGCTAATGTCACACGTAATGTACGTAGAGTATTTTCAGCAAGCCGAAAACCATTTGCCGAGGATACGCTACATTGAATACGCTCAGGTGCAGGCACATGTAGCCAATATCCGCCAAAAAACGTGAGACTTTGCATTTTTGGCGGATGTCGACTACATGTGCCTGCACCCGAGCGTATTCAATGCATTCGGGGGCAGGCAACACCAGACACATTGCTCAACACAAGTCACAAAACTTAGCTTTTCCCTTCACATTAGTAAATTGTTTTCCATTTTTAAGTAAATATTTATTACCCTCTATAGAAAACTAGGGGGACAAAGTGGGACAGATTTATGTTGGGTTTAAGTTTTGTAGCATTTGGAGGGTTTAGAAGAGCTTCAGTACTCTAACAGCGCTAGGCATTTTGGTATCTAGCTCTAGCTGCTCTTATTGCTCAACTACCACAACACACTCTCACTCTCTTTCTTAGTATATGTCACAACCAAGATAATTAGAGCTGCACCCGGCGGAAACCTACTGCAGCAAACCCCTTAGGTTTAATTAAAGGTGCTCATTTAAACATTTACTTCTCCCCTCGTGCATACCCACAAAACATATTCTAAGGTTTGTTACAGCAGAAATCCTAAATATTATTCTCATTAGTTAATAATCACAGAAAATATTAAGCACATTGATTTAGTAACATTATGATTAAAATTAACAGTGCCGTATTTTCACAGGGGAAAGCTAAAAAGGCAGCTGAGTAAAGTGCATTACAGCAACAAGTTTATATATATATATATATATATAAATGATTTTTCAAATTTGTCAAATTTGTTGCATTTTAAATCTCAATAAAATTTCAATATAAATCATTTTTACTTTATCAAGAAATTATTAACTGCTTTTCTAAACAGTGCAATATAATATACAATACAAAGACAACCTACAATATTTGAAGATACAAAAAAAAATATATTATATATCTTACTTTCTATCTGTGGTTAGATTCTCGGTGGTACACATCCAGAGACTTTAAGGCCAATGGCACACACGGGGCATATTTATTATAGTGTGCAAGCCAGCAGCACTGGTGATGTTGGCGATAGCAACTAATCAGCAATTAAATTTGAATAGTCACCTACAGGTTAGAAAACAAAAGCAAAGATCTGTTTGGTTGCTATGGGCAACATCACCAGCAATGTTGGCTTACACACCATAATAAATATGCCCCACAGTGTTTTCTAAAGGAGGCCAATCCATCCATGTTCTTTTGTTCTTTGTTTTTATATAAAAATAGATCCCAAGCTGTTTATTATGTCCTCTAATGTACTTGTAAACAGTGTCGGACTGGGACCCCAGGGGCCCACCAGAAAACCTTAGGCCCCTAGGCCCACTCTCAAAACTATATCTCCTTCTTTCCTCACCCAACCTCTTTATTCTTCCAATCTCTTTTATTTACATGCTAGCATCTATTCTTCTATCTATTTCTCCTCTTTCTTCCCATTCAGAAATAGGGAATGAGCATTAAAACAGGCCAAATGGCCAGGAGCAGGAGGGCCCACTGACACCTGGGCCCTCCGGGAGTTTTCCTGGTATCCTGGTGGGCCAGTCCGACACTGCTTGTAAAGAGCAACAACATACCCTTGCAAGCACCTTTGATTTAAAAACTTTAATAACTTCAAACGTCAGGCTGTTGGAGAGAAGTCCCACAAGTGATATGTTAGTGTCCCTTAAATGTGAAAAAAAAAAAAAAATTGCAGCTTTACCCTTTAAATACTGAGTAAACTTTCTGTTGTGAACAGACCATTCTTATTTTGTTTACAAATTCTTTGGCGGCTCTCACTGCTTCGTAAGTGTCACATGGAAATTGTAATTCAAATATTCTCCATAATGATACCATCAGCCTGCAAAGATGGAATAGCAGAATGGGTGCAAATGATCTCATAGAGACAATCACACCTGTGAAATGTGTCTTTTGTAAACCTAACTGTTAGCAACTCTGCTTTTTCTAACTTTTATGTTTTTAAGTATTGAGATTAACTGGCCCCCTGCATGGTTCACACCTCAGATTCAGGTTGTAATCCCCCTGTATTGTTTAAACATATAATCCCATGTAACACCTTTTAATCCTGTGTGTGCCATACCCTGCCTGCACTATGCTGCCTGTAGGTGGTGAACCTGGCAGGGGTTTGTTCTGGGACTTTGTTAGTAGTTGGAAATAGCCATTAAAGGGTCCCTAAGGTGTGTAATTTTGTGCTGGGGGTTGCTGTGCTATGCACAGGGGAGGAGGCATATGGATTTAAGGGTGTGCCTTATAACATAATATAATTCTTTCACATATGAATCATGGTTGATATCCCTGCAGTACCAACCATTTGGGTTTTGCTGCGCTACCACCATTAATGTGGGCATGGTCTTGTGATAACATGGGTGTGGTTTAAAGTGGGTGTGGTTTTAAAAAGGGGAGTGGTCAAAACTAGCTTCCATTAGCGGCCCTCCATTATATATGCTAGAGAAATTTTGGCCCTCGGCACCACAGAAGTTGGACAGCAATGAGCTAGATGAAATACCTGCAGTTTGATTAGCCAGTTAAGCTTAGTCAACCAAACGCATTTCGTTGCACCTAAAACACAGCAGTTGTTTTTATAGTGAAACATTGCTTAAGAATAAGCCAAGCTCATATATTATTATATATAATCCTTTAATGTGGAAAATCAATTTAGCTACTGAATTGATACCTGCTCCTGTTCCTTGCCCCACTAGGGACTATTTCCTACTTTCAAGACATATTTTCAATGGCCTTTTAAATATCCATAGAAACACTGCTTTATGTAATTAGCCTAAAATCACAGCAACACTGAAATATGTACCACATAGGCAGTGAATATCTGGGTGCACTGAACAAATATTCTGTATCTTAACCTCCATGAACTCCTGGGGTCCTTTCGTCTCAAATGCACAATCAACACACCCTTTTGTCATAGCCTTATTTAAATAAGAAGTAATTGAAATGTATTCATTGAACCTTCTGCCAACTTTCTGGCAAAGAATGCAAAGTAATGAATGGACAAATATAAGACCTACAGGTAATATTTGGTACAAAGACAACTGGGTTAACAACTGTTAATGTCTATGTTATCTTAATAGATCGAATTTTTTATTATTCATTTAAGAACTGCATGCAACTGGGAAAGATCACCAAGATGGATCTAAAGACTTTCCTGTACATACTTTATAAAAAAAACAACGTACTGTATTTCCTACTATATTATTACTTTTACACTGAGGAGGTTTTTCATTATCTTTAAGAATGCTGTGTAATTATCACTAACATTTATGCTGAGAGGGTTTAATGATGTTCAATTAAAAGGTTGCTAAAGAATCCCTAAATGGGTGTAGAATTATCAGAGAAAGGGTCATTACACAGTTTCCCTTTTGTTCTTGAATTTTTGCTGAAAGTGTGGTGATTTTCCGGTTAATATGAGACCCAGTTTTCATAAGAGAATGTTGCATTATACATTTCCTGGAACATTAAAGTGACAAATTAAGGATTTATGAGACACACACACAAAAACACTGTTTTTCATGGTAATTCTTCCTGAAAAAATGTTGCTTCTTCCATGTCTGAGAGATGCTTTGCTAAAATGTTATTGCCTGGCTAAAGTCAGACAAGAATTACTCTGTGATCCAAGGTGCAGTTCCCCATAGCCAATCAGTAGGTAGCATTCACTGGTCACCTGTTTAAAAGCAAGCATCTGATTGTTGCCAAGGGTTACTGCAGTGGTGTAACTATATGATACTGGGCCTCTTTGGAGGGGCCTGGCACACACTGAAACCCCTACTTTCTTGGGTAGTTGCATCCCCCTGCCTGCCAGACCCATTGCAACCCCTTTTCCTGACCACTCGCTCTCAGATAGAAGTGGCTGGGGAGTAGGGATATCTCTACAGCTGTAGAGGAAGCTGACCCGCAATCTAGGTCCCCCATGGAGGGTCTGCTTTCTCTACAGTTATGCTGGGTTACTGCACCTGGGTAAAATTAGTGCATTTATTACATACTGGGGAGTATTTATTGACATTGGAAACAAATATCACCAGTTATGTTTTCCATAGCAACCAATCAGCAATCGGATTTGAACATACACCTACAAGTTGTCTCCACTGTTGATAAATACACCCCATAGGGGGTAGATGCTGTTGTTCCAATGTTTACTTGCACCTGACACCAATGCACAGGGTGTGCCATGCACCTTACAGCTGCAGCAAGTATAATTTACAGGGCTCCCTTTGCTCATTGTGATCAGGGTAAAGTTTGGCACCAAAAAACTGCACATATTTGAAGGACATGTAGGTTTATGTCCGTGTCCCTCCTGCATGCTGCCCTTTTTATAACAGTGCTGGTTGGGCCCAAAGGCACACTAATTAGTAACAGCCTTAAAATTCTGTCCTAGTTGGAAACACCTGTAATAACACTGCAATTCTGCTGAAAATGTTGTATTATGGGTAAAAAAAATGGCGACTTGCACCAATCTTTGCTCTTAGCAATTTTGCAAACTCTGCATGAAATAACCTTTTTGTCTCAACTTTTCCACTATTTCTCTCCATGCTACAGTGCTGTGTTACAATAAACACTGCCATTTTTATATTTCTAATATTACAGATGTTTTTGTTATCATTTGCCATAACCCAATAAAGCCAGACAGAGAAAGAGGGTAGAATAAGACGGATGGAGGCCCCTGTACAAAACTATATTGTGGAATCTTCTCTCTCAAAAAATTGTGTGATTTCTACGTTTCTGGGCCTCAGTTCTACTGCCCTGGGCACAATGTGGATTTTTCAGCAGACTGCACTAACATCTTCTTACTCTCTGATCATGCCCTTACTTTGTCCCTGCATGGGTATAAACTCCCAAAAAATCTGTAAGGCTTAAAAAGTCTGTATTTCTAGTATTATTATAACAATGTCTTAAATATCATGAGATGTAACAAAACACATTACTTTTATATTATTTCAGTTTACCCTTATTTCATACACACTACAAAGCTGATAGAACAAACCAATTCAATTTATATCGGCAAACCCCATTCTACCTCCCTCACCCCCCAATAAAAAGCTTCAACAGCAGCCTTTGGCAATACAGAGCATTTTAATTCAGCTGCTTGCTCTGGAGAGCTGGGGAAAACTTCTACTGTACAATATTGCTTTAAGAATACACCACTGATGATGCTGGACTACAGCTCCCAGCATATCTTAACTTTGATAATCTGTTAAAGTATTCTGGCATTTGTAGTCCAGTGACAACTGGTAAAATGCAGCAGAGAAGTGCAGTACAGTAGAGTTTACTGTCCCTTTAAAATGTCTGCGCTGCTCACCACCATGTAAGTCACTTGCCTTTTGGTGCAGAATCTTAGTTTCTGTGTTCTTAAATCTGAAATACTGTTGCATTGGTCCTGTGTTTGTCTGGGAAATCCTCTGAAAAAAAAATACCTTTCATATGAAATGACATTTCACCTAAATGCTAAAACATAGCCCTGTATGTATTTATTTTAACAAGAAGTAACTAATAATAACTCTGGTTCTTATTTATAAATATGGATTGACCCTTCCCTTGGAACACTGGATTTGCTACTGACTCTAGCACATCAATACGACAGAAAGACATCCACCCACATAATGACAAGAAACTGACAGCCCACAAGGGACACAGCAGCAATCTGACAGTCAGAGTATGACACCATCTTGCTAGGAGCTCGCCCACACATACGCACGCACACACACATACACATTACATTAGAAACTCAAGGAGTGTGGTACCATTAAGCAAGCACCAGGCAAAGCAAGGCTTTATTATTATTATTATGATCAAAATCATTGAAAGGAGCAATATTAGAGAAACTTTTAGGGAAAAAGGCTGATAAAGCAAGTGCTGTTAACTACGTACACTCTGGAGCTCCAATCTCAGCAAGGCAGGGCCGTCCTTAGGCTAATTGGACCTATTTGGCATCCATGGGGGCTCTGCACCAGCAGGAATAAGCACATAAAGCTGTCCAGTGCGCCCCCAATAACGATTGCCTGATAATGCCGCTGTGTGTTCTGAGACATAAAACACAAAGTGGGCCCTGCATTCAAACTGCAACCCCAGGGTATGCAGCGTGTAGAGTGTGTTTGAGGGGGCAATAATCACTGTCTCACACTGTATATAGTATGCTTGGTGTGTCAGTGCCTAGTGCTTGGGGGCCACACTGTGTCACAAACTGTTGGGGGCCAATGGAACAAGAGGAAGAGAGATGAAAAGTTAGGGTTACAAAATCAGTCAAAGTGAAAAAGGCTGTGGACACAGCCGAAACGTCAGTTTGATGTTTGAACAATAAATGAACTTTTTTCTTCACCATAAGTCCTGTGAGTGCGGTATTTATGTTGCTGTAAATTTTCCGTTTTTCAACACTGCACCCAGGCATCCAGTGACTACTGTATACGTGAGTGCCGGCTTCATACATTCTACTCTATATATATATACAGGTATCGGACCCCTTACCTGGAAACCCGTTATCCAGAAAGCTCCGAATTACGGAAAGCCCGTCTCCCATAGACTCCATTGAAATAAAACAGTACCTTGTAATTGATCCCAACTAAGATATAATCCTTATTGGATGCAAAACAATCCTATTGGGTTTAATTAATGTTTTATTGATTTTTTAGTAATATTGAGATCCAAATTACGGAAAGACCCCTTATCCGGAATATCCTTGGTCCCGAACATTCTGGATAATGGGTCCCATACCTGTATATATATATCTTCAAAGTATACAGAAGAAACAGGTCAACATGGAGATTCTTGTGGGGATCTTGTTCTAAGTAGTTATAGTTGGCAGCACTTACCTGGCTTGTGTAGTATTATCACAAAACAAATAAACCATATTTACAAGTAACCGGTTGCTTAATGGAAGAGATATTTCCCTACTGCATAAAAATATCTTGCATTTCTGTGCCTAAATCCCTTGCACAGACTGAGAGGCAGGTGCTGTGTCTGTCATTGCACAAAGACAGCAAATCACTGTTTCCTCTGCCAGTGTATTAGCGATGTACGGGTTGGCCTGAAACCTGTGGGACTTGTAGGTTGAGCAGTTTCACCTGTAGTGACGAGCAAGCCATGAGCCAGGAATGGATTACACATTTCACCTTCAGCAATTTTTTTCCCGAAAATGCACCAAACATTTTGTGTGCCAAAAATTTGCCAAGTGAGGAAAAAGTCAAGGTTGCATCAAAAAAAGTCACAGTTGTGTCAAATAAGTTGCAGCTGTGTCAAAAAAGTGAAAACAATTTCAGCAGTTTCGCAAAATTTTCTGCAAAATGTGACTGATTCGCTCATCACTACAGTCTATACTAATAACTCGGTTATTATCGGTTGAGTCTATTGCTATACCGATGACTACCTGGGTTTTTTGGCTATACTGATTACAGTCTAGGTTTTTGTCCACTGGCTGCATTTTCATACAGTGCTATCTGGCTGGCTATGACATGTTGTAGTGCAGGAACCGTATTAGTTATCCAGTGTTGTGCCCACAGAGCACACTGATTAAATATCTGTAAGTACCACTGTCCATTAAATCCTCCTTTAATCTTCTTGGCAGTGCCCGCTGTTTGCAGAAGAGGGTGCAGCATAAGAGTAAAGTAGGGCTGGGAAGTATATAGGTTTCTCCACGTTCCTGAATATCTGCCCTTTTCTAAGAACTGTAGTTGCAATGTTAGACTAAAGCAATACTTATGTGTCATATATTTATGTTTTATACATATGTGTCATATATTTATGTTTTATGTTTTTGTTGTGCATGATCCAAATGCAGTTGGGCAATGCATCTGCTCTGCTGAGATACAGCTGTGCCAATGGTCACTGAAAAACTGAGAATTCGCAAGGAAGGTAGAAGTAAGCCTCTCTCTCTAACTGGAATATTGTGCCCATAAGAACTAATTATAGCTTTGGATGAAGTCAAGCTAGAGGCCATACTGTAAATCCAATTAGCACCTTCTCCTGACACTGCAGTCATATCACACGAAGGTCTCTTTGTTGTGCAGTACTATACCCATACCTATATTTACTTTGCTGCTGGAATATGAAATAAACATAGTGCAGTGACATTGATTTTTAAAAAAAGCCTGAAAGAAGGGTGTTGTGTTTGCTTTATTTCTATCTTTGTGCTATTTGTATTATTAATCATTGAATATGTTATGCCTGGTCACCATTCTGATTGTTGGATCCCCTATTTATTTCCTTTCTTTCATTGTCTCTATCTATATTTATTTTTAACATATTCACTTTAGCAAAAACAATAAGAATCTAAGCACATTTCTGGGATAAAATCTGGGCTAAGTTACTTTACAAAGCTCAAACAACTCCATATACAGTATGTGATGTTGTCACAAGGGAAGTAACAAGGTCTTAATTCATTTGGCTTTTTTTTCTTATCCATTATACACAGTGCTTGGGTCCTGTGGTTTTTAATATAAGGGACTTTTTCGTAATTTGAACACCATACCTTAAGTCTACTAACAAAAATTTGAACATTAAATAAAACCCAATAGGATTGTTTTGCCACCAATATGGATTCATGATGTTCATTTCAAGTACACTTTCAAGTATACTCTCTTTTATTATTTGCTTATCAAGGACTGGATAACGAGATTTTGGATCTCATTCACATACTAACAAATTATTTAAAATGTATCGGATGAGCTGCCATGTAGCCCTTCGTATCATTTGTGCTTTAATTTCAGAATAATTCTCCTAATTGGCTGACTTTGGTATCTTTAAGCTGTCATGAAACCATGAGTAGTAGCAGAAAAGGCCAGTACTGAAGTGCTGAACAATTGAGAAGTATATATATATATGTATATATATATATATATATATATATATATATATATATATATATATATATATATATATATATATATATTGTTTCTTATCAGACCTTATCAGATCTAACACTTGCTACATGAGTGTATTTGCTGCTGTGTATTGCACTCTAAGGGCCATATTTACAAAAAGCACAAGATAAAATTTGTTAGATGTGGAGAAAATGTACCCTTTAGTAAATATGTCCTTATGCGTGTTGACAAAGAGGAAGTTTTGTTGCCCTCTAGAGCAGGAACAAAACACAGAAAAGACCTTTGTGTTGAAGTCGGTCTGAATCTTCGCTGGCAAAACATTTCAACTGACAAATTGCACAAATATGCAAGTGAAGGCAAATTCGCATGATTATGCTGTTTAAATTATAGTGATTCAGACTGACTTCAATACAATTAATTCAAGCAGCTAATGGTAGCTTTTGAGGTATGTTTAGGACCATTTTCTTGTTGTAGGAGCCACCCCCTTTTTAGCTTCAGCTCTTTGGCTGCCTGTTTCACATTGGCATCCAGAATGTCTAATATTCAGTGGAACCCATTCTACCCTTTACATGTAGGTTTCCTATGCAACTGGCTGGCATACCTCTAACATTGACTGTTGTGCTAAAGTCTATGGTAAGGCTTCCTCCTGATGACTCTTCAGTGCAGATCATGTTTGTGCAAGAAATGCTGCACCATGGAACAATGCAATACCACTTCTGTGTCAGCCAAACCTTCCTGCAGCTCCTTTGCAGTCATGTGAGGGGTTGCCTTTGCCTTTCGGCTAGTATAGGTCTCTCTCTGAGTTTTTTTTTTGACCCTTCAGATCTTGCCTTAAACTCCAGCATTTTCCCTTATCTACCATTTCTTGATGAAATTTTGGACACTGAAAATTGAGAGTTAGAAGTGTTCTGCATTCTTTTTATCACCTCAATCAAGTATCAGCCAGCTTCATTTTAAAGGGACAGTAACACCAAAAAATGAAAGTGTATAAAAATAATTACTATATAATTTAATGCTGCTCTGTACTGGTACAACTGGTGTGTTTTCCTTAGAAAGACTACTATAGTTTATATAATTAAAGCTTCTGTGTAGCCAAAGGGGCAGCCATTTACAGGAGAAAAGGCACAGGTTACTTAGCAGATAACAGATAAAAACCCATTATATTCTACAAAGCTTATCTGTTATCTGCTATGTGCCTGTGCCTTTTCTCCTTTTTCCCAACTTCAATGGCTGCCCCCATGTTGACATAGCAGCTCATTTATATAAACTATATTAGCGTTTCTGTTGCAAACTTACCAGTTTTACCAGCACAGGGCAACTGTACATTATATTTTAAATAATTTAAAACACTTTGATTTTTTGGTGTTACTGTTCCTTTAAGATCCTCATGCAGTTGCTTAGAGAAGCCCATGGTTGTTTAGTAACAGCCATAGGTTGGGGAACCACATATTTTATTAAGCTCTGAAATTGTCAACAGGTTACAACTTCTAATAATGCCTTAATGCCTAATAAGGTAATTAGGGTCGGGAATCTTACATACACTGTAAGTGGAAGGTTGTCTAAAGGGCCCATTCATTAAATCACAATTTTATTTTATTTTTTTGAGAAAAAATCTTATTTTTTCTAATTTATAGAACTTTTCTTAATGTCCATAATAATTTTGTAAAAATTCCACCACTTTTCATGGTTTTCGTTATTTTCCACGAAAAAGTCATATTTTTTTGCAAAGACTACGATCATTTCGGAATTAATTTAAGCTTTGGTATCGTGACTATCTTTTGGCCAGGTTGGATCTGTAGAGTGCCATTGAGTCCTATGGAAGGCTTCCAAAATCATACACTGAAGGTTTCAAAGCCAGAAAGGTTTTCACACCAAAAGGTTTTCGAACAAAATTTGTGACTTTCATAACGCAACCACGATATTTTCGTACGACCAAAAAAATAATTTTTATGACATTTTCGAACATTGGAAATTATTGTGGTTACTCCGAATTTTTTCAAAACGTGATTTTAACCACAAAAAAATTGTGGTTTAATGAATGGGTCCCTAAATGTCTGCACGTGCCACAATTTCTTATTTCTTAGTTTCTGTGTTTTAAAGGTCACGACAAACATGATAAAATGTAACTGTTTATCTAACATCCTAATTTCTGCAATAGTTGTTACTACTTTTCACTTACAGAATTAGCTAAATACAGGTATAGGATCCCTTATCTGGAAACCTGTTATCCAGAAAGTTCCAAATGATGGGAAGGCCATCTCCCATAGACTTAATTTGAATCAATTAATTAAAATTTTTTAAAACAATTTCCTTTTTCTCTGTAATAACAAAACAGTACCTTGTATTTAATCCCAACTAAAATATAATGAATCCCTATTGGAGGCAAAACAATCTTATTGGGTCTAATTAATATTGAAATTATATTTAAGTAGCTTTAAGGCATGGTAATCCAAATTATGCAAAGATCCCCTATCCAGAAAACTCCAGATCCCGAGCATTCTGGAAAACAGGTCCCATACCTATATGTACTTTGGTGGGCCCAGACCTTTGCATGCAACTGTAGTTTTTGAGGACACATTGTGTTTTTTGGGACCCCATTTGCAAGTTTTTATAGTTTGCATAGGGTATATAAAACTTTTTACTGAATGAGTCATTATTTTTTGTGTTAAAATAATACACCATCTTTGAAATGTGCAATCATAATTCTCAATGTAATAAATGTCTAATAAAGAATATTACATTGTTCTGATTTCTGCAAAATATTTTAAATGATATTATATTTTCCCCGTGGTATTTGGTTTTCAACATATTTATACATTTCATTTTTTATAGACTTTTAAACCAGACTTTTCTTAACATTTGTTCTACAGGCCTGGTGATAAATATACCAATTCACTAAAAAAATATATGTAAAAGTTATTAATATTTTAAAGTAATGATATTTTACCAATATTATATAGTTTTGATGAAAATGTATTCATTTTGTTAGCACAGAAAGAAAATTATTTGCAACCAGCATGTTTACCACAGTGTTTCCTAGTTTTTTTTTTGGAAACACAAGTGCATTAGAGAGATTACAATTTGCAGTATGGAAAGCTAACCTACTTTCTCTCTGCCTGCTGTTCCTCAGAGACCCTTAATATGGTGCCAAGTCACTCACTGAGATGCATTATAAGTGTTAGAACAATCTTGTCAGCAAAATGGGAATTGGTATAAAGTTTGCCAAAGGTAAAAGTGCTAACTTTAATGGATAAGTAAAAATAAACGCATTACATTGCATTATAAAAATAAACCTATTTTTGCCACTCTGCAGTCCTTTGCTGAAGTGAAAACCTACCAATGTAAATATCAAGGTCATTGATGCCAGCCTCACCAGTGTTTAGTCCCATATATATAGATTACTAATATAAAGTTATCACACATTTCCACCATAAAAAGATGTACTCTAGATAAGCTGTTTGCATAGCCACTCGATTTTTTGGGTTAGGCTGCAGCCTGTTAATATTGGAGGGGGGGGGGGGCAGAAAGGCCTGAACAGTGGGGTAGAATGCTTTGACTTTAACTACTAATGGACAGATTGGGTAAATTTGCACTACAGCA
Organism: Xenopus tropicalis; assembly: GCF_000004195.4. Taxonomy (NCBI): domain Eukaryota; kingdom Metazoa; phylum Chordata; class Amphibia; order Anura; family Pipidae; genus Xenopus; species Xenopus tropicalis. The sequence continues at coordinate 83,372,897 of NC_030681.2, read as the reverse complement.
GTAAACCATAGCAACAAATCCATGTCTCCATGTTTCTAATCTATGGCTCCAGTTACAGTGACATTAGTCTGTCACAAGTAAAATATAATAATAAAAGACGCAAACTTTGATACAGGTCTAATTGCCCATAGCAACCAATCAGCAGGTAACAATTGCTAGTCATCTGCTGATTGGTTGCTAGTTACTGCACCAGGGCCTTGTATTACACATGGGGGATTGTATCTTAGTTACTGGAAACTAAAACTGGAAAACACATTTTCTTTACTTACATCTTACATATAACTTTTTTATTTTATTAAACTAATATCCACTTATTTTTCTTTTTACACACTAAATATAATTTGATGCCAAATATAACCCTCTTACCCCTTAGTACTCATAGTAGGGCATTTGGTACATACATTTTTTTCTATTTATTTCTGTATTAGTTCTAAATATTAAACACTAGGTTAGGCCTTTATCTTACTAAGAGCACATTCCCCCTTACCATGAACTGGAGTACATGGAACCCGCAAATAAAAAACTCAACTTCCAAGGAAAAGCCCATTACTTTGAAATAAGTATAGCAATTTAGGACAACGTAGTAAAAATGTTAGGCTAACAAATTATAGTCATCATTTATGAAGTGAATCATTGCGTACTATTAGATTCTATTTACAAGCATACTTGTGCTTATACACATGCTCTGGAATTAATGCCTGCCTTGGTATATTATTAATTCCAGGGCTCCTTAGTGAGTTGCATCTACACAAAAGATTTACTTACATCCAGTAAACAGATTCTAATGGAACTTTTGCCACTAGAAAGTAACACAATTTGCACATAAATGTGCTAAGAAAAACATGACCCTCATGCATAACTTGCCAAAATAAACTCTAATATTGCTCACATTTTGGCAAAAAAATTGGCAGTTTGTGTTTAGATTTTGCACTTTGTATTTTCAGAATAAATGAGCACTGGATACCCTTACTTTCAAAAATCAAACATAGATATGATTTTCAGCCAAGATTGCTCTTTTACTTCTACTGAAGGAACGGCACAAAATATTATTGATAAATGCAGAAGTGGTATTTATAAAATATCAGTTTCAATAATCTGTTACTCACTTAGAAAGACCCTGTCAGGGCCTTATTTGTGGGTGAAACCTGTTCCTATGGCATTAATTTAATCTATGTGAAGACTTTCACATTCCAGTCACTGTTATCCATAAAAGAAGTCGTCCAAGAATGCATTTTTACAGATCAGAAGTGATATTGTGCTGACGAATGCAATCTCCTCAGATAATTGGAGGGTAAGGGCAAGAGAAGTGAAGCAAATAGCCAACAATCAATATAACTGTGCTAGCAATTTTTTTCCAAGATTACTACTATCTAGAATGATTTCACACTATATCAAATAAAGTCTAAATGCACAGTATGTCTGATGTCAAGCAATCATGTTTTGTATTAAAAGCCCTGACCTGACCTCCAAACGGAAATCTTTGTTAGTGCTATTTGGAAAAAAAAATCATTTTGTGCAATAAATTAATAGTACCACACTATTACAGGTATGGGATCCCTTATCCGGAAACCCATTATCCAGAAAGTTCTGAATTATGGGAAGGCCATCTCCTATAGACTCCATTATAAGCAAATATTTAAAATTTTTAAAAATTATTCCCTTTTTCTCTGTAATAATAAAACAGTACCTTGTACTTGCTCCCAACTAAGATAAGATAAAATCAAGATAACTGTTCCTTATAGACCAGAAATAGCTCTAACTTTTTATTCTTATAGCTCAGTGCTCAGTGGAAAAGAGAACATTTAAACCATGTTTAATACTCAGTGTCAAAATTATATCAGTTTTTGTGATTAATATTTAGCATTTTAATGACAGATTATGGTGCTCTCCTGCAGGGATAAAAAGGAGTGCTCATTTTCACATGTCAGCAGTGCCACAAGCAGTGGAGAAAGCTAGAAACCTTGTCAGGAGACAATATGAAGTGAAAGGGGGGGGCTGGACTGCCACAGTGTGGGGGGCAAGTAAAGCCTGCATAACACCTAGTAAAACAAAATGTCAGTTTTTTCTAATTTGCCTTGTGAGGGGATGGGGACCGTAGGGTGGATCATAGGCATGGCCAGGAAGGCTTATGGGGCCCCACAGTTCCTGACTGCATCCCTGTCTTTCTCTGGCTCAGTCTGTTATAGGTAGCACGTTTCCCATTCATGTATCAAAAGAAACTGCAACCTAAAGGAAAATATATTGAATAAGGTTGCCACACTCATTTATAAAAGTTTGCTACCCATGATCTGAGGTTATAGTATTAAGGTGCCACTAAATCAGAAATGTAGCTCAGAACAAACTACGGTAATAGAGTTTGTCAATGCAGATCATCAAGATCTAAAGTGGTTTGAGGTCCTATATTGAGTAGAAAGGGATCCCAAATCTCTTCCACTATCACACAATGATTTGATTGGTGCAATTAGACTAATCCACATGTAGCCACATTGCATATGAAATAATCACTCAGCCTGTGTGTCAAACAATTGGATCACCCAGTGATCAGCCAATCTAATCATTGTTCGATAGTCGGAGAGATTTGGGATCCCTTTCTGCACAATACTGGACATCGACCCACTTTAGATCTTGATGATCTGCATTGGCCAACTATATTTTTTTGTTCTGAGCTACTATTTCTGATTCGTTGGCACCTTGAGACTATAACCATAGTCACTAGATTGTGGGTAGAAAACTTTTATAAATAAGTGTGCCCACCTTATTCAAAATCTTTCTCTTTAGGCTGCAGACAACATTGATTTACGTTAAATGCAATTATATTTGAAGGGTGGCATAATGAACCATTATAACTGCACGGAAATATGGAAAAAGGCATTTTTGCCAATGAAGAGATCTTTATGATTTCATTGTGGTGTCAGTCAAGGTGTTAATAAAGCTTACAGTAGCTAATCCGGCTTTTCAAGAGCAATATTTCAGGTAGTGAGAGGATTATCTAAACTCCAGTGACTTCCCTAATAGCCACTCTTGATATGCAGCCCAGTTGAGCTACAGATGTAGTGGGAAGGAAATAAAGTGTTCTTGCACTATTAGTTATTTTCAGTGGTATCATGCGGAAGATGAGCCTTTTGCTGGCAATTTGAATAGAATTTTTTCAACCCGCTAAAAATAAAGCTACAATAGGATTAGAATCAAGACAATCAGAAATAATGCATGTTAATTACTACCTAAATGAAATATAAATGAATTAAAAATAATAAAATAAAGTGGCGTCATTTAAAGTGTAATGCAAGTTTTGTAATTCACATGCATATAAAATATCTATGTAGCCTTAAAACATAATAACATTGTGTTTATCTCAAATTACATAAGTTATCAGTTACAGAAAAATGTCTGTAAATGTTACCACGTAGGCATATAATTGAGACTATAGGCCAAAAACATAATTTAGAAACCCCCATTTATGATTATCTAATTATTCTTAATCTAGAAACCATTTAAACAAACAATAACCTGCAATCCCCAATGCACTTATTTCTTTCAAATATGACACCATGAAGTGTGACTACATTGTTTTACACTTTTTCAGATTTGAAGAAAGGCTGTGGGAAGCAATTTTCCTTCAGAGCAGCTCACAGCTGATACAAGTATAACCAGAGCTGAGCTATTTTGGGCTGTTTAGAAAATATTATAGGAAGTGCTGATGCAGTGTGCCACTTTATACTGAGCTGAGAAACTACAAAAAACACACATTTCTTTGCTATTAAAGCTCATTCCATTCTACTGACGATTGTACAGGTAAACAACTCTGATTCCAAAAATGAGCAACTGACTGCCAATTAGAAACCAGAGGATCTCAATTACATGAAAGAACTCTACTTCTATCAAATCCTGTAATGCAGACCCTGACCTAAAAGGGATCCTACTTTTTATGGCATGTATCAGGCAAGTTTTTCTCTACTGTATTTCAAAACATTAACTCTATTGGGGAATGTAACAAAAGTTGAAAACGGAAAAAATGCACACTAATAAAAATGTGATATTGTTCATTAGACTGTTATTGCATTGCAAATTTTAATTGCAAACTTTTTGAGGCATGCTTGAAGGTGGTGTAATCTTGGAGCAAACGTACCTAGCTCATGTGTAAAATCCTGCTTCATCTAAATAAACCATTTGAATAGAAATATACATTTTAGCAGTATGTGCCATTGGGTAAACCAAAATAGAAAAATGCCATTTTAAGAATTAAGGGCCACCTCCTGGGATCATAGGATTCACAGTGCACACAAACAAGCCAAGGCTAGGCCATATCAGCCACTTAATGGACAGAGTTCTGCCTTTTGCTTTCAAACTACTTCCTGTTACAGGTAAAGCTGCATTATTTCTGGTCATGTGATCTCTAAGGGAGCACACAGCCCATCACAAAATGGAGGCTTAAGAGAAAGAATGCAAAAGACAATATTTACTGATTGAGAGAGGGTCAGCACTCACAGGACTTCAAAGTGGTGAATACAACAAACACAGTGTCTAAAAAAGCACAAAGTGGCGGGAAAAAGTGGAGATGACATCATCATACGTTGCCAGACACAGGATACCATAGATAAACCAATAAAAAAACTGAAAACATGCAATAAAAACAAAAAGCAAAATACACAAGAGAAATAATAATAAGTACAAGCAAGTAATCAAAAGGTCTAAGCAGCAGCTTAAACAGAAACCAAAGTATCAAAATTAACACGCTACTGTAGCTAGCTGTCAGGGGTGAGCCCAGAAAGTAACAAGTTTGTATCAACAATGTGAAGCAGAACTCTGTTCCCCCCTTGGCTTTGTGAGTACAGTACTGTACTATAATGCACTAGGAAATGTGAGATTTGTGTGATAACTTTTGTGTTCAGTTTACCCTAGCAAAGGGGTCTTGGGTTCAGGCCCCTCCTTGCAGTCGAAAGATTTGGTTATGCCCTTAGCTCATGATATGGATATAGTGATGGGGCCAAGCCCACAGTTTAAGAACCACTGTCCTAGAGTTATGGAAGCATATGAAAAAGCATAAGTATGTGCTTCTCTTTGGTATAGAAAAGATAGCATATGAATACAAAGCTAATGAGGAAAGCATGACACTGTTGTTTGCATTATGGGCCATATTATAGTCCCTTTATTCAGCTTTCCCACATAAAATTGGCACCATGATGTTTGCTAATCGCAGCATTTGCTGATGGCAATGTGACATTTTCTCTGTGATTCATAGCTATTAGGGGACCCTCATTTACATTCTTCAGAAAATATTTTGTGGACATCCTCTGTGGGAGAATAAAATGGCAAAGCTGAGCTTGCTGTAATTAAACCTGTGGGCTTGCTTCCGTACATATCAATTGCATTACAGCACTAATTCACTGGTGGAACAGTAGAGACAAAGAAGTAAACAAACAAAGGATAAATTGCACTACAGAAGCATATTTATGGCATAGGTTTATTTAGTTATTAATAACATCACTGGATATACAAACTATAACTGTAATTTTATAGAAAACACTTGTAAAACACAGCTGCTAGGAGAAGAAATGTTATGCCTGATAAAAGCTACAGAAACAAAAGATTCCACAAAAAATGACTACTGCAGTTAACATGTGAACTGCCAGGCTGTGGTTCTACTCCTATGCCATGCCAAGCAATGTGCTTTTTTTCTGTTGACATAAATGAAATCCAGACTTTGCTACTTTGCTGACACCATAACCTATTTAGAATTACAATTGCTGGCAGTTACATTGTTAAAACTGTTTTAGGGTGAAAAATCACTGCATTTAGCAATGCATTTAGTCACTAAGGTTGGGGGGCTGGCGCATGTATGAGTCCAAAATGAAATCTTTCCCTGACAATGTCCAGGGAAATGACTCCAGTCTAACAGAATTATAATGGCAGTTTAATTAGTTATTCAAAAATAAACATGCCACATTTTGTAATAAGAACATCTGAGGAAATACTTTCAGCAGTATTAGGGGGGTGGGAAATGTAGATAGATAGATAGATAGACAAACAGAGAGAGAGAGAGATTAGATAAATATAGGCACTGCACATCTTCCCATCCTAGGCTTTAATAAGCAAGCAAAACTCCTTACTATCAGTTGCAGGTCTTTGGAAGGATATGTACATCTCTCTCTCCAATTTATCCTAGCAACTAGGCTGAGGATGAACAAAAGAGTAAGAATATGACATTGTATAACATACTAAAAGTTGACATAAAGGTGATCTGCCCTTTTAAGGTCTCTATATGGGTGCTCATGCACTTTTACTCTTAAAATATGTACCTTTAAGGGCTCTGGCACAAGGGGAGATTAGTCGCCCGGGACAAAACTCCCTGTTCGCGGGCGACGAATCTCCCCGAGCTGCCATCACCTGCCATCCCACCAGTGAAAATGTAAGTTGCCGGTGGGATGGCACACGCAGCAGCGCGATTTCGGGATGGCAGGTGATGGCAACTCGGGGAGATTAGTCGCCCGCGAACAGGGAGATTTGTCGTGGGCGACTAATCTCCCCGTGTGCCAGAGCCCTAAGTCTTCCACATGTTTACACTATGTACATTCACACAGCACATCCATACACCTGAAAACCTAATATTCCCTATACTCAAAAACATAAGGCTCTTAGGAGTTTAGTGACTTAAATGAAAGAGTCAAGTCTTGGGCCATGTTCCTTTATACGGTTACTGATCACTTCTGTAACTTTTAATATTCTGAGCACTTTTTGTTTAATTCATTTTCAGTTACTCATTTATTCATTCCTTCGATTCACATGGGCATAAGTAACCATTAAACTATATAGGGCTGATTCACTAAAGTGTGTTAAAACGTGCGATATTTATAGCGTGCGTTAAAAATGTTATTGCGTACCTGGTGGTCTAGCGGGGACGCCCGCCTCTCCATGCGCGCTGGTGCGCGCGTCCTGCTCGTCTGGCGAGCGGAGGTACGCGCACTACCATTTAAAGCCGGCGCAACATGTGACGTCATTGCGCAAGGCGCGAATTTCAAATATTTAAAGGCGGTTTCGCCTCCTGGTTCTCATTTTCTGCTATTTTGACTCTGATTCGTGTTTTGACCCTTGCCTGACTCTGACCTTGCTGATTGCTGCCTGTATTGACCTTCTGCCTGTTTTTTGACTACGATTCCGGAATCTGATTTTGTACTTCGCTGTCTGTTTGGTTTGACCTCGGCCTGATCACCTTGTCTCTTGTCCTCAAATTCTGCATAACGCTAGGTTCCCTAGCCTGCTCAGAACATTTGCCCTGGTCCTCTCACAATAAGTCCTGGCGGCACCCGAGTAGCAGAGGGCTCCTCCCGAAGTGAAAGGTGGCTGTTATAGGCAGAAGAGTGAGCTCAGACCGGGACCTTGGCCTTTGTTCTGAGTTTTGAGATACCGTGCGTGACAGATTCACTATAAGCATACTTGCGTTAATTTACGGCATTTACCGCATGCACGCTAATTAACACCTATTATTATGTGCACTAATTAACGCCTATTATTATGCGCATATAAATATACTGCATATAAATAGTAGCATTTAAATAGTAGCATATAAATAGTAGCATAAAAATAGTAGCCGCCTATAAATAGTAGCATATAAATAGTAGCCACATATAAATATTTATATGCGGCTACTATATATATACGGCTACTATTTATATGCGGCTACTATTTATATGCGGCTACTATTTATATGCGGCTACTATTTATATACGGCTACTATTTATATGCGGCTACTATTTATATACGGCTACTATTTATATGCTACTATTTATATGCGGCTACTATTTATATGCTACTATTTATATGCGGCAAACTGGCACCTGCATCACTCTAGGGCCAACACAGACTTGAATAAATCCCACTGCAAAGTCCATGTTGTGTTGCCAAATGCTCATTAACTGTACTTTTCTATAATTACCGCCTGCCTCAAGTAGGTGTTAATTTTCGCACAGACTAATGCGATATTTAGCGCGTCTAAGGGGCTGATTTACTAACCCACGAATCCGACCCGAATTGGAAAAGTTCCGACTTGAAAACGAACATTTTGCGACTTTTTCGTATGTTTTGCGATTTTTTCGGATTCTGTACGAATTTTTCGTTACCAATACGATTTTTGCGTAAAAACGCGAGTTTTCGTATCCATTACGAAAGTTGCGTAAAAAGTTGCGCATTTTTCGTAGCGTTAAAACTTACGCGTAAGTGGATACGAAAAACTTACGTGTAAGTTTTAACGCTACGCAAAATGCGCAACTTTTTACGCAACTTTCGTAATGGATAGGAAAACTCGCGTTTTTACGCAAAAATCGTATTGGATCCGAAAAATTCGTAAAGAATCCGAAAAAATCGCAAAACATACGAAAAAATCGCAAAGTACCGATCATTACGAAAAAAACGCAATCGGACTCCATTCGACCCGTTCGTGGGTAAGTAAATCAGCCCCTAAGTGTTTGTGAATCATGCGTTAGTATTATTTCTGCTGTAGTGTAGTGAATCGCTCGCTAATTGTCACGTCTATTTTACCGCAAAAAAAGCATGCGATAAAAATTATCGAACTTTAGTAAATCAGCCCTTATATGTTGTATGTTTAACTTTATTTATAAAGCATTATAAGAAAAAATCATACCTCTTAATATTTGAAAAATGTAAAGAGGGACAAAAATAAATGCTGTACTGCGTGCTCTGATTTTGTTTTTGCCCACGCAAATTTTAGTGACCCTACCCCCTAAATACCACTCCCATTTTACAAAATTTGGCAGGTTATGTAGAGTTTGAAAATATTTCTGGGGGTTTTGGGGCCTTGTTTTATATGTTATTACAGTTACTAATGAAGGTGAAATTGCCCTTTAAGATGGGCCCAAGAGACCTGCTTAGCTCATTAGTTAGAAGTGTATCTAAGTGCAGGTATTGAGTATTCTGGGCTCTCAGCCAAAGGCCTACTGATCTAATTGAGTTTTAGAAACTTTGTATCTTTTTTGGAGTTCAGGGCAGGAGATCAAAGGGAAATGAGGGACTTTTCAATAAGAATCTGAGACTTCGGGCTAAGCTGTTAAAATCAGGAGGTATGAAAAATAAATAAGAAGATATGATGGTAGTAAGGCCCTGCCACATAGACCTGCCATCCTTGCCACATAGAGCTTACAAACTACTGTTTACAGAGCCAGTTACCAGCTGTAATACTTTATATGAAAAGTGTTGATCTACATACAGTTTTGGATCAAATAGTCATTTGGAAAGATTATATATCTATCTATCTATCTATCTATCTATATATATATATATATATATATAAATCAACTGGCGAAGGATCCACGCTCTCAGGACTTACGTGCAAAAAATAGAATCTTTATTGAGCAACAAAAACTGACATTTCGGCTGTGGCTACAGCCTTTTTTCAACTTTGAGAAAGGCTGTAGCCACAGCCAAAACGTCAGTTTTTGTTGCTTATTAAAGATCCTACTTTTTGCACGTCCTGAGAGTGCTGATCCTTCGCTGGTTGATTTTGGTGTTATTTGCCGTATGGACTGCACCCAGGCACCTTGATCTACTATATCGTGAGTGCCGACTTGCTATGGTGATTTTATATATATATATATATATATATATATATATATATATATATATATATATATATATATATATATATAATCTTATTCTAAAAACCTCTGGGTGGGGGACTGTATAGTTAATAAATCAGCTTTGAATCTAACCCACACGTTACTCCAGAATTCTCATGTCTCTTTAGGAACTAGTACGTTCAATTAATCATGTGTGGGAAAGTCCCTAATAGCCAAGTCCAGAAAAATGTAGATTCCAGCTTTTTTTGTCAAGCCAAAATAATATACACAATAATATATCATATCAGTATGTTCTTTGTTGTTCAAGCTGATTAATATGATTTTAGAAGTGAATATAAAATTGAAGATAATTGTTTCCTCTATAAGAGGGCACATTCTCTGCAGAGAAACCATGGTAACAGGAAAGGCTTATTCTGGTACCTGGCTGCGGAGTGATCACACTGCATATAGAACAGGCTTTTTGCACCTAGCAACACTATATTTCTCTGCTCTTTGCTTCCCTCCCGTGGAGTTGCCCTTAGTGCCCTTTAACATAAAAATACACTCATAGCCCCTAAGTCTTTTGGTTAAAGCATGCAGTAAACTGAGCAGGATAAAGAAGCAGACAATAGCAGTCAATAAGTCTGCATGGTCAGAAATGTTAGCTGGTGGATAAGAGGGTGTATGTCCATTGCCTGTGGAGCTGCTGTGCAGGATGACTCCTCCCCTTATCAAGTATCGTAAATGCTGACATTAATTAGGATCTTTGTACAAAACAAAAATGTACAGAATTTACATGGGCTGCATAAAATACAGCACCGGCACAGTATGCAGTGTGAACCTGACAGTTAGGCATGCATTAACTGATCCCATGACATACTGTATTTAGGGTTACCACCTGGCCATGATGCTTGGTGTTAATGTTAAAGGTAGATGACAGCCTGGGGCTTGCCTTGGTCACTCTTAGGTTCCGGTCTGACTCTGTTGCAATTAAACTTAATGGCAGGCAGCATGGGATGCTAAGGCATTCCACTGGGGCAGGAACAGCCAGATGACAGCCTAAATGGAAACTTCATCATGCAATACAGATTATTAAAAAAAGGCTTACAGGGTAACCCTTTTGAAATAAAAAATAACAAAAGTGGTATAAAGGTGATACCTTTATTGGCTAACTAAGATAACCATAGCAAGCTTTCAGAACATTTTAGTTCATTTTTCAAGCTGATTACCTGTAGCATTTCTTTTATTTATTAAAGAGTGAAGGACTTAATTTGTCCAATTCAATATAAGAGGAAAGATTAATAATGGAAATTGCTAAATGATTATTTGATACCTGGATTAGATATTTAAATATGTTTATAACAGGTACAGTACAAATATTCAAAAAGAAAAAAAAATCTTTATATTTAAAGGACAAGGAACGTGCTAGCCACTCTCCACTTCTCCAGATGGAGAATGGTCATACAGATGAAGAAGGTGGAGGCTGAATTGGAGAGGATAATATATATTAAATAACATAGAGTAATATAGAACACGCTGGAGTTGGGCTGTGTTACGATGCATAACAAATGAATATATAAACGCCGAACTTGTTTTCTTTTTGCGGGTACAGCCAAGGCGCCTGCTGTGAATTGCTGCTGTGATTTTACCTGCTTTCACTGGCTGATTCTGTCCTGAGTAAGCAGTGTGCAACAGTATAGATAAGTTGCTTTCAGTTGAAAAAATTTTAGGTTCAGAAAGCGCAGTTGTGTCTGCCATGTAAGGGCTGGCATATTGGTGGCCAACTAGCATTATGGGCCATTCAGTGACTGCAACAGGCCAAGAAAGCTCTGTATGTAATGCATATACAGTATAAGGCTGGTATTGAGTGTAGAGCTCTCTTGCAGCCAAGTGTGCTGCCCCTTGCATGAAGGTGCAATTAATACAAGCATGCTTATAAGGCAAGGGCTCAAATGTTCCCTCTAATTCCTTCTTGGATATGTGTGCAAAAAAGTACATTTTAAACTTGTGTGCTCAAGATAGAATAAATACAAAAATTTCACACAAAATGTTGTGCGTGTGTGCAGTGACCTCAAAATGTGTGTGCGCGCACGCACGAATGAATGGCAAGGGCTACATAAATAGAGTTTTAATGTGCACAATTCTGTGATCATTAACACATACATTCTGCAAAATAGCCCTATAAATGGATATTTAATTTAACTTACTGAACTGCATTTACATACCATTGTTAAAACACTACAATATTAAAAGGATTGCAAAGAATCTGACAGTATCCTTTATATAATATGAATTTTGATGATTCACAAGACTTTTAAGTACAGCCAGAATGTGATGTCCAGGCTTATCTGTATTTGTAATTTGGAAGGAATCATAGAATTCCAATTGGTAAAAAAAATAGAAATGGTCCACTGGGAAGTATGCCTTGTTTATAAACCACTTGAAAGCCACTCAACATAACCATTTCTGGAAATAAAATGATTACACAGTTTCTAATGCAAAACAAGAACACAATGTCTTTGGCTTTTCTGTTGAGAACAGCATGCTAATTGACAAACAGAACAAACCTGTGTTCTTATTATTTGTTTTAATCCCAAACAGTATGGGATCCATTCAGCAGAGTACTTACTATGATTTGTGAAAGCTACATAAGCACTAACAGTAATGGGTCTCGGAGAGGGAGAACTATAAAACATAAAGAGCTGCAACCACAAAAGAAGCAGGTTAGAATGTTGGGTTGTAACACCTAATCAAAATAACAATGCATTGTCAAAATATTATGAAAAAATATAAAAAGTATATTTAAGTCCTATGAGAAATATGCATGGCCAGTTGGTAACATACTTTATCTTAAATGAATAGTGTAACTCCATAATTTTACTGTCAAAAATAAACTATCACTCATCTTGTTCAGCAAGTGGAAGTAATACAACCAATCTGATCCAGGTTACTGACTGCAGGCTTTACTGTTAAAGCTAGGCTAATGGGTGCTGCTCAGTCCTGCTAAGACAATGAGGTAACAAGCTTAGAGTCTCAGAAGCCCTACCTGCCAGTGATCAGACACACAGAGGTTATTGTTTCAGGGCATCCCCAGGGGTTGGATTAAAATTACTATATTTTTTATTTATTAAAGTCAGAACAATATGCTCATTATCCTTTTCTATTGATGTGATCATGCGTTTCTTTACAAAGAAAGAGTTTCACTATTTAGAGCTAAATTACACTGTAGATTTTATAGGATGGATTGACAGATTTTGTGGATCAGATAAAGTCTAACCAACAAAATCAACCGTGTAGATTAGCCTATACACTAGTCACTGACCTAGAAGCTTACACTCTAATTTTCCTAGCTACTGTATATGCATTTACTCATTTTAGCACTTATAAACAGCATCTGCCTGTTAGAGATTAAGACCTAAACATGTAAGATTTTGTAGCCTGACTCAAATTTTGATCTAGTTTAGAAAAGTTCAATAGCTTGTCATAAGTATCATCACTGAAATTGTCACGAAAGAGAGAGTGTTTGGATTTCATATTTAAAACACTTCATGTGTTTAAAAAGCCATCTAAGTCAATCGAGAACAAATTATTTTACACTCTAAATGCTAACATTGCCCTTGAAGCCAGATGGTCAAAATGCCAAAGACTTAAAGCTTCAATAAACAAAAAATATCCAAACAGTGGGATCATGGTGCAACAGGAAATCTTTTACAGTTTGATTAAATGAATGCACAGTGGCAGGGCTCAATAAAGTGCTTATCAGGCAATCTATAAACTTGTGCCAACTCTGCCTTCGAAAAGTCAAGACAGAAGAGAAGAAGAAATAGGGGAGTACCCAAAGAAACCAGGCAGTCTACTAGGGCTAGAAGACTTAAGTAACTTTAACACTGTAGATGAGTAAAAGGAGACAACATACACTTATTTTAAACTTTCTAGAAGCAGATTATCTAATAGAAGAATTAACTAATATATTTGCAATGTTCGGGCAAATTCATTTTTTTAAAAAGATGCACTCTATATAAAAATACAGTATATAAGAAAATATGCAATGATTTCATTACGACATTTGCTACATTAAAACTTTTTAAAATGTGTCAAGTATTAGTAAATCTAGAGCAAATGGACTAGCTAAGTAATCAGTAAAGACGTTTCACTACTCATTAGAGTGTCTTTTTTCGTTCAACTCTCCCACTAATCCAATCCCAATAACACATTGTAAATCTTCAGAGAGGTGAAAACTAAAACTCACAGAGGTGTGAATGCTGTGGAGTTACAGTGATAGGATTACCAAGGTATCATGCAACTCATAGAGACAAGTGTTACTTGTCAAAGTTACATGAATGGATGTGTGAAGTGTTCTAAAATCACCTGGGTACACTTTACTAGAACTGACCATTCTAAAGATTCATTGACCATGCACTTGTATTATGGACATGTTAAGTGACAACCCTCTTGTAAAATATGCATAAACCTGTTTACTACCTGTTTATTATACTTACCGTTTCGACAATGTCTGCAATTTCTTTCTGTTTTCCTTCTTTCCCCGCCCCTCTTCCTTTCTGTATCCCTACCTAAAAAAACCAATAAAGAAAGAATTATAAAAAAAAAAAAATCACCTGGGTACAGATGCTAGAACAGCATTGTATGTAGCAGACAGATGAGGGCTGATTCACTAAGGTGTGTTAAAACGAGTGCTATTAAAAATTTTATTGCGTCTAATTTTTTGCGTCTTGCGTCTTAAAGGATACTTGCGTTAATTTAGATGCGATGCTGTTTGTGTTATTTAAGTCGTGAAGACTATTTTCGTGCGGTATTTGACGCAACACACGCTAATTAACGAAGCGCGCACAAATTGTCACCGCGTGTGAAAAAACTTACACCATATTAGCCATACACGACATTACTTTCGTAAAACTAATGTTCTGAAAATGACCATTTCCCTGCAAACTGGAGGATGCATCACTTTAGACATATACTTAAATAAATCACACTGCAAAGTCCATATTGTGTTGCCAAAAGTTCATGAACTGTACTTTTCTATAATTACCGCCTGCCCCAAGTAGGTGTTAATTTTCGCACAGACTAATGCGATATTTAGCACGTCTAAGTGTTGGTGAATCATGCATTAGTATTATTTCTGCATGTTAATTAACACTATGCAGTAAAATTAACACATTCGGTTGCGTGCTATTTAACGCACGCAATATACGACTTAACGCACGCGATAATACTTTAGTGAATCGTGTGTTTTTTTGCGCGTCAATTTTAATGCAAAAAAGCATGCGATAAACATTATCACACTTTAGTGAATCAACCCTATGGTATCAAAGGTTCCCACCTCTGTTTAGGGATGTATTTTTTACTTTAACAAGAATAGCCTCTTTTACCCCCTTCTTTGACCAAAATGTGAACTTTGCTATCTTCAAAGGAGTGTTTCTTGTCTTGTAGGTGTAGAAAGACAGCTTGCCCTGTAGCGTTCACCCTCCTATGCAGAGCCATTCACTTGGTGAGCAGTTTCTTCGTCTCCCCAATGTATAGGTCTCTGCACTCCTTGCTAGGCTGGACTGTGTATACCACATTACTTTGTTTTTCTTTTTTCAGAGAAGCACTGAAAGCTTGTGGCTACCTAGACTGGGCCTTTGTCAAAACAACAGCAACTAAGCCCAACAGAAACACCAAAAAACCATCCTGATACACAAAGTAGGCGCAATATAGTCATCCCATATGTAGCTGGAGGATTTTCAACAAACACTACATCCCTGTGTTTTTCAAACCTAGAAACACACTGAGACAAAAACTGGTACACCCAAAGGATCCAAGACTAAAAGAAAAATAAAGCAATGTGGTATTGTAGTCCAGTGTAGCGAGAAGTGCACAGCCCTATACATTGGGGAGATGAAGCAACTGCACACTTTACTGCTGCACTTCAAGTTGGTGTGATAGCACCCCCATCCCTTCCCCCTTCAAGAGCTGATCAGCAGACAATCGGAAGGTAACAAAATAGCAGCTCCCTGTAGATATCAGAATAGCATTCAATAGTAAGAAATCCAAGCCCGGCTTGGATTGGACACAGGAGTAGAAGAAACAATAGGTTACCTGAAAGCAGTTCTAATGAGTAGTGCTGGCTCCTACACACCAATATTAAAATTATAAGAAAATAATTTTTTTGTTTCAAAAATAACATTTTATTTTTATATTTTATTATTTGCTATGCACACAGTGTAATTTAGAAATAAATAGTACACCATAAAAATTGTGACAGAATCCATTTAAATGGAATACAGTGTGTCATTTACTAACACTGGCTAAAACAGCTCATTCTTTCCTTTCACTTTCCGCTTTCAAAACTTTACACTGCTCTTTGGAGGGTCAAGCTAAGTGAAAGCTTTAATCATACAAAATCAATACTCATTTCTCTGCAGCACTAATTTACAGCATGAAGCTGCAAGCAAATTGATAAGAGTTGGCAACGCATTTAAAAACTCTCTTACAATTGATTTATTTAGCCCTCAGGGTGAGCAAGAGCATCATGCACACTGACAACACAAGATGTACAGCAGTGAGGGAAGGGTCATCATCGTAGTTGGCATATGTGCAGATTTAGGTCAATGTTTATACTGTACACATGCTAAAACAAGTAAAAGACTTGTAATATTGTGTATTTTTTTTTCCACAAAGTCCTAATTTTGAATCCTGTAACACATGAACACGTGAGTCCATGGTGCTAAAGACATTTAACTTTTATGCATTTAAGGGATACCTGTTACCCTTTCTACCCCTCTAATAAACCCCACATTCTTTTTTTTTTATTAAAAATCCATACATGTTACAAAGGTATTTAAAAATCTTAGCTATCAATCATATATTACTTGCCCCTAAAAGCAGAGAGGCATGGTAGGCAGTTACTTTCACTTTCCATTCTGCACTTCCTAGATGTCACGGCAATCCTCTCATCCCCCCTCCCTCCTCACAGTCTATAGTTGTGTAGCCTGTGCATGGGCATGAGCATTAGGTCTCCCACTCTGGCACATAAACAAAATTTTGGGATGAGGCAAAGCCTGCCAAAATGGCACCTGCCTGCTTCCTGTGATTGCGAATTCCAAGACTGGAAACAAGATTTGTATACTTTAAATAGTGTAAATAACATTCATTTTGCTTGATTGTGAATTCCAAGACTGAAGGAAACAAGATTTATATACTTTAAATAGTGTAAGTAATGTTAATTTTGCTTGACTAACATGAAATGAATTCCTAGCATGACCTAGATCCCCTTTAATAACCTGAGTAATATTATAATATAACCGGTTGTATTGCATAGGGTGATTGAGCCAGTAGGAGATATGGGTAATGCATATTTTAATTGACTCTTGTTTAAAATACATCAGTGAGACTAATCTAATTGCTGGACACCACTAAATATAGCATAAATATAAATGGTGACCAGGCGTAAC
Organism: Xenopus tropicalis; assembly: GCF_000004195.4. Classification (NCBI taxonomy): domain Eukaryota; kingdom Metazoa; phylum Chordata; class Amphibia; order Anura; family Pipidae; genus Xenopus; species Xenopus tropicalis. Next base: position 83,355,880 of record NC_030681.2, on the reverse strand, counting down.
AGGTATTATAAGACACAAAAGGGCACATAAAAAATTAAATAGAGATCGCCACAGGTCACAGTGGGAAATCCTGCCCATCTCTATTAACTTGTAAGGCATATTTATCAAATAGTGAAAGTTCACAATTTGAAAAAGCCAATAGAGAGTGTGGAATTTTCCTCTGACAACCATTAGCAAGCTCAGTTTGACCTTTTGATAAACATTCAGACGTTTCAGATTTCCAGCCTATTGGTTATATGGTTTCAGTTTATGGTGAAATTATAGGGTACCATAAAATGAGCTCATGCTTTTATTCAAAGAGGATGATACTTACTTATCATCATGACATATAAACTGGAGGCCTCAGCACAGATTATCTCTTTCTTCTTTAAGATTTGACTAGAAAATGATATAAAATGATGCTGGTCTCTATAGTGTGAGAGAATTCTCTCTTTCTCTGTGCAGTGCAAATGCAATGTACATTTTCAGAAGACAGGCCAAAATCTACTGTAGCATGCAAAGGCTATATGATCCTGTAACTGCTGAAAAAAAATGTACATCCCTTAAGTGTTAAGAACTTGCCATGGTGAATAGAAGAGGGCAAACATAAGTTTGTTCTCTAAACTACAGTGACGTGAATTCAAACGTCAAAGGTAGGTCATTTAAAGAAAAGAGAAAATTGCAAAAGATTGCTTTAATGCTTTATAACGGTACGGTGATGAAAAAATCAATCAAGATGTCTGTCTGGGTGCTTGCTGAAGTTTAATCACTTGTGATGGAGGCCAGAAGATGTATCTTATGATTGGAAATGGTATTATCTAATCAGAACCCAGGAAGGATTAATCAGCAGTTTCCACAATCAACTAAAAATAAATATCTAAATAGGAAAAGAACAGGAAGAATAGTCGTCTTAGTTAAGGATGAGTCTCAAGGATCATTTGTTCTCAGCAAGAAAGGTTTTAATGTTAGGTCATGATAGTTCTCAGATGAAAGTGTTAGAAATACCATTTGCTCTGAACCAACCCACTTTTACTTTTTGTTTTTACTTTTTCACATACAGTTTATAAATGTTCAGTAGAAACTGTTAAGAGGTATGTGCTGAGAGTATGGGTAACTGTACTGCTGCAAATCTTTTTTTCATTCAAACAAAAAAGCATCATCCCCAAAAAATGTGGTCAAAGGGATGACACAGGCATGCTTTTATGATTTTAATTCTGTTTTAATGGATTGCTGAATTACAGTGCTGGAGTCCAGAGTTAAAGTCTAACTAAGGCACAAATGCAAATTTTCTATGGATTCACCCTTTATTCACACATACAGGAAGGTTGTATGGCTCCTAAATAATTGACTCTAGTCTATATAATATGGAGGTAACCGCCACAGAGTGTAAGTGACCTGAACTGCAGTGGTGTATAACTAAAAAATACTGACAATGCTATTACATCTATGTGGTAGGCCAGCGCTATCCAACTGGTGACCCGTGCCCCCCCTCCCCATGTGGCCCCCCATCTGCCTGGATGCTGTGACTGCTTACCTCCGTGTACATTTTAAATGGTATCAGTATTGAGATCATTTGGCTCCCTGCATTGTTTACACTTCAGATTCAGGCCGTAAGCCCCTGTATTGTTCACACCTGTAAGAACCTGTATTGTTCACACATGTGAACCCCTGCATTGTCCACACTTGTAATACCCTAGATTGTTTACATCTCAGATCTGTTACTGGTATAGTCATGATAGGTTTCCCTGTCTCCTTCTCACTACTTTGCCTGCCTGTTCTACCCTGTCTGTGTGTGCCATACTTTGCTTGATCTACCCTGCCTGTGTATGCCATACTCTGCCTGCTCTACCCTGCCTGTGTATGCCATACCCTATGCTGCCCGTGTGCCATACTCTGCCTGCCCTATGCTCCTTGTGTGTGCCATACACTGCCCGTCTTATGTTGTTGCTTACAGGGCCGGATTTCTACTTGGGGCGCCCCAAGGGCGGTTGCTTACAGTACCTACCTATGTATGGGGCCCTCCAACCGGCCTGACTCACCGAGATCTGGGAGTAGATCATCCAGATGATGAAAGGAAACACCACCCTGCACTTGTGAATTAGAACAAAAACAGTTATCTTACTGAGCTGCCAGATACCACAAAGTATTGGGAAAATAAACAAATAAGTTAATCACAAAGTCTACAAAAGACATTCGGCTACAGAATAAAGGTTAACATACAAATTCAGCAATATACAAAGTGCATTTATCTACAGAACGAAGGATAACATCTTCCAAGGTTTACACTTAATCTTTATAAAAAAAGTGCCAGTATATCCAGTGGTTTGAAAGAAATCTGCATATACTAAAAATTATAACAATATAAAAGCCCTAAACAGTTAAAAACACTTTAAATGGTAAAATACTATAAACCTGGCCAGGTTTTCCTAACGTTACACCCCTTTAATCAGACTTTGATATAGGAATATACTCACTGAGAGAGCATCTATGCAATTCTAATACGAGTCAGTAGCGTTGGTGTAACGGTAACCCTATCTGTTTCGCACATGCACGCTTTCTCAAGGGATCAGTGAAAGTGAGGCTTAGAGCGCATTGCATCTATAAATATGAGTTTGTTAATCACCATTGGACAAAGTGGCCGCTTGTCATTTTCATCATACTGAACAATCACATTCCACCTTGGAATACTTATTCTGTTTAAAGGCAAGGCTTAAATTGCATCCACAAATAAAAGCTACATTTTTTTTTTCATCCACAAATAACACAATAAAAACCGCCAAAGTTAGAGAGGTAAAGCGTTTACATCCACAAATAGCACACTATTAGCATACTTAATATAAAAAAGTATTATACTTTTATTAATATTATTTCACTGATACCCATAATATAATAAGAAGCTTTTAATACTATAATATTCATTCAATCCAGCTGGAGAAATTGTATTCAAGGTATATATCCAAAAAAGTTCATGTTGATCTAAAAAACTCTCTCGATTACCCCCCGTCATATCTCCTTCTACCTGTTCTAAGGCCCATGCTGTTAAATGTTTCAAATTTGTTAAATGTTTGTTCAAATTTGTACTTGTTTTATCGACCTTGTTGGCAAACATCCCGTTCTTGTTTTTACGCTTTTTATCAATATTATCAACTCCATTATTGTTATTGTGCAAACCAGAACATCTGGACCAGGAATTTGACAAAAAAACATGAAAGAAGGTTAGAATCTACAAATACTAGATACAGTTTCTGTGAGACCCACTCCATGTTTTCAGCGAAGACAATTTGATAAAGTGCACTTACATAGACCAAAAATCCATAACCTGCTACTTTTACAAATTCTCTGATGATGAGTTCACTACTATATCCCTTCTCCAGGAACCTCATATATAAAAAAAAACAACTCTGTAGGAAGAAATTTTCATCCTTGTTGTGTTTCTGTCTAATCCTAATAAATTGGCTTTTAGGTTTATTAGACAGCCACTCCAGTTTGTGGTGGCTACTTGTCAAAATGTAGGAATTTCTATCTACTTCTTTGAAGTGGGTTTTAGTAATCAACTTATTGTTCTCATTCATTATAACTCAATCTAAAAACACCACTTTGTCAGGGTCTGCAGAAAAAGTAAAAAGTAACCCCTCTTCATTAGAATTCAAATTGGAAAGAAATCTCTTTTCTGGTGACACCTTTGTGTCCCAAATTATTAAAAGATCATCGATAAATCTCCAATATAATACTAGACCCTTTAAACCTCACTTTCACTGATCCCCGAGAAAGCACACAAGAGCGAAATGCGTAGGGTTACCATTACACCAACCCTACTGACTAAAAATTGCGTAGATGCTCTCTCAGTGAGTATATTACTATACTGAAGTCTGATTAATGGGGTGTAACGTTAGAAACACCTGGCCAGGTTTTTGGTATTTTACCTCTTAAAGTGTTTTTAACTGTTTAAAAGTATATGGAGATTTCTTTCAAACCATTGGATATACTGGCATTTTTTATAAAGATTAAGTATAAACCTTGGAAGATGTTATCCTTCATTCTGTAGATAAATGCCCTTTGTATATTGCTGAATTTGTATGTAACCCTTTATTCTGTAGCTGAATGTCTTTCATGCACTGGATATAAAATCAAGTGAGTCCATATAAGACATGCAGTTTTTACTGTAATAAACTATTTCATAAAAGAGGGAAAACTTTTTAGTTTTATATCTAAGAGCGTTGTTACTAATAAATCATCCAGATGATGATCAGGCAGGTTTAAAAATCCCATCGGGACTAGGATCACCTTTCCCCAACGACCTGCATATTGTTGTTGTAATCTGATTGGATCAGCCCAATATCACCCACCTTAAGATGGGCATTCATGTTAAGATGCACTTGTTTTGGGACCTCACCTCATACATGTATGCCCAGCTTTAATGAATACTAATGTCTTATTTTTTAGGTTAAAAAAATCCTAATGACCTTTGTTAATGCTTTGTCCCCTCGCTCCAATGACCACATGAATAATAACAGTTTGGAACATGCACACTGGTGAGCTTATGCCTGAGGCAGTGTTATGAGAAGGAACACTGCACAGGCACAAGGGACACTGCATAATCTACAGAGGCCTATGTCTGTAAAGCTAAAACTATCAAGAAACAGGCAAAAGCCACTGAATGAATATTTATATTATCTTTATATAGTATCCCAAGAGATTATCTGCTTGCACATTTGATATTCAGAAGATGCAGCTATAAAATGCATTTACATTTCTGCAAAATAATTTGGTGGCCGAAATGCAAATTAACACTTTTCATATCTGATGCCAATTTCGAGATTACATGACTATATATTATTTCATTATAAAATTTGAAAGAGATTGCATTTCAACCACCAATCCTTCCATACCTCACTTTCGATCCATCCAGAATAGGATAGTAATAGTGTCTACTTGCTTTCAGTTATAATGAAATGCCCTATGTACTTTTATGGGTTGTATTAATTATTCACTAAGTACTTTTTATTATCCTGGAAATAATAATGCATTCTATTTGTATAAACTGCTGCTTTTAAAAAAATCTATGATCACTTTCTTGAACAAAATCCAGCCAATCAATGGTGAAAGGTCAATCGATAGCATACATTCGCTTGCTCATTTGAGTTTCATCAAGTGAAAGCAAATAAAAAAAAAAATCAGCAGGGCATGGGGGAGTGTTTTCATACAGCAGTCTCTATAGAAACAGTAAAAACCAAGAACAGATGGGAGCAGTTGCATTGCATTTTGTTACACAGAAGCTGATGCGACTTGACAGGTGCATAGTGTAGCCGTGTCAATTCTTCAGCAGTGCAGGGGTAGCATAACTTGTTTTTTTTTTTGGAATAATTTAAACAATTAAAAAATGTATTTACAATTATAAACAAATGAGAATTATTTTTGAAAACAAAATCTAATATGAGCTCCAAATTAAAGGTGGCCTTCATGGTTTTTCAGTTACCCCGTTTCACCTTTCCTTGCTGGGAGTTTCAAACAGACATTATTACCTTTGTTAATGTATTTGTGAACTAAAAGGAAATATGATCTTTCATTTGCATGTTATATGTATCTGTATGGATATGTTCTAATCGCTTGTCAAAATGGAATATTCTAGTGCCATCTTGTGGTCCTTGACTTTTAAACTACTGGAAAACAAAAAATGTTTTTAAAAGCCAAAGTTCTGCATTTGTGCTTGTAATGAAAGGTGCTTGTGCTTACATAAAGTAAACACATCAGATCATTTTATGTTCCCACATAATAAATATTAAAACATTCAGGTAAGGGTCTCACTAAGGCTGACACAACACAGGTAAAAAATTATAAATGTGCTATAATAAGTGCATTAAAATAACCAACATTTGAGGCTTACTGAAGAACCTTAATAAAGGGTCATTCATCTATTTAATGAACTGGCAAATATATCAAAGCCTATTTCATTTCTGTTAAGTGTTGGGGCTATGAAACATGAAACCAACAAGAGTTTTTCCATCAATGTGATATGCAGCTTTGTGGGCAGCAAAAAGCTTGTAATGCCCCTCCATGCACTCACATGATAATCGCTTCTACTTTGCCAGTGCACCGGTGGGGTCTGGTAATTACCATGTAAGTTTACAGAGGGGATATTGCAAGAACCACTGAGCAAGAAATCATAAAACACTAGTTTTGCCTGTCTGTGCCATACAGTTCAGCCGCAGGGCTGAACTATAATACAAGATCAATTTAAAAGGTCACAAAAACAAACACCTTAATAAAAATACTGCAGGTATTTGGGGACTTGCCTAGTCAATACATATAATTTTTGTTTTTACTTCGTTTAAAAAAGATTTAAAAAATCCAACAATTAAAGAGGTTAGAGAATATACCTAGAGTTTGAAGCTGAGGTATTCTGCCTTTTGGGCAACAGTAAGCCTACTGTAACTACCTAAGTGATTTTAATTCATTTGAACCTTTTCTATACTGGGCATTTTTGCTAAAATATTATAAAATCAGATTACCAACTGCACCATGCACTTTGGGGCCCATTTATCAAAGTAGATCACTTCCAAATACAAAAAAATCAAATGTTTTCTAAGTTTTCATACTGTGCGTATTTTTTGAGACTTTTTCGTTAATTTGCACAACTTTTTCGTACTTTCGAGTCCTATGGGAGGCTTCCAAAGACATGCACAGAAGGATCAAAGTCAGAAAGGTTTTCCTGCCATTTACGATCGTTCGGATATGAAAATTTGTGACTTTCAGATCGCCAATACGATATTATCGTGACTAATACAATTTTTTCGTAAGCATTTTCGTGATATTTCCGATGATCGGAAATTATCATATCCAATCTGAATTTTACCCCATAATTTGGCCAGTATTTGGATCCCAAGCACACTAAGGCAGTGTGGGAAATTTTCACATACTAGTTAGATGATCAGTTAGTCACAGCCTACTCTGCCTACTTTCTCCTTGGATCTACTCCTCCGCAGTCCCTGTTCTGCCAAATTTCTCCAAGATCCTTGGAAGAAAGGTGCCTCTCTTCCCAGCAACCCCCACTTGCAGACTCTCAATAGAGACCTGGTCTAGACACCGTTCCACTCATGGGCCTAAACAAAGGGATTAATTCATGCTTCTACTGAACTCATGAATCAGGCATGTCCTCAAATGTTTAAGATTGGTGCCCTCCATTGTTAATATAGGTACTACTGATTTCTATGTGATATTCTTGATTATTACATTTGTAGTAAAAATACTTATTTCTTTTTTAGCACTTGACCATGGACTACTTGGTACAGTTTGCTACATGCCAGCCAGAGTTTTTGGCATGGATGAAGCAGCAACACCACCTTCTACCCCAAAGGCTCATCTGTGACCAGAGGTGGCCCAAGCCGCCCACACCCTGCGTGCACAAATGCACACATACACACCATTGAGGGGGGAGTGCAGCACTAAAGCATGCAGATGGCGTGCAGAGGGGGGAGCAACCAGGAAATCAGTGGTGGGGGTAAGAGATCCCAGACTAGGGGTTGGCAACAGAGGTACCTGCCTAGTGCCCCCTCACTGTTGTGCCCTAGGCAGGTGCCTCTTCTGCCTACCCCTAGTTCTGGCCCTGTCTGTGACCTACCCACTCACTGAAAATCTACCCAGCACATGGTGAAGTAGCTTTTAGAGCAGCGATGGGTGGTCAGGAATTACCTGCTGGAGCTGTTCCAGGGGTACACAGCCTGGCTACCTCAGTGGAGAGCAGTGGCAGCAGATGTGGAAGCTCTCCTTGAGCAGGCCACTTACTTTGTTACAAGGGCCAGCGTGTTTGATCAACTTCATCCTCCTGGTCAGCATGCAGAATGTAAAGAGGCTGCCTAATATGTAGGGTGATGGAGATGATGAGTGGGTGTCTGCAGAGAAGTAGAAGCAGAACAAGGGTAATCACCACTGACATCACCTAAGCAATTGTCCATGGCTAGAAGGAGTAAGATAATGTGGTTTATACAGAAGGCATTCAGGAAAAGGTTGGTCAGGGCACATCTTTTGATGGGTGGCCACCCAGCTAAACCCATGACACAAGGTAAAGTTGGGGGATTTCCCTTTACCCAGCTAGAGAGGTACAGGAACAAATTGTGGCATGCACAAAGAATTCTGTGTGAACACATAAAATGTAATACTTATTCTGACCTGAGCACATGTTTTTAAATATTTAATATATTTAATATGCATCCACAAAATAATGTTTTGTAATATTAGACAATTGTCCAGAAGCAGTTAAATGCAGATACATTCTATGGTTGATGCACCTTCTCTGATGAAGCATTTTACCCTAAACTGACATTTCGCACCCCAGATGTGATATCTTTTGCCTCTCTGGAAACTCTGGACTATAAGGTAAGTAACTCTGGCCCAGTAACTTATTTTACTGGTCAAATATCACCCTGGCTTGTGTGTAAGGCTATGTCCTGCCATAGAATAGAGAGAGAAACAAAAGAGAATACTTAATTTCTATCCTGGCCCTCTAGCCAAGTTCTTAGTTCTTTTGCTTTTGGAGTGGAGTGGATAACTGCATTCATACCAATACCAAATGACTGCTAAATGCGATCCTGTCCTGAATATTATAAAAGTATGTTACATACATCCATATTTGATATAAATATGTTATTTATACAAAAAAATGGCCACTGGTTGGTCGGTGTATAGAGGCCAAGGCAATCTGTCAAAAATATGATTGGAAGGAAATGTGTCCTTATATGAGCAATTACTGATAATTCCCAAAATGACAATGGTCCTTGGTTAACCCAGAGTTGAATCTAAAATTACTTGTTAACAGCTAATGTGAATAAAGTACAGAGCCAGATGGTTTCTTCCCAAGGGTACTTGCAGAGCTTTGTTCAGTAACAGGCAAATATATTTTAACAAGCTTTAACTTCCTCTCATCGGGTATTGTAATATAGGAACAGAGTATAACTAATGCAGTGGCAGTTTCAAAATGTCAGTTAGATTTTAGCTACCATTCCAGAAGCATTACATGAGCCCTGACTAAAGCAATCTATCAAATCAATCAAGCAAGAACAAACATCAGACACTGTGTATATGTAGTTTGCAGAATATCTGAAGGGCTCACTCATCAATAAACGTGAGGTCAAGGTCTGTCACGCTTATCTGACCTAAGCCTTGCACTTTGAGCCAGAGACTTATGAAAAAGACTTTGTGATATTAAGCCAATCAGCCTGCACACCCATGTGTCTGAATTGTGCAGCCAACCCAGCTTTAATGTAATAAATGGTCTACAATTTGCCACTAGAAACAGCTGACTAGATTTTTAAAAAAAGACATATGGATTGGTATGGATAAACATATGTGGGGAAACTTTGGGCTTTTTATTACATTATCGTCAGAAATCCACAATTTGGCAGCACACTCCAGGCAGAATAAAAGCCGCAACAGTTAAAGTTTAAAAGTGTTCAGTCTCTTTTAGCACATCTATAGAGCTCGAGGTCTAACGTGTTTTGTGTTAGCACACTTCCTCAGAGACCTCCTTACCTTAGTCAGCACAGGAAATATATCCATAAAATAACCACGTAGTTGGGTTCAATAAATACAACAATTAATAAACTGATTAATCAATTAATCAACATATCTTCTGTAAGCCTATTTCATGTGCTGATTTATTAACATAATATTGTTCAGCATGCTTATAATAGATCAAACATTGTGTTAAGTTAAAATGTATTGTAGGAATCTTAAAACACACTTTGTTAAATACATTGTTGCAGCCCACTGGTTAAAACATTTCCACTCTCAAAAGTAGCAACTTATATCAAGTTGCTACTTTTTTAGCAAGATAGCAGCTCCCAGTAGATATCAGAATAGCACTCAATAGTAAGAAATCCAAGTCTGGCTTGGGACTCCTCCAGTTACATGGGAGTAGAAGAAGAGGTTGAGTAAGAGAAGGGTTAATGCTGGCATGCTGGGAGAAACTCCAGAACAATAAAGAAACTGGGCTTGTAAAGCTAAATGTAGTAGGGAAGCAGCAAAAATAGCAGTTCCACAAAGAAGCAGACAGAAGCATTTGTCAGCAAATGGCATTGTCTATCATACTAAAGTTTGAGGGTGGGAGTAATTAAATTAAGTACCACTAAAGCTGCTCAGAAATTAGATTGGCTTGTGGGAAGTTCAAAGTTCACCTTCCAGCCAATCTGATTTCTGGGCAGCTGTACTGGACTGGAACTTTAAGGGAAAAACCAGCAGCACTGAACCTTGCAGAAATGATAGAAGAGGTCTGCGATGCATTCTGACAGTCAGAAGATTCACTGCTACAGGGTTTTAGTTTTTTTCTTTCCATTTTTTAGGTTTGGGGATGTTCATTTTAAACAAATGTCCAAAGTTGAACAGCCTGTGCCATGACAAATATTTTTTCTAATTATGTTAGGAAAAACCCAACCTACTGTTCTTCGACTTCCGCTTTTTCTTATTATTCTTAGCACCTCCATTTTGTAAATGCTACTCCTCCTACGGTTTTAGGGGTACAACACCCAAACTCTCCACACTTCTTCGCCCTATAGTGGAGCAGGTTGCTTGTGATTTTCTAAGCGATCCCGCCTCTGTCTTTTTGTGGTGCCACTCTGAACTTTGAAGCTACAACCCCCCAAACTTGAAAATGTAATCATTGGGTCTCCCCAAATGAAACAGCGACATTTGTTAGATGACCCAAAGTGGGAGGAGCCAACAACAGCCAATCAAATTTCACCCATTGACTTTAATGGGGAAATTGAAACTGCTGCCGCACTTACAGCTTTGAGGCTACACTCCCCAAACTTGAATCACATAGTCATGGGGTCAGCCTGAATAAAAATATGATGATTGTTGGATGCCCAAAAGTGGGCGGAGCTGTGAACAGCCAATCAGATTTTACCTATTGACTTGGCGGAATTTCAACCTGCTGCCATTCTCACAGTAATAACACCAGGGTACCCGAACTTATCACAGTTGATCACTAGAGGGCTGCAGTTTTAGGTTTGAAAAAGTGGGCCGAGCATCCAACAGCCAATCATATTTTACCTATTGTATTCTATTGGTTTGATGCCAGGGTTCCCAAACTTTGCACAGACAGTCAGTCACTGGGTGACTACATACTCAAGGTTGGAAAAAGTGCATGGGGCCTCCAAAAGCCAATCACACTTTTTTCATTGTTTTCAGTGGAGAAATTTTAACTGCTGCCATTTTCACATGTATAATGTCAGGGTCCCCAAACGGGGGACAGCCAATCAGATTTCACCTATAGACTTCATACGTTTAAATTTAAACTGCTGCCATTCTTTAAATATTAATACTAAGGTCCTCAAACTTTGCAGAGCTAGTCACCAGGTAACTGCGGTTCAGAGTTAGACAAAGTGGGAAAAATGGAGCCACCAATAGCCAATCAGATTTAAACTATTGATTTTCAATGGGGAAATTCAACTTGCTGCCATTCTCACAGTATTAACACCAGGGTCTCTAGGGGACTGCATTTTTAGGTTTTGCTTGCTGCCTTTCTCACACTATTAATGTCAGGGTTCCCAAATTCTGCACAGTCAGTCACTGGCGTATTCAGGGCAAGAAAAAGGGGGTGGAGCCACCAACAGCCAATCACATTTAACCTATTTACTTTCAATGGTGAAGTATAAAATGCTGTCAGTCAATTTTTATGCCTGAGTCCCCAAACTTTGCAAAGTTGGTCAATGGGGGACTGCAGTTCAAAAATAGGAAAAGTGGGTTGGGCCACTAACAGCCAATCAGATTTTATCCATTTAATTTTATCGGTTTAAATTTAAAATGCTGCCATTCTCACACTATTGTGACAGGATGCCCACTGTTTATGCGATGAGCGGCTAATCTCCCCAAAATGCCATCTCACCGGATAGAATGTAAATCGCCGGTGAGATGGCAAATCGCGGTGACTAATCTCTCTGTGTGTCACAGCCTTAATAAGTATGCCCTGTCTGGGTAGTAAACAAAATGGCAGTTGCAGTGCCTAAATTACCTTTTTGCTGTATTCAGAAGCCCCTAGGTTATGTGTTACTTTGTTTGATATTTTGTTGGGTTGTAGTTGGAGAGCTGGTAATTGAAAGATCCTAAAAATATGAATTGGTCACTGGAGCACTGCAGTATGGAACAGAGAGATCAAAATGTTGCTCCTATTGATGCTCAATCCCGGCAAGCTCACAAGAGCAAGCTGCAGAAAGAGAGTTTGTACAACTGTATTGCTTTATTTATTTGTATTGAAACATTTGCTTTTGTGAGTGAAAGATATTTATTTGTGAGCTCAGTGTTTGTAATTCTAATTTCCTGGAGAGCTATTCAACATTAATTTGCAAGGGTACAAAGTAATCGGTGCAAATGGTTCTTCCTGTGACTGGTATAATGGAACAGAGTGTACTAAGAGAAAACATAAAATTATTGCATAATAGCTATCCCATGTACCCCCAAATCACAGATCTTCACATCTGACCAATAAGAGTGCACCATTTCACTGTACTGGAACCCTACAAGTATTTATAAGTTGTACTTCAATGTGCCCTCTATTTACCCCCCCCCCCAATCACATACTTGTCCCTCTGATCAGATACTTTTAGCTGCCGTAGTAGCTCAGTATTATAAGCATTTTGTTTTAAGCTTTGTTATACAGGTATGGGATCTGTTGTCTGGAATGCTTGGGACCTGAGGTTTTCCAGATAAGGGGTCTTCCATAATTCAGAGCATTACTTCTTAAAGCTAGTTAAACATTGTCACCCCCAAGTGACTTTAATCGCCTACCTTTTACCCCGGGCTGGTGCCCCTGTACGGAGAGAACAGCACCAGCCCGGGGTAGCTGCAGCGCTTCCTCCTACCTGCTTTGCTAGCGCGAGCATGCACAGTAGAGTGAAAAGCAGAACTTTAACAGAGAAATCGTTTAGTCGAAGCAGGAGGAAGCACTCCGCTACAGGTACCCAGGGCTGGTGCTGTTTTCTCCTAACAGGGGCACCGGTACAAGGTAAGCGATTAAAGTCACTTGGGGGTGCCTAACATTTTGGCACCCCCAATTGACTTTGCCTTTCCTTGTCCTTTAAAGAAATAGGTTTTAATATTACAAATAAAAATAATTATTTGCTTAAATAAACTTTGTGAAAAATGGTATACCCATAACTGGATGATAGATTTCCGGTTAATAAAACTGATACCCGATCAATAGAGAGATCAAAGGACAACTGCTATCATGAAGACCTGAATTAGCTCATTGATGGAGAAATTGGAAGTGGTGGGATGAATTTATTTAACATGTACATTTATTGAAAATTCAGTTATAGGGAAAGGATGCCTAGTGCAATACATATATGGGATCCGTTATCTGGAAACCCTTTACCCAAAAAGCTTCTAACTATAGGAAGGCCATCTCCCAGAGTTAGTCACTGGGTAACTGCAGTTCAAGGTTAGAAAAAAGTGGGTGGAGCCACCAACCATCAATCAGATGTCACTCATTGACTTTCAGTGGGGAAATTTAAATTGCTGCCTTTCAGACACTATTAAAACCAGGGTCCCTAAAATTTGCACTGTGTATTTACTATATTTTTACAAACCAACATGACGTTTGTTCTCAAATTTCCCTTTCTAGTCTGCTATTATTTAAATGATGTCGTATTTAAAAATGTTTTAAATCTTTACAGGACAATGACAGTGGAAAACATGTTATACGTATCCAGCTTCCTGAGATAGAAATTGTCTTGCATGAGAAGCTTGTGAAACTTCCAGGTGTCAAAATTTGTTTTATTTGGTTCCTGGTTTTCTTATGGTTATTAGTGTTTGTGATATAATTACCAACTTTTACTTACTTTACTAATTAGTAAAATTTTAAAGTCCCTTATTTCACAAGTATTTTACTAGCCTTGATGGAACAATGATGTTTGATGCCAATTAAATTAATAAGATTTAAATTAATACTAATATTTACTTTGGTACACCAGTATATCATAACAACTGTATATCATAACAGTCACCATATATAGGAGCAATCACACTAAAAAAGATATTGTCTGCCTGGGTGCTGGTAACAAATAATGTAATAGTCCCACGAAGTACAGCACTCATAAGGTCTTATGCAAGCAAAAATATATTTTTTTAATATAATTTACAAACCCGACTTTTTGGTCACTGAGTGTGACCAAATGTCGAGTTTGTAAATTAAATAGGAACAAAATATATTTTTGCTTGTATAAGACCTGTTGAGTGCTGTACATATATACATACTATATATATATATATAGTGGATTAATTATTACTGAGGCCCTGTGACAATATGTGTTTTTAAATAGTTATTGAACATTATTCTATAATATTTTCAGATTATTCAGTGCAACTCCTGCATTAGCACATGAAAATAATGTGTCATCACAGGAGCCTAGGGATTATGAGGCTGATAAGAAGAATCCTTTAGAGAGTGTTGCTCTCAGATCTCCTAGTGTAAGTGCATTATGTTAATATTAAAAGGCTGTTTTTCCTATATGCAACTTTTATTAAGCAACTTGCCCCTTCCCTAGGGACAAAGCACCTACAGTATATAACATATATTAATTTAGAAATCAAAGGCAGGCTTGGGCCTGCAATAATGCAGACTTTAATTTTAAATAGATAAAACAAAGGCAGTATTTGAGTGTCTATAGCAGCCTACAGCTTATATCAATAAGTATTCTTGCAGTCACAACTATAAACAAAAAATAAAAATATAAATAATTTATACAAATCTATCTTATCTGCATAGTTCTGAGATAAGGGTATACCTGACAGCAAATAAGGAGTAGACCAGTACCTATAATTAAAACAGAACCTATTGATTTATTTGGTTACTTTCCTGATTTATGAGGAAAGCAGACTCTTAAAAAAATTTGAATCCCTAGTCTGGGACTTTCTACAAAGAAAGACACAATGTAATTTTACATATACATTTTTGATCTTTATCTCTATTAACAGCAGTGAAGTTGTTCCTATCAGGTCTCATGGAGCAGACCATGAGAAATCTAACAAGGAACCATGCTGTAAGGAACTAGTGAATGAAGAAGGAGACAGAAAGGAAGAAGAGAATGATAGAAAATGAAACAGACAGAAAGGAAAGAAACAAACAATAAGATAGAAAATGAAAAGGCAGAGAGTAAGGAATTAGTGAATGAAGAAGAAGATGACAGAAAGGAAGAGGAGAACGATAGATTAGAATTTAAAACAGACAAAAAGGCAGAAACAAATGATAAAATAGATCATGAAAAAGCAGAGAGTGAGGAACTAGTAAACAGAAAAACAGAAAACAAGGAAAGTAATAATGAGGAAAAAAAAACTAATAAAACAATAAATAGAGAATCCTATACTGAAAATAATTAGGTATATGAAAGCTTAATTAGACAAGCTGAAATTCTTCAAGGTACAGATTTTTTATCATATTTTTATTATAATTTTTATGATAATCTAAAAAATAATCAGTATTAGTAGCGTAACTATATATACAGCAGACCCCACTGGGGGTTTTGGGGGGGGCCAATATGATAGTTATTCCATACTTTATCACCTGGTAACCATATATTCGTCATATATCCTTCCATATTTCAGGATAAAAGCTAAAAATGTTGAAATTAGCCCCTTTATTTTCTGTACTGCATATTTTCCAGACAACAAGCTGTGCAGCATAGATTTAAATCTTTCCTAGAATTGTAGACTTTATAGACGTTGTGCAACTGTAATATTAGGTCAGCACCATAGATTCTATGTGTGATAATATGTAATATGTATAGGAAATGTACATAAATATGGGCTTTAGACGTTCCACTCTGTTCCCCTTTTTAAACACTAATAATACTGTTCTTTTTTCCAGACTCTAAAAAACTTTGTGAGAGCAAGGAGAACTCAGATGTAGGATTTAGTCCTCGATTTGTAAGTATAATACATTTTTAGGATTCTTTTCTGTGATATAATACATATACTTTCTTAAAGGCAGGCGCAAAAAGAGGAATTCCTATTCCTTCAAATATTATTTTTGTTCAACATTGATAAACCCCTTTAGTGCTAGAGCCCAGGATTGAGATATAAATAGTATAATAGTGTAGTTAGCTAGGCACAATAGTCTTAGAGACTGCCCTTATAGATATGCAAGTTGATATGAGGTATATAAATAGGCATTAAATCTCATTACAGCACCCTATTGGGAGTTAGAGCTGTATTTTACTCATCAATATTATTGCCCTTTTAAAAGCCTTCTAAACTTTCAAAAAAACTTTATAATACTATTAATAATAATAATGTGATAACTGAGATTTTGTACCCACTGTATTAAATCACAAGCATAATAAAACTAATTGAGGAACTCTACTTAGTTACGGAGTATACAAGTATGTTACAACTCACTTTATAATTTCATCTTGTATCACATTCAGTCTGAGCTATGAGCTTGCAGTATAAAGGCTTATTCTGTAAATGATTGCCATCAGGGATATTAATCCCCTTCAGAAGAAGCTGTGTGTTGTAGTTCAGCAGCTGTTTGTGGATCTAATATAAAGCACTAGGCAGAACACCTTACCTAAATCAACCTATAACAATAAACATATCCAATAATGTTGTCCTATCTCCTTTTCTAGCCTGTGGATTCCGTTATTGTTGAATCAGCTCCTGTACCAGAGAAGACTAGGTATGTTCCACAGTGTGTTAAGATTTTATGCTATAAATCATGTCTAGATTCTGGTTGCATTTAAATCCCCTTTGTTACAGTAAGATGAATGTATACTAGCTGAAACTTGCAACTTCCAGGAGCAAATACATATACAGTATTTAGTTTAAACCAGTGGTTCTCAACCTTCCTAATGCCACAACCCTTTAATACAGTTCTTCATGTTGTGGTGACCTGTTAATGCTATGTGGATCACTCTCGCAACGAAACACCAGAGAAAAACTTGTAGTTGATCAGAAGAGAAAGATTTATTTGCATGCATAAAATTATAGCTAAGACCAGTGCTGTCCAACTGGCGGCCCGCTGTGTGGCCCCCCACCTGTCTGGCTGCTTTGATGGCTTACTCTTGTGTAAGCTTTAAATGGTATCAGTACTGTGATTAACTGCCCCCCTGCATGGTTCTCACCTCAGATTCAGGCTGTATTGTTTAAATATGTAATCCCCTGTGTTGTTCACACCATTTAATCTCTGCATTGTTCACCCCCTGCAGTGTTCACACCTCAGGCTCAGGCTGTAATCACCCATATTGTTCCCCTGTTCACACCTCAGGAGCAGTAGAAACCCACAAATAATCCCTGCACACTACAAAAAGAACATATACTGTGGTGGTACTTCAATTAAAAAGTTTTTTAATATATAGTTATTGTGCAGACTGTAGGAGCAGTGCCAGCATTGTGTCACTGTAGGCTGCCTGTGTGTGCCATACACACAGGCATCATAGGGCAAGCAGAGTATGGCACACACAGGGAGAGTATGGCACAAACCAGCCAAGAATGGCAAACACAGTGAAAGTATGGCACACGCAGGCAGGGTAGGGAAGGCAGAGTATGGCACACACAGGCAGGGTAGGGCAGGCAGAGTATGGCACACACAGGCCAAGTATGGCACAAACCAGCCAAGAATGGCACACACAGTGAAAGTATGGCACACAGGCAGGGTAGGGAAGGCAGAGTATGGCAGACACAGGCAGGGTAGGGAAGGCAGAGTATGGCACACAGGCTGGGTAGGGAAGGCAGAGTATGGCACACACAGGCAGGGTAGGGCAGAGTATGGCACACACAGGCAGGGTAGGACAGGCAGAGTATGGCAGGTTTTTGCTGTACTACAACCATTAATATGGGTATGGTCATGTGATAACATGGGTGTGGTTTCAAGTGGGTGCGGTTTCAAAAAGGGGAGTGGTCAAAACTGGCTTCCATTATCGGCCCTCCACCACGTAGGTCGGAAAAATTCCGGCCCTCGGTACAACAGAAGTTGGACAGCACTGGCTAAGACCATCAGAAATATGTGTTTTCCGATGGTCTTAGGTAACCCCTGTGAAAGGGTCCCAAAGGGGTCGCGACCCACAGGTTGAGAACTGCTGGTTTAAACAGTGAATGATGTGTCCTCTATTTTAGAATATAAAGATATTGTGAGTCACAGTGGAGTTCCTTGACCATATAAAATGCCCAATTGATTTTAGGTTAAGGGACCTCTAGTATCCTTATATTTTAAGAGTGGTGGGACATTATTTATTATGATACACAAGTTTCAGTGAGAATATGTATATATTTAACACTTAAATATTTTAAATTTGCTTTCAGAGTGTCTTGGACATCTGTTGAGGACTATGACCTGCAGTCTTTATTGGGTGAAGGTGGCTTTGGCAAAGTGAGTTGATCAGTCACTAAATAAGATACATACATATATGAGCAAATCTCTAGTTTTTTAATTGATTTTGTCTCTATTACTCCAGGTATACCTTTCAAGGTGAGTTAAAGAGCAATGAATATGATTCTTTTTTTTTTAACTGTTTCATATCGGCTTAATTTAAGGAAATATATTGATATAATTATAAACAGGACATCTTGACAGTGATTCATACTATTAGTATGTGGGCCAAACTGTTGGACATTATGTAATTTAAATGGAGGGTCAATCATTAGCCAGTTGGTTGAAACCAATTGGCACATTCTTTTATTTGTTTAATTTTCAGGCTAAACCTAGAGAGGAGTATACTTGAAGAGGCTAAAAGAGAGAAAAATCCTTTCCTTGTTGGCCTATTCGCCTCATTTCGGACTGAACATCACCTTTGCATAGTAATGGATTACTGTGCTGGTGGGGACTTAGCTATTTGAAATATGGTGCCTTTCCAAGAGAGAGCTGTGTAAGAAGCATTGAATGAGGTTCTTTTGAGTAAGGTTTTCGCAGTAGAGTAATAACTGCACCAATGCACTGCCATTTGCATGGGCCTACTTAAAAATATATCATGCTGTTCTGCATATTGGGACACTTTTGCTTGCCACCCCTGGTAACCTTAAGAGATGAACTTCCAATTGTCACTAGGAAATCTCTTTTTGTTTCCTGTACTCATTTGAGTGCCGTAGATTTAAGTGCAAGTGCAATCATGTCTGCCTCCTCGGATGCAAAAAATCCACTTCCACTTGTGCGTTTCTATAGAAGTGAGTGGGGGTATATTGTTTTGCAATCAACTATTAATGCAATAATTCAGAAATAAATGTGTTCAAAGCTGTCATGTAACATATGCATGCACAATTGCTAGCGCTTATTCATTATGCCAGATCTTTAACATGGCATGTTATCCCCTTTATCAGATTGACAAAAAGATAAATAGGCATTGGTTACATGCATCGTCATTGCAAGCAGTAAATTAAAATATGCAGAAATTGTTAGAGGTCTCCAAATAATTAACAGCTTACAACATGTGTCAGTCATGTTATAAACACAACATGCCACTTAAATGTGCATTATTAATTGCAAGCATAAATTCAACATAGCACATCCATTAGTATGACACAATTTTCCTATGATATGCCATATGGATAGCATGTATATCTACTAAAGTCCCAGAAGACCTAGTTAAATCACACCAGCACTTACTAGAATTAGACACACCAGCAGTAGCTGTACATATTAGTAACTCAGCTGGTATTGCTAAAAATAATTTATTCCCGGCCTATGCATATCCATATGCAAAATTGCTCATGAAGACTTCAAAAAGATCACTTTCAGTCTTTACCAGTCAGGGCCACTTTAAGATCTAGTGAGCTCAGAGCAAAGATCTCAAAAAGCAACTCAAGCAAAAAAACTTTATTAATGAGAAACAATTTTCCGTTAAAATGGAACAATACTTCAATTAAAGATTTAGGAGTCCAAATCACTGTGGCAGGAAATGTACTCCATTATTTGATACATTTGAACAAGATCTTAAAAAAGGTAATCAATCATGTATATTGTGGTTTGAGAGGATTAACATAATTTATATGCTGATCCTTTCTAAGATTATTAATGCATATAGTACCTATTATAGTCTCCTATACCTAGGAGATTTATTTGGAAAAAATATGTCAACTTGAGTAGGCTTTCTCAGTTAACAAGATTCAAATCTCTTGGTCAATGAAAGATGGCTCATCACCTTGGTTAAATTTATAAAGAGGAGACCTAGAGGTTTCATGGAACTAACTTAAAGGAGAATGCAAGTCAAAATTTAAAAAGCATACTGCCCAATAGTCCTCCTATTGTTTAGTAAAAATGCCACACTTTTGGCTCACCTAATCAAATATTTACTCAGTCACACTTACTTCACATATTCTTGAACAGGCAGCCATCTCTAAAAAGGTATTCTCCCTTCCTTTCCCTCCTTGCTTCATACTGCACATGTGTTTCATTCCCTCCCCTCTGCCAGATTCGCTTCTGATTGGCTGGTGGGCATGTGTTGCTCAGAACAGCAGACAGGATCAAGTTACACACATGCTCAGAGAATAGGAAGGCTGCCGCTGGCAGCCTACAGGAAGGGCAGACAGATTTCAGTGATGTCACTGTAGTCTTCACACTGCTGTAGGCTGCCAGCACCATATCTCAGAGAAGCAAGCAGGGATCTGGGAATTTAGATATGCAGTAAGTACTTAAAAAGAATGCCTTAGACTTACTTTTAATTTATATTAACCTTTCATTGTCCTTTAAATAGATGAATGATTCTCAAGACCTAAATTTGAGTATATATGTAAAAATGCTTACATTCACACTCTATGTTTGGGCTAAAATAAATGAAAAGCAAGATAATATATCATACTCCTCTTAGGGCCAGTCTGCAGGGCCCAATTGGGACAATTTTGGCTGGGTCCCCTACTGTTGCCAGCTGGCACAGGGTTCCATGGCTGGGTGTGCAAATAGTCTCTGTCTGTCGCTCTCTCCATGTGAATGATGTTGTAACCCTGCCTTTTTTTTTTTTACCTTTCTCTTGTTCCATTGACCCCCAAGCATGGTGCACTAACACCAGACGTACTATATACAGTGTAAGACAGTGATTATAGTGTTCTTGAGGGGCCAATACAGTAGTGAAAGTCGGTGCATACCCTGGGGTAGCAGTATGAATGAAGTGTCCACTTTGTGTTTAATGTCCCAGAACACATAGCGTAATTATCAGGCAATTGTTGTTGCTGGTGGGCAGGATAGCTTTATGTGCTTATTCCTGCTGGTGTGGGGCCCCCATGGGTGCAGGACCCTATTGGGCCCCATAGGTCAAATTGGCTTAAGGCCTGTCCTGGCCCCTCTCTTATTAATTCCTCTTTATGATAACTTAGATTTTCCACCGGGACAAGGACATATTACTTAAAAATGAGCAAAGAAGAAAGGTAAACCACTAAGATTAAATTTTATAGAAACTGGTAACATAATTTCAAAAGGTGAACTAAAATCTATATATGGTACACATCCAAAATTAGAATTGGAAATATAATCAGATTGTACATTTTATACATACATTTAAACTTACAAAAAGAGACCACTTACCTGGTGGTCCTGGTGGATAAGGAAGAGGTGGTACTGCACTGCATTGCATTTTTTTTAAAAAAAGATATTCATTATCAAGTTTTGTTATAAAATGGAAAATACACTTGAATAGGTTGTTCACAAAAATGAAGTGGAAACAAATTTATGAGGCTAATATAAGAATGAAAATGCACAAATTAGGATTTAAGCTCATATCAAGATGATAGTATCTTCCAAATTTGTATGTAAAAATGTATGGCAGATGTGAAAGAGAAAAAGGTACCTATGTACATATTTGGTTTGAATGTGAATTCATTAAACCATTTTGGAAATATGTTGAAAAAAAATTAGTGTGAATTGAGTCTAAAATAATACTGTATGCTTGTATGCTTGTACTGTATGTATCCTTGCTCTATAACACAGAAAATGCAGGTGTAATTACTGATCCACTGACAAAACATTTAATAGCAGCAGCTAGATTAATGATTCCATGTAAGTGGAGATGAAAGGACCCCATTAGTAGGGCAGAATGGTTTAAGGTTGTATAAGAACTTAGAAATATAGAAAGGTCACTGCCCTTAAAAAGGAAAAGTGGTAACTCATTTGAAAATATGGAGATCTTTGTCTGCTTTGTGTGGCTGATAGCAATAATATTCCTGCATTACAACAATATAACAGATATTGCTCTAAAAATGGAAATTTTCCATTTTTTCTCTCAATTGCAATGGTATCTTTTTACTATATGTTTATACATTGTATAATTTGCATCTTTAGAATGTATTTCTTGGTTTCTTTTCTTATTATTTGAGGAAAAAAAAATGAAAAAAACAATTTACAACTAATGGACCGCCACCATTAAAAAACGTCAGATCTTTTGTTTATGTGGTTTAATCTTGTAGATGATTAAAATAAAGGTTCTTCCATTTTTGTGGGATGCAAAAATCTAAAATTATAGCAGACAGATGGTGAGCCCCCTGTCCTGGTGGGCCTTGGGCAAATGCCTCTTTTGCTACATTGTTAAAATGAGCCTTTTAACGATTTCTCCTTTAGGGAGGACAGCTGAATGATATTGGTTTATATTTGGCTGAGATAATAATAGTGTATAGAAGAGGGCAAGGCACTGGTGGAAATTATAGGATAGGAATCCAGACTTGCATTCCTTTAAAAACGTGCCTATTTAATTTTTTTGTATGTGCCTTTAGGTGCAATCTCCGCTTTTGTTGCTACAGCTTCTTGTAAAACCTCACTATGTCTGTACCAAAGGTTTGCATGACTCTACTTCTTTCAGATTTTATTCTTTTATTTATTATGCTCAGGTAGCAATTCTTCTTCTGCCTAAATATTTTTAAAGATGTATGCAGTGTTGTTTCCAGCCTATAGGTTCTACATATAGAGAGATGAGAATTACAATTTTCTATTACCCCTTACATAAACATATACTTCTCACAACTTCTTCCCTGCAGATTTAGTTCCTAAGTCACATTGATGTCATAATGGTTTGTGCAGGTTTACAACTGACCTAAGTCATATACACAGCTTTCTGTAAGTATTTTTTAATATTAAAACTCTAGCAACATTTAGCTTGGGCAGGATCTCATTTACGTTGCACACACTGACACAGGAATGAGGGTGCAGTCCCTGCTGATGTGGGTTGCAGGAACTGTGCACTTGTGGGTGCTAAGTGACTCACAGGTGTGGCTGGAGGGAGGACCCATTGGCATGGGCGGTGGGAAAAATCCATAGGTGTTGGTGGCAGAATCCATAAGGATATATTTCAGATATGTGCTTTGTTCATCTTTGCAGAAGAATTCTAAGAGTTTTACTTAATGGCAAAATAATGTCATATGGCATAATATTTTATGCATTTGATATTGTTTATCAGAGATAGATCTTAAATATTATATTTTGATTTGAATAGGTTAGGTGATAGATTTATGGTATAACACCATCCATTTAAAAGCATTATTCAAGACAAAGTGCTAGTCTATCTTTCTTGTAGAGTTTCATAAGTGCATGAAATACTATAATGCAGGGGCTGCAATATCTTTTCACATATTACAGTAGAAAAATAATAAACATGTTAATTAGACGCTAGGAAAAAGCCATATTTTAATTTTAATATATAAATATATTTGTGTGGGGAAAATGTAAATGAGGAAGCAGAAAGAAACAATATCGTAAAACAAAACCAATATATTCATTACACCAATGCAGGTACAGGTATGGGACCCGTTATCCAGAATGCTCGGGGCCTGGGGTTTTCCGGATACAGGGCCTTTCTGAAATTTGGATCTCCAACCTTAAGTCTACTAAAAAAAATTATTTAAACAGTAATTAATCCCAATAGAATTGTTTTGGCTTCGATAAGGATTAATTATATCTTAATTAGGATCAAGTACAAGGTACTGTTTTATTATTATTATTTTATTATTATTTATTATTGTTTTATTTCATGTTGAAAAGGTAGAATTATCTGCTTATAATGGAATTTATGGGAGATGGCCTTTCTGTAATTTGGAACTTTCTGCATAATGGGTTTCTGAATAAGGGTCTCGATACCTGTACTATATAAATAGCCAACTATTAAGAAACAGATTAAGGAACTTCTCACTGGTACTTATTTCAAAATTAAATGGAAGAAAATGGACACTGAAATGTTTCTATCACTTCACTTAATTGAGAATTGTTAAGAAATCTCGAGTTGCCTTTACCATTAAAGTCTATGGAAAATGTACAGAAAAGTTGCATTTCTCGACAACGGACAGCAAGATAAATACTTAAGAACTTACGCGAGAAACACTCTGACATCTCTAACACAACAACATTAAGAAAAAAAACTTTTTCAACAAATCTTTTCTAAAGTTTATACACTTCTGGGAAGGATCTCCTCTGGATGTAGGAGTATTGTTGGTTGGATTTCATTCCATTTAGCCATAAGAGCATCTGAAGTTGGGTGATAAATTTGGGTGACCTAACACTTTGCTACTGAGCTGTTATTGTCCAAGATGTTTACACTTCAGAATAACTTTACATATTTGATAAACACATCTCATTATGCTGCAACATTCAAAGTTAACAAGATCTTCAATATGAACTATAATACTGCCAATACTGACTTATTATTCAGTTTAACTAGCAGGTGGCACCAACTGTTAAGGTTGGACTGTAGGAGATTCCCCTTCAGGAGCTTATATAAGGATGTGCATGATTCGAGACTTCCTCTTTGGCCTAAGAACTACATAACAAAAGAGGAGACCACAGGAGACTAAATGGTAGGCTGTATCCGTTGAGGGCTAGAAGGTGAGTTAGGAAATTATCAGCTCACCTTAAAATTGAGTGATATCCAGGTTAGCCAGCAAGGCTGTCTGTTTTCCTCATGAGGAGTCAGTGTTGGGGTAGAGACCCAGGTGACTGTGCACCAGTTAGGGATTGGAGTGTTCAGGAGTAGGTTGAGGAGAACCTACAGAAGCTGTATTAAAACAGCTTGGGAGAAGCTTTTGTACTGTATGCTGGACATGACAGAGAAGTAGGGGGTAAAGCTTTATTGGGAGAGGAGGCTCCCCTCAGGCTCTGCTAGTGCATTTTTCACATGTGACACTGGAGGCTTCTGGAGAGGGACCGCTGTGAGAATGTGAATGTGTGCAAATCCTCTGGAGAAGTGTTTAATAATGTAACAGATATACTCAGAGTCCAGCTTCCAGTACTCTGGTCTGCAATCTGTCATCCCTGTATAGAGCTGTTCAATAAAGTCTGCCTTGGTTCATTGCACCATCACGTGAAATGTCTACTTCTTACTGTAAATGCCTATCAAATTCCCTTTCCTGTGATGGGAGTCTACCAACCATGGCTCAAGTAAGCCCTTTGAAAAAAAATTCTTCCATAAAAGAAATGCTGATGTGCCCCATTGGATATGGTATCATTACCTCTGAGATTCTGAGTTTTTTAAAAAAAAAAATTTTGAAAAAAACAACATAAACTTCAGAAAAAAATCTGAGGCACAACAAATGTTTTCGGTCGAGAATAATATAAGGAAGATATGTCAGCCTTTTATAAATCTACACTGTTCTTTTATGGACTTATTTATCAATTTTTGAGTTTGTGAATTTGAGTTTGTTTTTCTAAATCAAATAAACTCGCATATCAAATGCTCACTAGAAAAACTTGTTTGAATAAAAAACTCGACTTTGCCTGGGACAACTCCCATTGACTTCTATAGAAACTTGCAGGCATTTAGATGGCACTTTTTTAGCAGTTAATAAATACCAGACATTCTAATTTTTGGAACTTGAATTTGAGTTTTTTTGCACAATAAAACTTGAACCTTAAAAAAAAAAAAATCAAACTTGGATGTTGATAAATCCATACCATCTATCCAATGTGTGAAAAATCATCCACATTTAAAAAAAACAAAAAAAAACTCCTGGGTACCAGGAGAAGCAACAGACTGCAGGTTTAATTTCAATTATATTAACTATTATAAAGCTTAAAATAAATTTATGATACTGTTGTGGATTAAACTATAATAAATTTTCACTTTTAAATTGAAGTACAGAGCTTTGTATCTAACTCTCTACAGGATAAACATATTTATACATTGAATTCTTTTAGTGCAATGTTCTTTACAAGCCTGATGCAAACATGCAAGTGTTTGTTTGCAGTCCAAGGAGTCTGCCTCAAATCCAGACAGTGAAAATTAATACCCATGACTATCATCTGTCAGGTAAGTATTTGCAGTGTCTTCTTTCCTTAGATATATCTATCTCAGTATCTGTATACCATTTGTGGTTTTCTTTTTCTGAGCCAGAATAATGGCTAATAATATCCCAAAGCAATATGTCATTATAAAAGGGCCAAACCTGGTAAATAAACTTTTTGAGGTTGCAGTCAGAACCACAGTACACAAAGTAATATAGATTTAAAATGCTACAAATCACCCCTTCTTCAGTCCATTAGGAACTGCCCCCCAGCAATGGATCCTGTATTGTGACTGGCATGCATTGCTCAAAAATTCAGCAGCACAATGTTTCTTGTTTGTCTAGTGTCTGTCTTCAAATAAGCAGATGCTACAAAAACTATAACACTAGTTATCATTCACACTGCACTGCACTTTCTGGTATCATGTGGTAGTTACATATCTGAGACACAGGGCTGAACATCTTGGGCAAATACCAGGACACGTTTATTACAAGTGACACCTTTTTATCTCTATCATCATAGGTTAATTTATTCATTAACGGAGACCAGGATGGATGGATTATTTTAACTTCTTCATTCTTCATGAAGGAAGAATGTCAGAAATGAACACAAAGAAGATTATTTTTTACAAGTGCCATTTTAAAGTAATTGTATTTATAGGACATTTAAATGACCATATTTTTTTATTCATATTCTAATTGATTCTTAGTTATACCAAAAGTTATGTTTACCTGTACTGCAAGTTGGTTCCCTATAGGGGTAAACTCTTCAAAATCTCTAGCACTTCAGAAGTCACATGGTGGACTTAAAAATACTTAAAGAAAAATCTTCAGCACACCACTTACATACATGTTCTCAAAGGGTGCTTGACTTCCACAGCCGCTCCCAAGCCTTTTTTCCATGTATCTTTGTAAAGGGAAAGAAGCACACCAGTGTGTCGGCAATGCCTTTGAATAATTAGTTGCAGAAAAGAACAAACAGCACAAGCTTTCGGGGGTTCACCTGAAGAAGGGGTCACCCCCAAAAGATTGTGCTGTTTGTTCTTTTCTGCAAATAAATGATTTAAAGGCATTGCCGACACACTGGTGTGCTTCTTCCCCTTTGCAAAGATACATGGACTTAAAAATACTGTCAGGCTTATGTAGGGAAGGAAGTTCTAAAAACTATTTATTCCCCCCACCTTTTTGAGGTTGCATGTGACCATAGCCTAATGATCAAGGTCAAGGACTTTTGCCCAGTTATTAAAATGGTCCTGTGGGCAGTGATTATAGAAAAGTGCCCATTTACCTTGAGCCTAAACAGGCCCATTTGAGCTTGCTTAGCCTAGTCAACAGGGGACAGCAGTTCAATTAGTGCTCACACGGAAATGTCCTGCTGCAGAGCTTTTTCACTATATTGCCACAGAAAGCTACCTTCACCACTTTCCTGATAATATGCTCTAGGCCTTCTATGCCCTCTGCATGAAAGCCTTATATGAATAGCCCTGCTTTTTTTGTTGCATATTTGTATGACCCTAATAATAACATTTTGCTTCATTAGGAAGTCAGGGCTAAATTGGTTTTAAACAAGATCCACTAAATATTTTTCCCTAGCCCCACATTCTATTTAATTACATCAATACCTTCACTGATAAATGTCACACTAAAAAAATATTTTGCTTCTTCCCTAGCATGACTTGCCATTTTTCACAGTCATGTACATAAAATATTGGGCGTCCATGCTGTAAGATCCATTTCATATTCATCTAATTAACATGCTTCTTTGTACTGGAGTACCCAAAGAAAGCCAAAGCTTGATTAGAATGGCTAATATAGATATCTGGATTGAATTAGTGCGGATATAGTAATAGTAGCAGAAGAGGTAATATGATTTCTCCAAGAAACAATGTGCAAGGAAAAACAGTTCAGCCTTTTGCTTCTTAAGCAATCTGTCACATCTTTAAAATAGGTTCAAAAATAGAAAACAAAAAGTGAAGGTATCATCTGTAATTTACTCAAGCCCTTAGTACACAGTCCCCAAGGATCCTGTTATTCTTTATTGCACAGAAAAAAAACCCACAAATGGATTATATTAATCCCTAAAAGATTTGAGATTAGTGCTTTGCTTGCTGCTTCCTGTATCTTTGTATACCATTATATAAAGTTCAGCGTTCCTATTTTTACAATAACCTCGGGCAGTCAGTATTTCGTTTTGTGACCTCTCTGCACAGAGATCAAACATGAATCACCAGCGTTGCTGAGCTGTAGAGAGGTGGGAATCCAAGTGGAAATATTGTCCAAATAACATATAGTTAGCCTACATTAATCAGATTTTCTTTTATTTCTAGAGATGTGCTGAATCACTGCTTTTATAAAACCCTGTTAAAATACTGAAAATATAGTGATTCTTTAATGGTAGAATAAACCATCAATTTAAAATGCAACAAAACTGATTTGGGCTTTTTTCACAAAGAACAAAAGTAGTTCACTTTGGGTGAAATGAACAGAAATGGCCAATATTTTCCTCAGGACTGGACAACTAATAAATCTATTACGTTGATTGGCATGTTTATCTGATCATCATGAGTATCCCCTCCAGCACAATGGAGACCGGGAGCAAACAAGTGGGCTGCGGCCCTAGCTTGGGAGGGCAAAGGCCCAGCAGGATTTTTCACTGTATTTAGGTGTACCAGTCCAACCCTGGGCACAATGTTAACTAAATAATGGGTACAAAGAATGGGGGTTATGCAGGGGGATAGCAGTGCAAAATGTATACCTGGTTACTACTTCATCATCCCTTCAAGGTACCGTTTGAGAACACCCTGATCATATGCAAAATGCATGATCTGTTTTTTTCTATTGATGAGGGAGGTGGGCACACAGAAAACACAGTAAAAACATAACTGCAAGTTTAAAAAGTGCTTCATACCCTTAACTGAGTTAGGAGTTTTCCAAAGATATCCAAGTCAGGGACACTCCATTTAGATTACTTATCTTGTCTATTCAGGCCCTCTGTGTTCATATTCCAGTCCCTCATTCAAACCAATGCTGGGTTGCTAGGTAATTTAGACCATAGCATAGCTGTTGAACATAAAGCTAAATATTTCAAAAACAACATAATAAAAAATGAAGACCAATTGCAAAATGTCTCAGAATATTACTATCTACATCATACCCATTTGGTTGCATTATTAACTACCCTTGTGAAATATGATTATTTATAACAAATATTGTAATAACTAGCAAGTAGAGCCATGCTAAAATGCACTTGTGTTTCACATGCAGTTTTTTAATCCAAAATTCGTTGACAGCACATCTTTCATAACTCCACAGGGCATATTCTGAAATACTCCATATTCACAGAAAAATGCCTTTCTGTGCTATGTGAATAATTAGGTGAAAAAAAATCCTTTGTTCCATACTCAGTAAGTCAAATGAGGCTGACTGAATCAGCATGTATGCCTGTAATATTTTATGTGCATGCCTGGAATAAATGGCTAGTATTGTAGAGAAGAAAAAAAATGTTTTTTCTACTGCAGCATTTGTGAAGGTATTGATGTAAATAAATCAAATATGGGTCTAGGAAAAAATATTTAGTGGATTTTGTTTAAAACAAATTGAGCACTGGCAGCCTAATAAAGAAACATGCTATTGATATGATTTGTTTATATATCCCCAAAATATTATGAATCACTGATTCACCACTGTTTTATATTCCCTCCATAGTAAAATACATATAATGACAATATAATCACAAACCATCAGCTGGCCTACAGCCCAGAAGGGAACTAAAATAAACATAGGAAGAATATAAAATTTGACTTTTAAAGGGAATTTTGTCACTTTTTTTCCTTCACTTAAATCTGTTTTTCAAAAGAGCAAACAAATTTTTTGAGATTTTTTTTGACATTTTAAAAATTTGACACAAGGCCAGCCCGCCACCTAAAGGGCATTTCCTCTTCCATCTGGCACAGAAGAGTGTGCCGTATTTTCTCCCCCTTGCCACTCACAAGGAAGAGCGGTCACTTCCCCCTCCCTGCAGCACCGAGCCCCATGTTACATATTGCACACAGCCAGAAAGTCCCTCAGCCTTTACAAAAATTGTTTGCACTTACTTTTGCATATAAAGTGTTTTGCCTGATATTTAAAAGAAAGAAAAAACATCGAATTTTTTTTGTCTTGTACATTTATATGTTGCAGCATATGATTTAGCCTTTGTTCAATGATTGTAATATGTCACAGAGAGATCCTTGCCCTCTTTGGTGAAATATGGACATCACATGCCAATGGCTGTTGCAATGGTGGGCACTGGTTGTTTTTTTGAGTGGTTCTAAATAAATGTTCTTTATTTACATAAATATGGTTTTTGGTGGAGCAAGGATCCTTAAATAAACATTCTAATAAATCTGTGGCCAACCTTTACCTCACAGTATCAGTCTCTCTTTACTGTTGCACTGCAAGTTGAAGTGATGTTAAACCCCCCTCTTACCCTTCCATCTCTGCTCTGGTAGAGAAACCATCCTGTATTTTAGCAAGCGTGGAAACTGCCAATACTACCTCCTATGCACTTTAGTGTGATAGTGTATGGGGAGATTTGTCGACCATGGGAAATATGCACTGCCTATAGGCAACTGTGGTGTAAAAAAGGCCCCTACAAACCCCACAGTATGGGTGGCCATCGGGTCCTAAACTTGCATTGTGCTATGCTGACAATTTGGAAAAGCAACTGAATGTTTATAATGGACTAAAATTGCTGCCTACACACTACCATTAAAAAATGTAAATAGCAGAACAAATTATTGGCAATGCGAACAGTTTACTATAGTGTTAAAAATTACACCATAAAATTTATGACAGAATCCCTTTAAAGAAAAGCCATATGCAATTGCTAGAGCACAAACTGCTAAACTCCACAGGAAATTTTGTAGTGTTTTAGTGGTGTTAAACAAATAAACAAAACGCATCCCACAAGTCAGGTGTAGTAGTGTGGGTCAAAATATAATTGGACTGATACAAAATTTGCAAGTGTAAACTACATAAAAGACTTGCCATCCACTATATTTTCTTAGTCATTGTATTATAAACAATTAACAAAACTTTTTTTTTTTTGCGTTGAAATTATCCTACCATTAGTTAGCTAAGATAATTTAAAGGAGAATGAAAGACAGAAATACTGGGGGGTTCCAGGTTATTAGCCCCCCCCCCCCCACAAGTAACTGGGTAACTTTGAAAGGAGACATATTGAATAAATGAAAAATACCTAATCTTGCAGGCAATTATGAATAATATATAGTGCTGGTTTTACTTTGCTCTAAAAATTAATACTGTCTGCAAAAATGTCCCCTTTATTGGAGTTCCTTATATATCCTATCAGGTCCCTCTTTTAAATGAGGGGTGGGCATGTCCTAATGGTCTCTGCCAGAAGCGCAGTAGAAAGGATAGCCAATTACAGCCCTGCAGTCACACAAGCAAAGACAGACTGAAGTTCCCTATCAGGTCTGCCTACCTGATTGGCTCCTATACTACAGTGCAGGGTACAGAGTGTGGCTCCCCTGCACATCTAGAGAATTTAGCCAGCACGAAGCGGATCAGATGGGTGGGACTAGTATGGTTTTGGGGGAATTTCCAGGCCCGGCGAGGCCACAAAGGCCTGGGCTTAGGGATTCCCCCCCCCCGGCGCGCATGAGTGAACAAACATCTCCCCGCTGCGGCAATTTAAAGCAGTGGGGAGAAGTCCCCATTGCTCTGTATGGCCACTAAATGTCAAAGCTTTGTTGCGGTGGGGAGGCATGCTGCCCCTAAAATTGTGCCGCCCTAGGCCTGGGCCTTTGTGGCCTCACCACAAATCCGGGCGTGTGTGTGGGGGGGGGGGGGGGGGGGAGTACAGGGTGCAGAATGGGGACAACCTCGCACCCCCAGTAGAAATCCGGTGCTGGGAATTTCTCAATAAATCAGTCCAAAGCACAACTTTTTTTTAAGCACAATCCTTCTATATTTAGAGGAGTATAATGCACTGGTACATTCTTAAAGGAGAAGGAAAGGCTACGTCACTTGGGGGTGCCAAAATGTTAGGCACCCCCAAGTGACTTTAATCGCTTACCTTTTACCTCGGGCTGGTGCCCCTTTTAGGAGAAAACAGGGTACCTGCAGCAAGCATTTCCTCTTCCTTGTTCGCGCTTGCACTTGCACAGTAGAGTGAAAAGCCGAACTTTAACAAAAAAGTCGGTTTTTCACTCTACTGCACATGCGCCAGCCCAGGGATTTCGCAGACAGAGCGAACACGGAAGGAGGAAGCACTCGCTCCAGGTACCCCGGGCTGGTGAGGTTTTCTCCTAACAGGGGCACCAGCCCCGGGTAAAAGGTAAGCAATTAAAATCACTCGGGGTGCCTAACATTTTGGCACCCCCAAGTAACTTAGCCTTTCCTTCTCCTTTAATTTTCACATGATTTGTCTTTCTTTAAATTAGAAAATCAGATGTTGATGGCATCAGGCACCATATCTATTCAGCCATGTGAAAAAAATGATTCTGTAACTTCCAATTGATTTTGTAACTTGATGCAAGTTATTGTACAGCGACAGGCCACTGTCTCAAGTTGAGTATAATAGGAGCTCAAGCAATTCCCAGGTAAGAGACCCCCAGAAGACAGTCTGCGGCTAAAGGAAGCTCATGGGACATACCAGGGGCCAGAAGTTGGCACCAGCACTATCTCCACAGCAGAGCAGCAGAAGGGGGAGGAGCCAGCTCGTTCCCAGACAATACAATCCCCACACACATACACGCAGTGTATGAGCAGTAAGAAGCCTGAATCTGTCCAGTAGCCAGAGCGCTCTGCTGCTGCTGCACCGCATACATGTCTGTGTCCCTACGCACAGGGCAGCACTTCCCCACCGACAGGAGCTGTAGCAGCTGCACCTTTCATCTCGGGAGGCAGAGACAAACGCGGCCTCAGCCCCAGAAAGCTGCATGACTGTTTGCTCGGTCTCTTTCATCTGATGCTAACAGAGGTGAGCCATTGTGTTGCTATTAGCAGGTAACGCTCTGTCCCTGCACGCTGTGCGTTGCATTGCTTTGGCGCTACACACTTCTCAGGGAGGGCAGGGATGGGGCTGTGCTGTGCTCTTGGGTCCCTCCAGTAGCGCGGCCACTCGCTGAGGTTCCTGGGGATGTAGCAAATACGACTCATACATGTTGCCAGCCAGGGGGTTGCTAGGAGGAGAACAGAGAATTAATGGAGAGGTTTCTGGCAGTGCCTGCTCTTGCACCTCATAGAGCAGGAGTAGCCCTGACTGCTGTTGTATTCGCTGTGCCGCTCGGTGGCTCTTGCTGTGCATGTATGTGCTAGTCAAGTGCTAGCGTATTAGCAGCTGCTGCATTGCTGTATAGTGTATTAGCGCTGGCATAGCTTTGTGAGTTTCCTGGTTGCGTAAACAGGCTACCCAGAGTTCTTTTCACCTGGAGCAGCAGGTTCTTAATTAACATTAACAACCATTAACTGGATTGTTTCTGTCAGAATATGATTTTTCCCTACAGGTTAATAAACACGGTGCTTATTTACAGCCAGTTCTATAAAATATTCCATACTTGCTTTTATAAAGCTGTTGGGAGTCACAATGCAGTAGCTGTAAGTGTATGTAAAAGTACAGGTGGCACACACCAACAAATCATTTTTCATGCCCTGAGTACAGGTCTCAAACACCAAGGTGACTTTTGATTACATTTTAAATTGTAATGCAGGTTAAATTACACTGCAGTAATGTTAAACTGATGATATCAGTGTTATAAGTTTAAACCAATATTATTTACTGAGCATTATGCTGTGGATAATGTATACCCCTGCTTTAACTGATAAGAAGGCATTCACAGTGTATATAAAGGCAGAAGATATACAGGGCCCAGAACTCAAAACTCCAAGTTAAATTTTCAGTATTTTAAAATACAATACACAAAGCCACCTCTTATGTATTATAATCCATTACTCTCCCACTGTCAGTTTATGCTGTTGCCTTTGCATCCCTGAAAATAGCATTGCTTAGCAATAATGCCCATGCAACCCATGCAAAATGGCTATTATTTCCACAATGCACTATAAGGTCTTTACTCCACTGGGGAAACCAGGGGAAGCTAGAATATGTATATTGCAACAGTTTCAGGAGATTTTTCATGATAATAAACTACCCATAATGCATTCTGAGATCATTGTTCACTTGATTAACACAGTGAATAAGCTACTGGTAGTTATGGTTGCTGGCTATAAAAGCTATTAGTTAAAGTCATCTTTGGTACCTTCAAAAAGGCTAAAGGTCCCATAATGCATCATGAGTTCTTCACTACTAGAGGGCAACAGTAAAATTCAAAAGTTACAGTGAGGATAGAGACTTAAATTTGACTAGTACTGGCACAGATGAGTATGGTAATGGCGATATATTGATGTTATTGAGGAATTAAGTGAATATTACACCATCATAATTTATATAGAAGTCGCAATTATCCTATTAATGTTTTTGCAACCAAGTAGTGTAAAGGCCTCATGTTATAATGGCCCTTTTCTGATATCAGTATTAATGTACCTCCTACTATACAGTGCCCCTTCTGTACAATATAAAACATTTTAGAAGTCACTTGAGCAGTTGCATGGCTATATTAAGGAATGAGATTGCCGGCTCAGTGCTTTTATCCAGGTCATTGAATTCCAAGTTGACCTCAAATATCCCCATATATATAACAAGATTATTTTTTTTATAATACATACTTTTTATGTAACACTATTTATAAAAATTATGTTACTGGTTATTTGTGACTTTTATATGGTTATTTACAAGTTATGGTAATGTTATTATTATACACTTTTTGATATTATTCATTATGTAAAGGCATATTAAAGGAGAAGGAAAGGCTAAGTCACTTGGGGGTGCCAAAATGTTAGGCACCCCCAAGTGACTTAGCCTTTCCTTCTCCTTTAAACTGCCAAAAGTTCGAGAAGATAAAAAATGAACAAAATGAGTTTTGCTCATTCTGCAGTATATAAATTATGTTGTGAAGCCATGCAAGTGATGACAGACACATTGAGTGTTATCCTTAAAGGTTCCCTCTGTAACTATGTGGCTGTTATCATTAAGACAAGCCACAGTCTAAATTTAGTATTAACTTTAAATTTACAGCACGGAACCTGGGAATCGGCCAAAAACAGACATGAAAAACTCCAGGCATCACAATTTGAAACAGGAAGGCACAATCTTACTTTTTAGATTCCAGCTATAAATCTTTTTATAGCACTAGACTCGTCCAATGAGCACAGGTAGACAATAACCAGGAACAAATTCTGTGCACCAGGATGCTATAGATAATAATTCTCTTGCTTAAATTAAGAGCTCTGGAACTTGAAGTGGGCTGTGAAAAATGTTACTGAGGACATGTACCTATGGATTTTTTAAAAGTACATTTTAGAATCTGTTCTTTTTGGAAGATACACACATTAGGGTATATATTGATGGGACGGACAAGTCTGTTTGCACATTTTGGCATATTAGGGAATTGAACAGAGAGTGCAAAGTGAAGAAGCATGTAAATGCAAGGGCATTTTTTAAAATTAGCATTTTATTTGCTGTACAGGTTGCTAGATATTGTTCATTAGAAGTAAGACGTTATGCTCTTTCTGCAGCATAAACCAGCAGTCAGAAAGTGCTTTTTCAGAACACATCTTGACTTTCTGAAGTTGTTTATATCCACAGGTAATAAAAAAGGATGATAAAAATAATTGTGAATATATGATTTATGCTGTGACTTGGCATTCATAGCAGTTTATATGAGCAATGATTATGACAGTTAATTGAAATTAAACAAATTGTTTTGTTGTCTAGTTCTGGTGAATTACAAAGATGTTCACTAATGTAGCAAACTTCTATGAGTAACTAGAAGTTCTTTATTTGTAGTAAAATCAGCATTTTACTGTGGTCAGGCATGGACATTTGCTCTTAGGAACCAGTGGCATTATTGCAACATACTGTACAGTAACATAAAACAGTACAACATATTTATTATTTTATTGTCTTGTGCCTAAAGGCCCAATAGACATCATCATGTTGGTGTTCCTAAAACATCTACCAAAAGTTGCTGAAGAAATATGTGGGTATTTAGCAGCATGTGTTTATTAACCTGTGAACCTGGTTTTGAGACTGGGCAACATGCTTGGCATGCTAATAGTATTATTCTAAACCATTGCTGTCCAATTGACGATCCGCGGGTCGCATCTGGCCCTCGGCCCTCCTTTGTGTGGCGTCCCACCTGTCTGGCTGCTGTGACCACTTGCCTTTGTGTAAACTTTAATTGGTATCTGTACTGAGATTAACTGTCTCACTACATAGTTTATACCTCAGATTCAGGCTGTAATTCCCTGTATTGTTTAAACCTGCACTGTTCACACCTTTTGCATTCTCCCTGCCCTATGCTGCCTGTGTGTGCCATACTCTGCCTACCCTATGCTGCCTCTGTGTGCCATACTCTGCCTGCCATATGCTGCCTGTGGGAGGTGAACCTATCAGGGGTTTGTTCTGGGAGTTTATTAGCATTTGGAAATAGTCATTATATGGTCCCTAAGATGTGCAATTATGTGCTGGGGGTTGCTGTGCTATCCAGAGGGGAGGAAGAGGCATATGGATTTAAGGGTGTGCCTTAATATAATATACAGGTATGGGACCTGTGGTTTTTCAGATAAGGGATCTTTCTGTAATTTGGACCTCCATAACTTAAGTCTGCTAAAAATCATTTAAATATTGAATAAACCCAATAGGCTTGTTTTGCCTCCAATAAGCATTAATTATATCTTAGTTTAGATCAAGTACAAGGTACTGTTTTATTATTACTGGGAAAAAGGAAATAATTTGTAAAAATTAGAATTATTTGCTTATAATGGAGCCTATGAGAGATGGCCTTTCCGTAATTCGGAAATTTCTGGATAAAAGGTTTCCAGATAAGGGATCCCATACCTGTACTATAATTCTTTTACATAATGAGTAATACCCCTACAGTGAGCAACAGCCATTTGGGTTTTTCCTGCGATACCACCATTAGTGTGGGTATGGTCTTAAAAGCTCTTGTGATAACATGGGTGTGGTTTAAACAAGGGGCGTGGCCAAACCTGTCTTCCATTATAAGGGCAGGCCCTTGGTACCACAGAGGTTGGACAGCACTGTTCTAAACTATCCTCAACAAGAGCATTCTCAAGAAACATTGGCCAAAATGCAAAGAACTATTTTTTAATAAAAATTATGAAAATTCTGTGCCCTACTGCTATGGCATGACTGAATGAAATGCCTTATTTTATTGCCATGGATACAGAAGTCATAGTATATCACTTTTAGCAAAAAGATACTATCATCCCATTGCAAAATACTCTTCTTATGTAATGTAATAAAAGTTGTAAATGGAAATATATGAGCAGTGCAAATCATTTTTCTTTGTCTATACAATATTTACTTCACACAAATTAAATTCTGCTTTACAAATGTTTTAATTTCTTTTATGACTGATCCACTAGTTGAAAGTTTGTGCGTTTCATATTTTGCCCCACTGTACAGTACAACATTTTTATTAAAAAATGTTTTATGTATAGTATAAAATCAGTATTATAACGGACTTGGATTTTTGTAAATCCTTTTTTCTGGGACTTTTATTATATTTTTCCATATACCGTATATACTCGAGTATAAGCCGAGATTTTCAGTACCAATAATGTGCTGAAAAAGGCACCCTCGACTTATACTCGGGTATATACGGTAGTTTACGTTCTGCGCTCCTTGACGTGCGCTCGCTCGCTCGTCGTTTGCCGCTGTGGAGGACGCGCGCCTGCTTTCAGCAGTGTAACACTGATTGCATAGACCGTATGCATAGAACGTACGGTTTCCATGGTTACGCGCCGCTCAAACTTTCGGCGCAGATGGAGTCCAGCGTGTCAGGGAGATGGAAGTGGAAGAGCTCTAGTAATAAGGATGATGTGACAGAAAGACCTTTGCCTCCTCTTTATAGAAATAAAAGGTAATTTAAAACGTCATTTACAAATGCAGTTCAGTGTGAAAAGCACAATTTTAAGGAGTGAAGAGAGAGGTGTGTGTTATGGCTAACATACTTACAGTTGGGCTTCCATTACTTCCAATGCACATCTCTAAAAGGGAGTTAATTCTATTGGTGCAAGACTGCTTTTTGACACAACTTGCAGTGGCAGCCCTAGAGTTACCATTTAGGGTGATGGTAACTTGGGGGTTCACCGGTGTAAATAGACATGCTTGGGCACAACTCATCAGAAGAGGCAGGATGGATGCAATGGCACTTAAGAGAAGTGCAAGGAGTATATATTCAAGTAACTTTAATATACACCCAATATTTGTGTCCATTTTAGTGTGACTGCACATGCGACTGCATTTGTAAATAACCCCTTATGGTCTCCATAGAATCAGTTGTTCTTGTGCCTCCTACTCCCCAGATGGAAAATCTCTTGTGTTATTACATTTGTCTAATCTAAAGCGCCTCATTTTCTAGCCCATACCTTGTTTATTAATATGGTAGTCATGTAAGCACTTATGAGTATCCTTTTATTAAATAATTTGATTATTGAAACTTAGCAGTAGAGGCTGCATTTCCCCTAGGCTTATACTCGAGTCAATAAGTTTTTCCAGTTTTCTTAGGCAAAATTAGGTACCTCGGCTTATACTCGGATCGGCTTATACTCGAGTATATACGGTACATATATTAGAAGTATATTAAAAGTCACTAAAGTTTTCCATGCCTATAAAAAAAAAAGGCATGGTGATTGAACTCCTAGGTGACGTCTTATGTATTATACCACATAAGTTTCTGTTAGTTCTCTAAGCACCATTTATAATTTTCAACATCACTAAGCACTTTTTATAAGGTATGTATCTGGAAACCTGCTATCCAGAAAGCTTTGCATTATGGAAAGCCCCACATATGTAAGGGGCACATTTACTAATCCACGAACGCTCCGAGCGTTCGATCTGCATATTTTCTTCTTCGTACCTGCGTGACTTTTTCGTATTTTTTTTTGTATTTTTCGCGACTTTTTCGTACTTTGCTACAAAATTTGTGAGACAAAATCGTATTGTCGCGCCAAGTACGAAAGTTTCAGATTCATTCAAGCTTTGGTATCGTGACTTTCCTTGGGCCAGGTTGAAACTGCACAGTGCCATTGAGTCCGATGGGAGGCTTCCAAAATCATGCACAGAAGGATCAAAGTCGGAAAGGTTTTCCTGCATTTTACGATCGTTCGGATACGAAAATTTCGTGACTTTCGGATCGCCGATACGATATTATCGTGACTAATACGATTTTTTCGTAGGCATATTCGTGATATTTGGGATCTTCAGAAATTATCGTATCCAATCCGAATTTATCCGATTCCGGATTCGAACTCGCGTTTTCATGAATGTGCCCCTAAGAGTAAATTTTTAGCAAGTAATTGTATTTCTTTTCTTTTTCTCTGTGATAACAAAACAGTACCTTGTACTTGATGGTAACTGTATCTGTATGGATTCATATTGGTAGCAAAAAAATCCTGTTAATGTTTAAATGCTTTTTAACAGACTTAAAGTCAGTCTAACAAATAATTTCAAATGCCTCTCTATCATGTAAACAAAACTGTACTATACACAATATAAATTATTTAAATCTTGTTTCCTTCCTTGGGGATCCACGGTCACAGCAAGCAGGGAGCCACTATTTTGTGGGCTAAGATTTGTGTCATCCCATAATCTTGTGTATGCACCAGAATGGGGGTCATCATGCCCATGCACTGGCTGCACAATTGTAAGCCACGGAGAGGTAGGGGGAGTGTGAGGAATACAGTGACATCTAGGAAGTGCTGAATGGAAATTAAAAGGAACTGCCTGTCCCACCTCCACCTGAGGCATAGAGGTGCGGTAAGCAGTATATGATTGACAGCTCACATATTTATTACAGGGATGGATGTTTAAATAATTTAAATAAAATTTGTGAAGTGCAGAATTATTCGCATAGTGAATATATTTGCCCTGTCTGCCTTTTAGATTCATAAAACATGACAAGACTGGGGCATTTAATGTGCAAATATAATTTCTAAATTTTTATTTGCAGTGCCAATGTCCTTAAAGCTTTTTAAATATGGCTTATTCGCAAATTACACCACAACTTTAGTGGCAGAAAAAATATTTGCTAAAATTATTTAGCAAATTGCAAAAGAGAAAATCAGTGATATATTAACGCATAATAAATGTACACAGAGGGCATGCTCATGCAAATCGCATGTCACTGCAATTTGCAAAAAAAAAGAAAGGGAAGACAGCAGCTTTAAACTTTTTAAACAGGGGGCCAGTTCATGGTCTGTTGGAGGGCCGGACTATAGTCCTCAAACTACACCCCCCATCCTCAAACTACGGCCCACTCTCGCTGCCTGCTCCCTGCTGTGGGTTCAAACTACGGCCTGCTCTTGTGCTCTCCCTGCTCCTCCACTGCATCTCCCCGCTCTGTCTCCTCTACCAGATTTCTGCTGTGTCCTCCCGCTCCGCGCTCCGATCTCCCTCTCTCAGCTCCTCGCTGCCGAATTGAGAACACAGCTGGTGCCGGGTAAATTACCTTGAAGTGCCAGATCAGGCCTGCGGGCCGTACTTTGAGGATCCCTGGTTTAGGGGAAAACATGGACAAACAACCATTTGCAAAAATATGCGTTACGGGAACTTTATAAATGACCCAACCCCCCCTATGCCCCCCCACTCCCGGGTCCTGACCTGCCATCAATTTGCAGAGCTGCTCAGTGGAGTTCAAGGGGGTCATCTTCCCTGTCTTCCAATCCTCTTCTTTTAGAGTGGCTCTGTTAGCACACAAGGAGACTTCTGAATAGAATAGCTCTTGCGGGGAGGGAGCTTGGAAGGGGGGCAGTGGAGGAGTGCCTGGGAATAGGGTAGGGTTTAGGTTTTTAAAGGA
This sequence comes from Xenopus tropicalis, assembly GCF_000004195.4. NCBI lineage: Eukaryota > Metazoa > Chordata > Amphibia > Anura > Pipidae > Xenopus > Xenopus tropicalis. Next base: position 83,314,787 of record NC_030681.2, on the reverse strand, counting down.
ACAGTAACACCAAAAAATTTAAGAGATTTAAAGTAAATGAAATATAATGTACTGTTGCCCTGCACTGGTAAAAGTTGTGCGTTTGCTGCAGTAACTCTACTATAGTTTATATATAGTAAGCTGCTGTGTAGCCATGGGGGGAGCCATTTAAGCTGGAAAAAAGGAGAAAAGGCACAGGCTACATAGCAGATAACTGATAAGCTCTGTAGAATACAATAGTGTTTTATCTGTTATCTGCTAAGTGCCTGTGCCTTTTTTCCTTTGAATGGCTGCCCCCATGGCTACACAGCTGCATTCTTTATATAACCCATAGTGTGAGGCAAACACACCAGTTGTACCAGTGCAGAGCAGTACATTATATTGGAATTTCTTTTATACACTTGAATTTTTTGGTGTTACTGTTCCTTTAAGGGAAAAGTTACATGCAGCTCATATTCAACCTTTACATGTTGCTATACTTCTGCATTGGAAGGTATTTTCAGACACTTTTTCAGCTGAAGGAGAGGAATTTTCCCATGGGTGACATAATGCTAAGTGCGCCATTGCCCTAAAGCTGCATAATCAACATGGGGCTTTATCAGGCACAGTTGGTGCTTTTGTTACCATAACATAGTTTTGTTTGATGTGTAGTCAGCTTCTACTAGCAGTGCTTCTAATTCAGAGGAGTGGATAAGAATAGTAAAAGGGTGTACATACCATTGAGCTCTGACCTTACATTTCACAGTTCAAAGTCAAAATAGAACATTTATAAAATATGTATCAGCCTTCTGCTGGCTTGGTCCTCTCGTAATATCACATAGCCTGCTTAAATATATATCAGTTCACATTGAATAGGGGCATATTTTTTTCAAAGGTGGTATGTAAAATCCTCATTTGCAAAGCAGCAGTATCTCATTTGATCTATAGATTGTGTCTGTAATATGCAGAGAAACAGTGTTTAAACACTCATCAAAAGAGGCGTACTTTGAGAAGAAAAGCTGTATAACGTTGTGTGCTGACACTTTTATTACCAGTTTGCAGCTAGGCGTCAACTAATGCCAAGTTAATTTTAAGTTTAGCTTCATTAATATACCATATTTTTCCCTGTGCTTTAGTAAGTTGAGCCAGCAGTGGTCATAACTACTGTGGGGCTGGGAGTGCAATGGGGGGTGCAGTTGGCGGTCACAGTACAGGTACAAATTTTGCCCCAGGGCCTTGGGTCAATAGACACAATACTTTGTGTGAGTATATGGACTATAACTACTAATATGGGTCCTGGCTAGATGGGGAATATTAGCGATACAGACATTCCTATCCGTTACCTTTTAGCATTTTCTCTATTTTACTCCTTGTGCTTTTTAACTTGTTTATATATTTATTTATGAGATTTATAAATGTTTTACATTGTGACATTAAAAATGTGTGTAACAATAAACTAACTGCCAATATTCTCCGCAGTATATCTTGGTTTAAAGGGTCAGTAATGTTAGTACAAAGGGTTTATGTAGGCTTTTATTGTTGTTTCTTCTGTATTGGTAATGAATATGTGCTGTTTTATCTGGTTCTGGTGGGTGAAAAATATGCTGACTTTTCTTATCATCAACCCCTAGCTAAGGCCATCTTTTTTTAATAGAATAAAATATATAATATATATATGTGTTTCAAGAGTTTAAAAAGCTGTGGGTAAACTCTTTTTCACACTTTGACAAATATACCTCCATTGTGTCCCGTGCAGATTCCTTTTGATTAGTTTATTAATAAATAAAGACTCCTGATGAGGATCAGTTTGTCTCCTTGCCTTCCATATTTGCCAGTAGCTTCCACTTCTGCCCGAAGTGTCAATATATTGCATTCTGATTATTCTAGTTCTATATCCATGTAAGTTTTATAGACACGTTAAATGCAACAATCTAAAACTAACACTGGGGAGTGCCTAACATTTGGCGCCCCCCAGTGATTAAATCTTTACTTCTCCTTTAATACCAGTGCTATGCCAGCTGCACTCTCAGATTTTACATGTAGTTTAATGTACCGATTTCAACAAATTGAATGATTGCTGTGGGCAATTTTGCAGATTGAATGTTAGTGTCAATGTTGCAGATCAAATGATCAATTTTGTAGATCAGTTGTTAATATGATCATTTCAAAGCTGAGCAGTGACCTAGTTCAGCACATGCGCTTGCATGTAACTGGCCACACTGCGCTGCACAAATTGATCTGTTAGTGTAGGTAGTCCATAAATAAGCATCAGAATGAACACGTTAGACGCAAGTTTTGGTATGAGCAAATTTAGCTCTTACTGTGGAAATCATTGAACTTTGCGCTGGCATTTTCATCTTTGCATTTGTTTAGTATGTAAGCCCCATATAGTTTATTGGATTCTGCAGATCACAGTGCCAAAAGAACTTTGCTTTTATTATAAAATACTCTTTATTACAGTTTTGTCTTAAAACAAGAATCTTTCTCCTTTGTGATGTGCCAGTTAAACAGATATTGCATACACGTCTGAGCCACAAAAAGGCAACTCATCAGGATATTTTCTCTACATTTTTATTTAGACAGTGACTATATAGGTCAGGGGTGGGCAAACTACGGCCCGCGGGCCACATCCGGCCCCTTGGCCTTTTTAATCCGGCCCGCTGATGACGCCAAGTCTCATCACGTGAGACTTGGTGTCATTGGCGGGCCGGAATTAAAGAGACGAAGGGGGCGTAACGCTGGCCTGGCCCTGCCCTCCCCGGTCCGGTAAATGTGGCCCGTGAGCCAAAAAGTTTGCCCACCCCTGATATAGGTTGATGGCATACAGTGCATATGTGTTTTAGTAAAGAAGTGCCCTACGCCTCCCCTGCTACCTCTCAATTGGGAAGTGCCTGTGTGCCAGTGTTTTCACCCTGAAGATAGATTAGTAAGCATTTTTGGACTCAAAGGTGTAAATACTGGCACAAGTCAGGTGTTTTTCATTTAAGTGTATAGGAGGTGACAGGCAGTTTTTGCCATTTCTTCCTTGGCTGGAAAATGCCAATGGAAAAATGTCCAGCATGCCAGCAGCCTAAAGGATATGATTTCACAAAAGTCTGACACAAAAGAAGTTGAAACTAATAGATTAGATGTCAAAATAAGTCAGTTGTTTATATGTGAATATACTGATATCACTCAAACTGAAATTAGTGTTATTTTGCATGCTTGTAGCAATTTTCCGTTTGCCTGTAAGCAAAGTTTGAATTATCTGAATAATAAGCCACAACCCTTATTTAGTCATAAATTGAAATTTGAGCTTGGAGATTAAGCTATGATCCATAGCTACAGATTGATCCAAGCTACAGTAATTGCAGAATGGTTTCTATTGGTTACTGGGTGTACTGTATCTTAATAAATCAGGGCCAATTACATTTAATCCTAGTGATCTGTTGTGCCCTGTTCTAGTCCTAAGGTTTAAAGCTGTATTTATTAGCAGCAATACAGTGGTGTGAAAAACTATTTGCCCCCTTCCTGATTTCTTATTCTTTTGCATGTTTGTCACACAAAATGTTTCTGATCATCAAACACATTTAACTATTAGTCAAAGATAACACAAGTAAACACAAAATGCAGTTTTTAAATGAGGGTTTTTATTATTTAGGGAGAAAAAAAATCCAAACCTACATGGCCCTGTGTGAAAAAGTAATTGTCCCCTGAACCTAATAACTGGTTTGGCCACCCTTAGCAGCAATAACTTCAATCAAGCGTTTGCGATAACTTGCAACGAGTCTTTTACAGCGCTCTGGAGGAATTTTGGCCCACTCATCTTTGCAGAATTGTTGTAATTCAGCTTTATTTGAGGGTTTTCTAGCATGAACCGCCTTTTTAAGGTCATGCCACAACATCTCAATAGGATTCAGGTCAGGACTTTGGCTAGGCCACTCCAAAGTCTTCATTTTGTTTTTCTTCAGCCATTCAGAGGTGGATTTGCTGGTGTGTTTTGGGTCCTGCTGCAGCACCCAAGATCGCTTCAGCTTGAGTTGACCATCACACTACCACCACCATATTTTACTGTTGGTATGATGTTCTTTTTCTAAAATGCTGTGATACTTTTACGCCAGATGTAACGGGACACGCACCTTCCAAAAAGTTCAACTTTTGTCTCGTCGGTCCACGAGGTATTTTCCCAAAAGTCTTGGCAATCATTGAGATGTTTTTTAGCAAAATTGAGACGAGCCTTAATGTTCTTTTTGCTTAAAAGTGGTTTGCTCCTTGGAAATCTGCCATGCAGGCCGTTTTTGCCCAGTCTCTTTCTTATGGTGGAGTCGTGAACACTGACCTTAATTGAGGCAAGTGAGGCCTGCAGTTCTTTAGATGTTGTCCTGGGGTCTTTTGTGGCCTCTCGGATGAGTTGTCTCTGCGCTCTTGGGGTAATTTTGGTCGGCCGGCCACTCCTGGGAAGGTTCACCACTGTTCCATGTTTTTGCCATTTGTGGATAATGGCTCTCACTGTGGTTCGCTGGAGTCCCAAAGCTTTAGAAATGGCTTTATAACCTTTACCAGACTGATAGATCTCAATTACTTTTGTTCTCATTTGTTCCTGAATTTCTTTGGATCTTGGCATGATGTCTAGCTTTTGAGGTGCTTTTGGTCTACTTCTCTGTGTCAGGTAGCTCCTATTTAAGTGATTTCTTGATTGAAACAGGTGTGGCAGTAATCAGGCCTGGAGGTGACTACAGAAATTGAACTCAGGTGTGATAAACCACAGCTAAGTTATTTTTTAACAAGGGGGGCAATCACTTTTTCCCACAGGGCCATGTAGATTTGGAGTTTTTTTTTCTCCCTTAATAACGTAAACCTTCATTTAAAAACTGCATTTTGTGTTCAATTATGTTATCTTTGACTAACAGTTAACGGTTTTTAAAGAGCAGAAACATTTAAGTGTGACAAACATGCAAAAGAATAAGAAATCAGGAAGGGGGCAAATAGTTTTTCACACCACTGTATATGTGTCTAGTTTTTGACCAATGACTTACAAATATTATAGGAAGCTATGCATCATGGGACAAGGCCAGTGTATTCTACTTCACAGACACCCATTTAAGGTTTATGATGCATTTTCCAGCGGAAAGAAACAATTCACTATTTCTGTAAGACATATTTTAAAAAATGAGATTATTTTTTTTAAATTACTCAAGCAGTTATACTCACATTATTATCACAATGCACTATTTAACAAAGAATATAATACTCTCTCCTAATTTTGTAAGATGGTATGTGACACTGATACTAGGTCTCTGCTGTATTAGATAAAGAGAATGGGTGTTGGGGATTCAGTAGGCCAGTTACACTAAACAGCTGAGCGCTCCCAACTCACTATTGATGGTATAGCAAGCTCATTGTGAATGGATGTCCACCACAATTAACATCATTTGAAACTATGGTTTGTGAATTCACTGATTGAATTTTATCTTGCGGAAAGATCTAGATAACCGTGCTCACAAGCAATTAGCAAGGTAAAAAAATCACATGCCTTTCTCCACAGGGCCTATTTACCACACACTGGTCAGCCTCTGCAAAATCACCAGGTAAGACCATAGCAGATATCTGTGCAGACCTAGCTTGAAATTATTTCCATATATCAAATGAAAATCTCATTTAAGTATATGCAGATAATGTTCATAATGCCTATGAATTAATAGATAATTTATAAATCACCAAAGTTCCTCACATTGCTGTACAACGCATTGTACAGCAATTGTTTTTAATATTATTTATAAGCAAATGTTTAAGCATATACTTTTACATGCACAACAGGCCAGACGAAGACAAAGTGTTATATCATCAATTCAGCACAGTAACCCCACTCCTTAAGGTGGCGCTACATGTACGGATATTAATCGGTAAGTGTATGGCAGGAGATGAGGTGACAGATATTGGTAAAGGCCTTGTATATCAGTCATCTCGTTGATTGGGCCAGTTGGAAAATTTTGATCGAGCACCTTTGAAGGCACTTGAGTACCGCCAAACGTTTAGTACTGAATCATCCGACGGGGGTAGAATTCTTTTGTTTCTATCGGCATATCTGTTAGCGTAGTCTACAATCGTAGTCTACGCGTAGTCTATGATCTTTCCTGTGCCTATTGGTTGTAGGAAAGATCATAACTGTATGGCCACCATTAGGGTTTACTCTCTGTAAGTGGTAAAAATGACTACTTACACTAACGGAATTAAGGCTTCTCAGTATTTATTAGGGAAATTCTTTCCTAATATTCAATCTGTCAATAGATTAGAGAGCGGGGGCAGTGGCCATAGTGCTATTTGTTTTTATTAAAACATAAAATATATTGCACTTACATTATTAAAAACATTTTATGCACCTTACCAGTAACTCTGCCTGGTGCAGTAGATGCTTTAAGTCCTTTCCAAAAAAGGTATATGAAAGGCTGGTGTTCTCTTTCCTCAGTGCACAGCTGACACACAGCATTTCACTTCAGTCAGCTTTATCTGAGGCATATATCAGATAATATATTGTACTACTGCTGAATTCTACTTTGTCCAAAATTTCTACGTGAGTGCTGTAGTTCTGTAAGATCTAAAACTTAATTTATAGACGTGGTTCATAGTGCAAAACGAACATTAAGTTGCGACCATTGCATCATGTGTGCAATGCACCGGTAAGAATACAAAGTAATATCAGCCAAATTGCTCACATTTCTCCAAATTTTAGTGCGAGTGGAAAAATGGAACTACTACGAAATAATATAAATCTAGGGTTCCCTTGCATGAGTTTGTGTATATACAGTGGTGTGAAAAACTATTTGCCCCCTTCCTGATTTCTTATTCTTTTGCATGTTTGTCACACTTAAATGTTTCTGCTCATCAAAAACCGTTAACTGTTAGTCAAAGATAACATAATTGAACACAAAATGCAGTTTTTAAATGAAGGTTTACGTTATTAAGGGAGAAAAAAAACTCCAAATCTACATGGCCCTGTGTGAAAAAGTGATTGCCCCCCTTGTTAAAAAATAACTTAACTGTGGTTTATCAATTTCAATATCAATTTCTGTAGTCACCCCCAGGCCTGATTACTGCCACACCTGTTTCAATCAAGAAATCACTTAAATAGGAGCTACCTGACACAGAGAAGTAGACCAAAAGCACCTCAAAAGCTAGACATCATGCCAAGATCCAAAGAAATTCAGGAACAAATGAGAACAAAAGTAATTGAGATCTATCAGTCTGGTAAAGGTTATAAAGCCATTTCTAAAGCGAACCACAGTGAGAGCCATTATCCACAAATGGCAAAAACATGGAACAGTGGTGAACCTTCCCAGGAGTGGCCGGCCGACCAAAATTACCCCAAGAGCGCAGAGACAACTCATCCGAGAGGCCCCAAAAGACCCCAGGACAACATCTAAAGAACTGCAGGCCTCACTTGCCTCAATTAAGGTCAGTGTTCACGGCTCCACCATAAGAAAGAGACTGGGCAAAAACGGCCTGCATGGCAGATTTCCAAGGCGCAAACCACTTTTAAGCAAAAAGAACATTAAGGCTCGTCTCAATTTTGCTAAAAAACATCTCAATGATTGCCAAGACTTTTGGGAAAATACCTTGTGGACCGACGAGACAAAAGTTGAATTTTTTGGAAGGTGCGTGTCCCGTTACATCTGGTGTAAAAGTAACACAGCATTTCAGAAAAAGAACATCATACCAACAGTAAAATATGGTGGTGGTAGTGTGATGGTCTGGGGTTGTTTTGCTGCTTCAGGACCTGGAAGGCTTGCTGTGATAGATGGAACCATGAATTCTACTGTCTACCAAAAAATCCTGAAGGAGAATGTCCGGCCATCTGTTCGTCAACTCAAGCTGAAGCGATCTTGGGTGCTGCAGCAGGACAATGACCCAAAACACACCAGCAAATCCACCTCTGAATGGCTGAAGAAAAACAAAATGAAGACTTTGGAGTGGCCTAGTCAAAGTCCTGACCTGAATCCTATTGAGATGTTGTGGCATGACCTTAAAAAGGCGGTTCATGCTAGAAAACCCTCAAATAAAGCTGAATTACATCAATTCTGCAAAGATGAGTGGGCCAAAATTCCTCCAGAGTGCTGTAAAAGACTCGTTGCAAGTTATCGCAAACGCTTGATTGCAGTTATTGCTGCTAAGGGTGGCCCAACCAGTTATTAGGTTCAGGGGGCAATTACTTTTTCACACAGGGCCATGTAGGTTTGGATTTTTTTTCTCCCTAAATAATAAAAACCCTCATTTAAAAACTGCATTTTGTGTTTACTTGTGTTATCTTTGACTAATAGTTAAATGTGTTTGATGATCAGAAACATTTTGTGTGACAAACATGCAAAAGAATAAGAAATCAGGAAGGGGGCAAATAGTTTTTCACACCACTGTAATTCATAATTCATCAGAACTTGCTGGGTCCATGTGCTGGCATTGCTACATGTTCTTAGAAGCTTGTATGGACAAAAGTAAGTTTGTGAATGGCAAATGTGTGATCAATTTTGCGTCTGTTTTAACGTTTGCTTGGTTCTGGTGTGTAAAGGGTAAATGTAATTAATACCCCTAGACCTTAATAAACTAAGTATTCTGATGGCACTGAAGGTACAGTGGAAGCTCCCCGGGGAAAATATAACCTAATATAAATTTAAGAAACAATATCTAGGATGAAAGAATCACCCATGTTCAGGGCTCACAAATAATGGTTATAATACTATAATGTTATAATAATAATAATACTGGTTATAAGAAACACACTATTGAGCAAAAATGATTAAAAGTACACACCATGGTAAAACCGGTTTAATGTACTGCATCGAGTAAACTATGTTTGATCTACACACTGTATAGATATCCTTTGTATACTGACGACTCTACATGCTGTTCAGAATATGATTGTTAGTAAATGTTTCTTGTTTTGTCTGTTTTAAAACAAAATAAATAAATACTTTAAAAAAAAAAAAAAAAAAGTACACACCATGGTAGAAAATGGGACCTTGAGAATTTGAAGATATTTAAAGTTTACACTATTTTTGCAGTGTTTTTTGGTCAAATTGTAATACAAAGTATGGGTCTACTTTATCACATAATGTAATCTATATATGTGGTTATTCTTGAGCCTTATACAGTATGTGTATTTAGCAATTGCTTATATTGAACATGTAACTTAGGCAAATTCCCCTTGTACCTGAGTACAATGCATGTTATCAGTCAAAAGAAAGAGACTCCCTAAAACAGCACTCCTTACAGAAACTGGATTCTTACCACCATCTATCCCACTTGGTCCCTTGGAGGAAAACAATAATTATTATATAAAAAACTAAAATTAATTTATAATAATTGACACTTCATTGGCCCTTTCCATAAATATAATAAAAAGCTATTAAAATAATTCGGCCAGTCGATACTTAAAAACTATAACTATTTATAAGCACTCCATATATATATAATCAATAGTTTAAATTCATAAGAAACAGTAAAATTAATTAAGAAATCAAACAGGCTTTCCGGTTCATTTTAAATGTTTAAAGGTATGTGAATTAGTGAATCAAGACACACTCCCTTGTGGTGCTTCTTTTAGTTGGTTCAAGCAGGGAGAAAGTTCCAAGTATAAAAAATCTTAGATTCAGTACAGTCCCAAGTTAATATTTTGAATTACTATTAAGAGCAGAGTTATAGGCACTTTAAGGAATGGCTATAATTATGGGGTTCCCCCCCCTTCACCCACCATATATTTAGCCCTATAGGAGATCCCCGGGTTAGTCCTCTTTCACCAGACTATACCAGATTGTCTCTCTGCACTGTGCCGCTCTCCTCCTGTGTCCGTGGTGCACTTACTAATCGCGCCTCTAGAGCTCTTTTCTCCCTTGCGTTCCACTCCTTCAAGTAAGAGTATACTTGCTTCCTTCTGCCTGTGTTCCACTATGCAGCGCATCCTGCAAGCGTATATCAATATTTCCTGGAAAGCTTTTTAAGTCCATATTTTACACTGTTTTCCAATACACATGTTTTTTGAGCTGCACCCAGCGTCGAACAAAAAATAAAAGAATTAAATAATAAAAAAGTACTGACAATTGGCCACATGTGTCTTCCTTTGCTAAGTGTTTTACGTAATCACTTTGAAGTAAACAATTATCAAACTACAATTTACTAATGTTTCTAGTCCTGCCTAATGGAGAAGCAACAGCTATTTGCAGAGCTTTGAAAAATTATCATTTAAAAATAGAGCTGATCCAAGAATATATACAGATGAGAATTCTCTTAAGACACAATTAGTGGCCATGGAGAAAGCTCCTCCTGAGAAAACATACTGGAAAATAAATCCTTTGTAATTACATGCGTATACAATGGTAGTTACTGAACCAGCAGCTTCCTCATGATGTAGGTAGCCTAGCTTCCACCATCCTCTGCCAGTGGTTCAATTATGTACAACAGCTAGTGGGCAAAAAAAAAAAAAAAAGAAAGTGTGCAAGGCATCCTGAGAAATATTAGCCAAGGTTCCAGTAGGGGACTAAAGCATAGGATAAATAAACCTCACCTTTTACATTGATCAGTGCTTCAGTGTCCTGTTATTTTTGCCTATATATATGTATGTGTGTGTTTATATACATAAATATGTATACATATATACATAAAAAATATTCAAAAAGACCCAGCACTCAGAGTGCAAATGCAACTAAATTGTATTATAGAAAAATTGATTTAATATATATGTCATATAGTTGGAAAGCGGTTCAGGGCACAGGAAATGATAACAAATGACTCAAAATGCCTAGAATTAAATTTTCTTACATAATGCCAGCTTTAATATAGTATTTGGGTTTACAACCCCTTGAATTCATTTTTTTTAGGTAAAAGTAAAAAGTCTACAATCCCCTGCAAAATAGCAAATTTTTGTTTAATAAACAAAAAAAAGAAACTGAGATAAATCCTGTCAGAACTTATTACATCTTAATTACAAAATTACAATCTATACAAAGACATTTTAAACAATTCAGAAACTGTTTAGTGGGAATTAAAGAAAAAAAGAAACAATAGAAAAACCTGGTTGAATTAGTATGCACACCCCCTAAACTAATATTTGGTTGAAGGATCTTTTGATTGTATTACAGCACTCAGTTTTTTTGGGGAAGAATCTGATCAAAAATTTTCCAGATCTGTCAAATTGTGAGGGCATCTCCTGTGCACAGCTCTCTTCAGGTCACCACACAGATTTTTAATCAGGTAATTATCTGGACTCTGCTTTGGGTTGTTGTCATTCTGAAACGTGAAGTTCCTCTTCATCTTTAGCTTCCTAGCTTGAAGGTTTTGTGACAGAAAACACTGATATTTGGAGCTATTCATGATTTCCTCCACCTTTATTAAAGCACCAGTTCCAGCTCATGAGAGCAGTCCTAAAGCTTGATACTGCCCCCACCATGCTTCACTGTGAGTATGGTGTTCTCTTATTTTTGCACCAGACATATGTTTTGGATATATGACTAGTTCAACCTTGGTCTCTTCAGGCCATAATACATTTTTTTCCACATGGTTGTGGGTTTACATTTTTAGCTATGCTTGGATGTTTTTCTTTGTGAGTAAATGCTTTGTCTTGTTTTCCTACCCCAAACTCAGACAAGAATATGACGGTCACATGTAGGAAACCACCTGTACTTGTCAAGAAATCCTGCAGCTCCTTTAATGTTGCTGTAGGCCTCTTGGTGGCCTCCCAGACCAGTTTTCTCCTTGTCTTTTGATCAGTCTTGGAGGGACTTCCTGATCTTGGTACAGTCATTATTGAGCCATATTTTCTTACAGCCTGCCAAGTTAACAAAGAATTATTTGGAACCACCATTTATGGGCAGTGGCCTTGTTGGCACCAAATACTGTTTTTTTTCTCTGGTGTTTGAAAGAAAAGATAATAAAAGTATCAAGAGAGAATGATGCACATTATGGTATATAAATGAACTGAAATATACAAAATGTAGCAAAATTTGAAAACTCAATTGAATGAAATTGTGGAAAAAAAATCCAAATACCTTGAATTTATGAGTTTACAAGGTCAAAGAAAAAATTGTAAAAACTTCTGCAAGCTTGTTAAAGTGTTACATTCAAGTTTAAGTTTTTTTTAGCTTTAAAAATACTTGATTTGAAGTTGTAATTCAAGTTCATGCATTGTAGTGCCAAAAGACTTGAATGATGGTAAAAATTAAAATATGAACATTGATAACTCAGTCCCTTTAGTATATAAGGTTTTCAGAAATTTACATATTTTAGAGCAACTATATTACATGAGGCTTTTGGATTAAAACATTTGCTGATCCCCCTTCTCCCTCTCACTACTCATGATAGAAATGAATGAAAAGTGCCATATTTGAGCCGTGACTTGCGAACATGGCTATAAAAACATTTGCTTAGATCAAAATAGTCAAAACATCCATGATCTTTACTTGTGCAACATTGTTCTTTTAACTGTCATTGACTATTTTTCTTTGCCTTTGATGTATATTAACTGCTTACCCTTTCTGGGCTCAGAATCTTTAGGTGATGTAGACAGGACTTTGTAAAACCATGGATTGAATATTTTTAGAGTGGTACAAGGAATGGTTTCTGTCATTTTGTTCTCGCAACTATTTCCAGAGACAAATAAGCCAAACTATGGGAATTATCTTTAAGTGTGACAAGTCATTATGCCAAGTATGTACCATAACCATATCAGTTATTCTAAACTTTTATATCCTTGTGTATTCTTTCCATATCTTTCTCTTTAGATAATATGGCTTCTTCCATACTCTCCTTTACAACAACCAGAAGAATTTGTACAATTTATCTCAATCCTGCTTTGTCTTTTCAGATCATACTGAAACTTTAAGCTATGCATTGACCTGGTCATCCAGTGACTGAATTGGGTGTCCATCTGTGTGTATGGACCCCCCAATGTGTTTTTGAACCATCATATTCTTGTGCAGTTGTAGCATAGGGTATTGCTCAGAATGGAAAACCAGGGTGGACATTGCTGTGTGTGTGTTGTCTGTACCCATCTAACTACTGGATGGGGGTCACACTAAAGTAGTCATTAGGGATGCACCAAACCCTCTGTTTTGGTATTTAGACGAATTCCAGAATCCTTAGGTATGGATTTGGCCAAATACTGAACCAAGTCTGAACCCGGAAGAGGAAGCTGGAAGTGTGATAAATGGGGGAAATGCTGGGGCGCATGTGCAGCGTGCATAAAGTTTGACTAATTGGCACTTTTCATTTTTTAATTACTTGGGGTTTGTATTTGGTTTAGCGAAATATGAATCCTGCTAAAAATGGCTTGGTTTCACTGAATCCTAAACCAGATCCAGAATTTTGTACATCCATAGTAGTCATCCAGTTAATTCAGTGATCCCCAACCAGTGGCTCCTGAGCAACATGTTGCTCCCCACCCCTTTGATGTTGCTCCCAGTGGCCTCAAAGTTGGTGCCCATTTTTGAATTTCTTATTTGGAGGCATGTTTCGGAGGCATAAAGGCCATCTGTACTGCTAAACAGTACCTCTAGTAGTCTGCCAGTCCACATTGGGCTACTAATTGACCAATCTAAGTCCTTATTGGTCACCTACTTGGAAAGATTTTGTGCTTGTGTTGCTCCCCACCCTTTTTTTATTGAAATGTTGCTCACAGGTAAAAAAAAGGTTGGGGATCCCTGAGTTAATTGGATCAATGGAATTGGCCCAAAATGGTTAAATCACTCAAAAATCAGCTATAAATCATTAGGTGGAATGGAAGTATTAATAATGGTAATAAAATGCTTTTTTGGTCTGACACAAAACTGTGTCTGTATAGATGTGGAAACCATGTTAAGAGTTTTCTGGTTATGAGCAAAAGCATAGCCAGGAACATTATTTTCCAGCAGTTCTCCTTTGATGGAAATTCTGTGCTCTGTAGCATGCATAAAATTTAAATTTCAAAGCAGCATTTTAGTATTAATTATACATATTCCACATTCATTATTTTAAGCATGATGATCCTTTTATCATTTTACTTTACACGCCTCTTCATAATCTTTCTTGCAAAGCACCCAACTGCTTAACATAAACATAATTATGCAGAAATGCCAGAAATCGTTTTAGCATATAGTTATTCTGCTGACATCCCTGTGTGTGTGTGTGTTTAAATAAAACAAAATGGACACAAAAGCAATGGTTTATTTTGACAGGGCAAGCATATAGTGTGCACAAACTTTTATATAGGTACAAAATAGTTGAGAATAACAAAGGGTCTACAATATTTTGTTTCTATTTTCCATTTATAATTTTTTTACTGAAATTTTGCTGTTGCATATTTCCCTTTCTATTTTGTTGTCATTGGCTCTAATTTTAGTCTTCCTTAAAACTTAATTGTTTACAGTCTTCATTATCTTTTCCCATAGCACTCCTAAATTGTAATAATCCCTTATTAAAATCTAGCATAAGCATGTTCAGATGTGTAAATGATGCCTTATGTGTATTATGAATCTAAACCTCTGAAGTCAAGTTGATCTAGAGAAACAAATTTGCCTGCAGGGGGTATAGGGATACTATTAACAGTTTTTCCTGGCCTTGGGTAACTTATTTTGATTTGTAAAAACACACTCAGTACTACGAGTACAGAAGAAATTATTAATATGTACATCCGCAAGCAAAGTGCAATTTAAGCTCATGTGCCATTTTTTTCCCCTCAGTGCAGTTGTTTTTCCAGAATCCCAGCGTCATTGTGGTTGCAAAAGGGTAATGCTTTTGATGCAACTGTAGTGCATCTACTGCAATTGTATCCAATTTTGGCAAAATTGATAAAACTGAGCATCTGCTTCATTGCAAACCAAGCACTTGCCATGATTTCAAGTGTTCAGCATGCAACTGATGTGTGTGCCCTATTTTTTTAGTGAACTGAACTGTGAGTGAATGTAAACTGAAGTGTGGCAGTTAACACAGGGCGCTGAGGTAACCCTGGTGCTACCTCCTGGTCTCCTCTGTGTCAGTGGGTGCAACAGTGCTCAATTCAAAATGGAAGACATGAACAACTGAGAGGAACAGAGCACAACTACTATATGGAAGTGCAAGGAGTGCATTTTGAAGCAAGTACATTTAAAGGAAAAGTAACACTAAAAATTTTCAAGTAAAAAATCTATTCTACCCTGCCCCAATAATTGCCCTATCCTTGCAAACCATTTAGTATTTTGAATGCTATTATTACAAAATACCTGTTAAAACTTGGCTTCCGGTCATGCGATACGGCGATGCAGGGGAAGCATCCACTATGCGGCGATAGATTGATCGATCCTAGCCTGAATCCTTCCTATACTGAAGGAAGGCTAGGATCGATCAATCGATCGCCTCATAGTGTTACTTTTCCTTTAATAAAAGTGATTTACATGTAACTGGCTGTGGGGAAAGTGCAGGGACTGCATCTGCACTTGCAGATGTACATGAGCCCTATTACAGTATATGTAATTAAAGAATGAGCAATCCACTGCAGCTTTGCTATAGAAAAACATCCAATTGTTGGTTGTTGTTGTCAGCAATCTAATTAGCAATTATATTCACATCAACTCATATAGCATTATTTAGATCAGTGTTTCCTGAATGGAGCAATAAATTAGATGTCCATGTTAGAATTTCCAGTGGTTAGTTCAATATTTGTTTTTATTGGTATCCATGTCAATGTACTTCTCTTTTTGCCATGCGTTTGTTGCCTTCCCCCCCCCCCCCCCCCCAACCCTTCTGCGTCTGTTCTTTATTGAGGACTAGTATTCCAGTTATCTAATATCTAAAGGGTGGATTCTATCATGATTTCTGTATCCACAATAAACGCCTTTGCTTTTCATATATACCTTTCTTTTTATATGCTCTCCAAGATTTATTTTTAAACCGTTTTAATGCATTTCCTAATTACTGCCTAATGTCAGATCGCTGTTGTCGTTCAGTGCCTTCCTCTCTGCACCTAAAATGTTAGGCTTAAAGGAGAAGGAAATGTAAAAACTAAGTAAGCTTTATCAGAAAGGTCTATGTAAATACAGCCATAAGCACTCACAGTAATGCTGCATTGAATCCTCTATCAAAAGAAACACAGAATTTCTTGATTTCTTGGTTTTTTTTTGTAAACATGATGTTCCAGTGTCCGACTTCTCTCAGAACATCCTTAATTCCTGTGGCCAGAGTCTGCGCAGTTCTCTCCTCTCTCCCCCTCCCACCAGAATGCTAAGAACTCCCACCTCCCTCCCTTAGGAATGTGTGATCTCAGCTATAAAGGCTAGAGCTGCAGGCAGGAAGCCACTTAAAATGGCATCTTGAGCAAACGGAGAAAGCTTCTAAAGCTGTTTACTCAGGTATGTTAATTTTTTCTGCAGAATAAATATATTGTTCTAGGTGGCACTAATGTGGCAGATCTATTGGCAGTAAAATGGCAAAATAACTTTCCTTCTCCTTTTATATACATAGTTTTGACGGATGATTACTTACTAGCATTTCTACATCACTATCTGTACCTTTAGACACAGCTTTTCCCATAGAGTAATGCCATACCCGGTGACATGTGGGCAGATGAAAGTGTCTTATTTGGCTACTTTCTAAGCAAGGTGCCTCATCAGCTCATTTATTTGTATTTGAAGGAGTGGATTTCTGAGCTAAGTCGGCTCATTAACACAATTTAGATACAGATTTTAAATTCAGACTCAAATCAAACTTGTTGTTAAATGCTATGTCCAATCATAGAAACTATGGCTATCTTGTCTTTTGGTCCTGTCTTACATACATACCATTTATTTATTTATAGCTGTCTTCAAACGTGGCATGTACAAATTACCAAAAGTGGCAGATGCAGAAGGCTGAATTTGATGTAATTTTTAGAGCACATTGCTGATAGGTAAATTAATTAAAAACTGACATTGAGATTATATACACCCTATGGTTTTCTATAAAAAAAAAAAAAAGAGTAACACTATGGTCCTGTGTTTCCTCCTTCTGTAAATGATTATAGTACCCGTTTCAATGATTTCCTTCTTTTTTTACTGTAACTATGTTGCTTTGACTTGAAATGGTCTGAATTAAAATCTGTTCACGCAAAATTAGTATTCTACTACCTGATTGCCGTGGTAGTACAAATTATCATGACGATAATTTGGAGCCCACATATGGTCTGAAAGTTGTATTGGTGCATGCCAGCTTAAGTATGTATTTTACCAGGCAGGCTTGAGAAAGGGCAGAGTGCTAGCTGAAACATTAGTCTCCTCTTTAATAAAAATAATTAGTTTGTATAAGTCCTGTGAGTGCTGACCCTCTCTCAATCACATATATATATATATATATATATATATATATATATATATATATATATATATATATATATATATATATATATATATATAGCAGATTTGTAGAAAGCACTCACAGCATAGATAGAATAAAAAGTTTTCTTTATGTTTATTTAGAGCATCGCATCTACGCGTTTCGATCCTCGTGGGATCGTCATCAGGATGGGGAAGGGAAGTGAGGTGCAACCATAAATACAAAATTCAACCAATCAAAAAATCCCGGCAAATTTGCATACTCAATCACAATGTGTGTGTGAATCATTATCAATTTAAATGCCTTATTTATATATGTGTCACATGAAGTTAAAATCTCTGGTGATAGAAACAATTAAAAGTGTACATCATATTACTAATGTGAGTTAATCTTTCATACCATAATATCGCTAGCCTAAATAAACACAAAGGCTAGCTAAACCTCAATATGTCTAAAAGTGAAACAAAAGATTATCACACCCAAAAAGGAGAAGTGATATGTATTCAAATATCATAGACTTAGTGGAGCTAGCTTGCTAGCAGCATAGCCCACTCCAGAGAGTCAGATAAATAAAGTGAATAAGTGCATAAATACAAATAAATATAGGGAAACTTTAAAAAGATTAAAACCATAAGTCCTGTCCATAGCATACCAAATATCACACAGGGATCTCAAATAGGAGGACTAAATCTCAATGGCAACAAACAGTATAAAGATAATCATAAATTAGCTATAAATAGTATATTGCACTCCATCGAGAGTCATTTAGCTGAATTCATAGAAAACACGAAAGTGAGAACATTTCATTAAGACCACGCGGGGCAATAGTGTCCAATCTCCGGATCCACCGGGCCTCCCTTTGTAGAAGTAGTTTGGACCGATCTCCACCACGTGCCGGGAGAGGAATGTGGTCAATTAGAATAGCCCTCAACATGGGCAGTGAATGCTTTTGTTGTACAAAATGTCTCGCTAAAGGAGTGTCAGACTCGCCAGAGGCCAAAGCAGCACGGATCACGGACCTATGATTATTCATCCGTATCCGGAAAGATGTAACGCATTTACCTATATAATATAGGCCACACGGGCACATGATACAATAAATTACATGGTCCAATATACAAGTCAATCTGTGTCGGATCAAATACTTTTTCCCGGTGTGGGGGTGAGTAAATTTGTTGCCCGTAATTAAACATCCACATGTTATACACCCACCACATCTAAAACATCCTGTTTTGCCGGGTTTCAGCCATGTTCCACTTGATTCAGACTTGAGATCAGTCACCATCAATATGTCTCTAAGTGAGCGACCCCGGCGATATGCACATATTGGAGGAGGCATCTGGGTAAAGGGTAAGCCAGAATCCAATTGTAGGATAGGCCAGTGTTTTTTGAGTACATTATTAACATCATGACTCTCCGGCATATAATTAGTGACAAAAACCATCCGTTCAGACTGTGTCTTGTTTGGCCGGACCTCTGATGAGCTCCCCCGTGTTCTCTTAATCGCCTTTTCCATTTCACTGTAAAGAAAGTCCGCTGTATATCCCCTTTCAATAAAACGGTTACACATCTCCAAGGCTTGTTGAGAGGCAATTGCAAAATCAGTATTTATTCTAAACACTCTTAGAAACTGATTTTGCAATTGCCTCTCAACAAGCCTTGGAGATGTGTAACCGTTTTATTGAAAGGGGATATACAGCGGACTTTCTTTACAGTGAAATGGAAAAGGCGATTAAGAGAACACGGGGGAGCTCATCAGAGGTCCGGCCAAACAAGACACAGTCTGAACGGATGGTTTTTGTCACTAATTATATGCTGGAGAGTCATGATGTTAATAATGTACTCAAAAAACACTGGCCTATCCTACAATTGGATTCTGGCTTACCCTTTACCCAGATGCCTCCTCCAATATGTGCATATCGCCGGGGTCGCTCACTTAGAGACATATTGATGGTGACTGATCTCAAGTCTGAATCAAGTGGAACATGGCTGAAACCCGGCAAAACAGGATGTTTTAGATGTGGTGGGTGTATAACATGTGGATGTTTAATTACGGGCAACAAATTTACTCACCCCCACACCGGGAAAAAGTATTTGATCCGACACAGATTGACTTGTATATCGGACCATGTAATTTATTGTATCATGTGCCCGTGTGGCCTATATTATATAGGTAAATGCGTTACATCTTTCCGGATACGGATGAATAATCATAGGTCCGTGATCCGTGCTGCTTTGGCCTCTGGCGAGTCTGACACTCCTTTAGCGAGACATTTTGTACAACAAAAGCATTCACTGCCCATGTTGAGGGCTATTCTAATTGACCACATTCCTCTCCCGGCACGTGGTGGAGATCGGTCCAAACTACTTCTACAAAGGGAGGCCCGGTGGATCCGGAGATTGGACACTATTGCCCCGCGTGGTCTTAATGAAATGTTCTCACTTTCGTGTTTTCTATGAATTCAGCTAAATGACTCTCGATGGAGTGCAATATACTATTTATAGCTAATTTATGATTATCTTTATACTGTTTGTTGCCATTGAGATTTAGTCCTCCTATTTGAGATCCCTGTGTGATATTTGGTATGCTATGGACAGGACTTATGGTTTTAATCTTTTTAAAGTTTCCCTATATTTATTTGTATTTATGCACTTATTCACTTTATTTATCTGACTCTCTGGAGTGGGCTATGCTGCTAGCAAGCTAGCTCCACTAAGTCTATGATATTTGAATACATATCACTTCTCCTTTTTGGGTGTGATAATCTTTTGTTTCACTTTTAGACATATTGAGGTTTAGCTAGCCTTTGTGTTTATTTAGGCTAGCGATATTATGGTATGAAAGATTAACTCACATTAGTAATATGATGTACACTTTTAATTGTTTCTATCACCAGAGATTTTAACTTCATGTGACACATATATAAATAAGGCATTTAAATTGATAATGATTCACACACACATTGTGATTGAGTATGCAAATTTGCCGGGATTTTTTGATTGGTTGAATTTTGTATTTATGGTTGCACCTCACTTCCCTTCCCCATCCTGATGACGATCCCACGAGGATCGAAACGCGTAGATGCGATGCTCTAAATAAACATAAAGAAAACTTTTTATTCTATCTATGCTGTGAGTGCTTTCTACAAATCTGCTGTTTACCCTCTGGTCAGCACCCGGCAAATGCCTTTGGAGCGGTGAGTGCCGATTCAATTTGGACTATATATATATATATATATATATATATATATATATATATATATATATATATATATATATATATATATATATATATATATATATATATATATATATATATATATATATATATATATATATATATATTGGGTGCAGTATGTATGTATATATGTATGTATATATATATGTATATCATGAAATAATCCATGAATTTTAAGGGTGTGCCGGCCATGGATTATTTCATGCTAAATACTCAGATTTTGGCTGTGCACCCCACAGAATATTAAAGCCTTGGAGTGCAGACACCATCAGGACTGATATATATATAATGTATATGTATGCATACCCCCCAACTGTCCCACTTTCCACGGGACTCGGTTTTAATATCGCATCCCACTGTCCCGGATAGTTCAATGAATGTACCGCATTTCTGTAATAGATTACGGAAATGTGGGACATTCATTGAACTATCCAGGACAGAGGAATGCTCTGGCGACATGCCCTTTTATAAGGTTGTGCCCCATGTGTACATGTGACGTCACACGTACGCACGTGGTGCAACCTTATAAAAGGGCCTGTCGCCGCTGCACAAGGAGCAGGAGCCGCAGAAAAAGAAGATGACAACGACTTCGGGGGGCACTGTGTATGGGGCGATTGGGGGCACTGTCTATGGGGGCATTGTGTATGGGGGCACTGTGTATGGAGGCTACTGTCTATGGGGTCAATTGAGGGCACTTTCTATGGGGGCACATTCTATGGGGGGTACTGTCTATTGGGGCACTGTGTATGGAGGGTACTGTCTATGGGGGGGCTACTGTCTATGGGGTCAATTGAGGGCACTGTGTATGGGGGGCAAAACTGGTACATAGTTATAACTCACCTATAACTGACTGCCTTCTCTCTATATTTGTATTTTTTATGTAGGAGTTGCTATATTGTTTTCCTTAGGTAGTACAGTATGAGGATATAGCACATTTTGCTTCTGATCCCACCATTTCAACTATATAAAAGGAGTATTTTTTGGGAAAAAAAATAGGGTGTTGTAATTGGGGTGTGGCATGGTCCTAATGAGGACCGAAACGTTGGTTTTTAAACAATGAGTTTTCAATAAAATTATTTTTTTGAATTTTAAGGGTGTGCCGGCCATGGATTATTTCATGATATATATATATATAGAGTGGCTTGCAAAAGTATTCGGCCCCCTTGAACTTTTCCAAATTTTGTCACATTACAGCCACAAACATGAATCAATTTTATTGGAATTCCACATGAAAGACCAATACAAAGTGGTGTACACGTGAGAAGTGGAACGGAAATCATACATGATTCCAAACATTTTTTACAAATAAATAACTGCAAAGTGGGGTGTGCGTAATTATTCAGCCCCCTTTGGTCTGAGTGCAGTCAGTTGCCCATAGACATTGCCTGATGAGTGCTAATGACTAAATAGAGTGCACCTGTGTGTAATCTAATGTCAGTACAAATACAGCTGCTCTGTGACGGCCTCAGAGGTTGTCTAAGAGAATATTGGGAGCAACAACACCATGAAGTCCAAAGAACACACCAGACAGGTCAGGGATAAAGTTATTGAGAAATTTAAAGCAGGCTTAGGCTACAAAAAGATTTCCAAAGCCTTGAACATCCCACGGAGCACTGTTCAAGCGATCATTCAGAAATGGAAGTGGAGTATGGCACAACTGTAAACCTACCAAGACAAGGCCGTCTACCTAAACTCACAGGCCGAACAAGGAGAGCGCTGATCAGAAATGCAGCCAAGAGGCCCATGGTGACTCTGGACGAGCTGCAGAGATCTACAGCTCAGGTGGGGGAATCTGTCCATAGGACAACTATTAGTCGTGCACTGCACAAAGTTGGCCTTTATGGAAGAGTGGCAAGAAGAAAGCCATTGTTAACAGAAAACCATAAGAAGTCCCGTTTGCAGTTTGCCACAAGCCACGTGGGGGACACAGCAAACATATGGAAGAAGGTGCTCTGGTCAGATGAGACCAAAATGGAACTTTTTGGCCAAAATGCAAAACGCTATGTGTGGCGGAAAACTAACACTGCACATCACTCTGAACACACCATCCCCACTGTCAAATATGGTGGTGGCAGCATCATGCTCTGGGGTCTTTCACGTGGAATTCCAATAAAATTGATTCATTTTTGTGGCTGTAATGTGACAAAATGTGGAAAAGTGGAATACTTTTGCAAGCCACTGTATATAATTAATATATAATAACCTGCCTAAATGCTAGTTGATTCAGAGGAAGCCAAACAAAAACCATTCTGAAACCTCTAATTTGCTTCAGAAGGGGAAAAAATTATTTCCTGACTACAAGATGCGAGGGGACATGATTACTCTGTACAAGTACATTAGAGGGGATTATAGGCAGATGGGGGATGTTCTTTTTTCCCATAAAAACAATCAACGCACCAGAGGTCACCCCTTTAGATTAGAGGAACGGAGCTTCCATTTGAAGCAGCGTAGGTGGTTTTTCACGGTGAGGGCAGTGAGGTTGTGGAATGCCCTTCCTAGTGATGTGGTAATGGCAGATTCTGTTAATGCCTTTAAGAGGGGCCTAGCTGAGTTCTTGAACAATCTGAATATCCAAGGATATTGTTATACTAATATCTACAGTTAGTACTAGTGGTTGTATTTATAGTTTATGTATGTGAGTGTATAGATTGATAGGTGTGGGTTAGGTGTGCTGGGTTTACTTGGATGGGTTGAACTTGATGGACACTGGTCTTTTTTCAACCCTATGTAACTATGTAAGATGGCAGTTGGACCGATCCCTGGGTCAACTTGTACTAAGAGCTATCTCCCATAACCCTGTATTCCCTCACTTGCTAAAAAGCCATCCAACCCCTTCTTTAAGCTATCTAATGTATCAGCCAGTACGACTGATTCAGGGAGAGAATTCCACAACTTCATAACTCTCGCTGTAAATTTTTTTTATGGTTTTTCAGTTAACTTTTTGTTTAGCAGCTCCTCAGTATTTCAGCAACTATTTGTTTACTAGGGTCTTATTTTTTTCTTAGTGACAAGGCAGTGGTTTGATTGAGAGACTGGAAAAAGTATTTTGAAAGGACTGACTAGGTAGATAACTAATGAAAAAGTAACAATAACAATTAAAGTAACAGAGCAAAAGTTTTTTGCCTGCTAGGGTCAGTGGTTAACAGTCTATTTAAGGCTTTTACTTTCAAAAAAGACTGTAATGCTTCTTCCATAAGCTTTCAGAAAGGGTTTTGTGTTCTTAGATAAATGCACCTAGCTGGATATGATTCAGGTGTAGAAATCATATAATCTGTTTGGAGGTCATTTGAGGTTGGACAGATCTTTTGGTCTTACAGTATGTTTGGGCTATGTTAGCCAGCTTCTGCCAATCATGTTTTTCAGGTCCGAGGGTTTCTGGAAGAAAGAAGATATGGATATGGCAAGATACCCTGGAGTTATGGAGGCTTGTCTAAAGGTGCCAGACAGTTTTCTGGGACATATATATATATATCTCATTTTTTTATATATAAAAACATTGTTCTTTTGTGGTTGTCTGGTTTAAACTTTAACCACTGTAGTGAACTGATTTGAACTGTTAAAGGAACAGTAACACTAAAAAATGAAAGAGCTTTAAAGTAATAAATATATAATGCACTGTTGCCCTGCACTGGTAAAACTGGTGTGTTTGCTACAGTAACACTACTATAATTTATATAATAAGCTGCTGTGTAGCCACGGGGGCAGCCATTCAAGCTGGAAAAAAGGAGATAGGGCACAGGTTACATAGCAGATAACAGATAAGTTCTGTAGAATACAATAGTGTTTTATCTGTTATCTGCTATGTGCCTGTGCCTTTTCTCCTTTGAATGGCTGCCTCCATGGCTACATAGCAGCTTATTTATATAAATTATAGTAGACTTTCTGAAGTAAACACGCAACTTTTACCCGTGCAGGGCAGCAGCACATTATATTTTAGTTACTTTTATACACTTTAATTTTTTGGTGTTACTGTTCCTTTAATGGCATACAACTGTTTGTTATAGCCTGCCTATAGAATTCAACTATATACCTTGGTTATAACTCATATTACACTTGGGGGCAATTACTTCACTTGTAACAAAGAGCTGTGAGTATTGATTTGTACTCTATAGATAACGATGTCTCCAGAAATCGATTAGACTAAGAAGTGGTTAGTAAATTCAGGATGGTAATATATTGTAAAATGCTGTTTATTGACAGTAGAGTTATGGCCCTAAATCTTTCACATCTGGAACAGAAATATTGTATGCATCTTCTGTATGCCAAAATCATGTAGGAATTTACTGCAAAAGGCAATAGTTTTTGCCTATTTTCCAAGAGGGCATTTTACTTTCTGACTGGCTGACTTTCATTTTATTTTCTAAAACTAAAGGGGTACTAAACTGTATTTTTAAAATGAAATAATGTGAAAAATAATGAAGCATAAGTTTGCAAATATTTTTGTGCCTGCTTGTTGCCTATAAAGTACATTCAAATAATTGCATAATGTTCCCCAACTAACTCCCTACAACAATAGACAGTTTCTCCTGGCCCCATGTTTGCTACCTACGCCTAGGCATTGCCCCTTGTGAAATACCAGGAAAAAAAGTGTCTCTCTAGTATTCACTCTACTCAAGATTCTTTGGGGGAATACTCAGCCTACTGGCTCAGCATATCACTGACTATAAGGCACACTGCCCTGTACATTTATAGGCTGTCTTGCCACACTCTGTTTGCACGAAATTTTGGTAAATTGGCCTCAAGGTGTTGGGAAGGCTACCAGTCCATTGACTAATTTTCTGATAGTCGGAAACATGGACAGAGCACCTACCACAATAAAACCACCAGCAGAACTTGTGTTACATGCACTCTGAAGACATCTGAAGATGCCATGGGGATTATGGTTTTTTTATGCTTGAAAAACAAGAGCAAAGCTTGATCAATTATTAGCATAAAGTGTATACTCTCACTCTCTTGGGAAGAATGATTTGTACAAAGCAAATATCTGCAAAGTCTCAGCAATGTTCTGGCAACACCTGCAGCAAATTCTGTCTGCACAAGTTTTTGCTTGGTATAATATGGTAACTCCACAAATATTTTAGGCTATCAGCAGTTTTCTACTGTTAAGCATCAAAATGTACTTTAGTACATAACTGAACACCTGGAGACTGCACAATTTTTTTTTTTTAGTCTCATGTTGCTTTTGCATTCATGTAACCTAAAGTGTATCCTGAGTAATGAAAAGTCTAAAGCTTGACATATATTTGTACAGGTATAGGACCCATTATCCAGAATGCTTGGGACCAAGGGTATTCCGGATAAGGGATTTTTCTGTAATTTGGATCTCCATACCTTAAGTCTGCTAAAAAATCAATAAAACATTAATTAACCCCAATAGGATTGTTTTGCATCCAATAAGGATTATTTATATCTTAGTTGGGATCAATTACAAGGTTCTGTTTTATTATTACAGAGAAAAAGGAAATCAGTTTAAAAATTCTGAATTATTTGATTAAAATGGAGTCTATGGGAGACAGGCTTTCCGTAATTCGGAGCTTTCTGGATAATGGGTTTCCGGATAAGGGGTCCGATACCTGTACCAGTAAAACTGTACCAAACACATTTATGTGAAAATTTCGGTCAGGGAGAGGTGTGTTAAAGGAGATGGAAAGGTAAAAACTAAGTAAGCTTTATCAGAAAGGTCTATGTAAATACAGCCATAAGCACTCACAGAAACGCTGCACTGACTTCTCTGAAAAAAAATTAGTTGTGTCTGTAATTCCTGTGCCAGAGACAAGCAGCTTTCTGTTCTCTGCTCTTTCCTGCTCCCCCCTCCCTCAAGAATGCTAAGAACTCACTCCGCCCCTTAGGAATGAGGATCTGAGCCAATCAGCAGGAAGCTGACTCATAGGGGCACATTTACAAAAGCACGAACGCTCCGAGTGTATTTTCGCCGATTTTTTCGGGCGTCCACACGACTTTTTCGTACGGCGCACAACTTTTTCAGACGTTTGCACGAAAAAATCGGAAAGGTTTTACCGCTGTTTACAATTGTTCGGTACGAAAATTTTGTGACTTTCGGATCGCCAATACGATATTATCGTGACTAATAAGATTTTTTCGTAAGCATTTTCGTGATATTTGCGATCTTCCGAAATTTTCGTTTCCAATGCGATTTTTTCCCATTCGTGATTCGGATTTGTGGATTAGTAAATGTGCCCCATAGTCTTACTAACTGAGCATGTTCACTTGGTCTGCATGTCTGTGCAGGAGTGAGGCATTATTGGAACTTTCTTTACACAGCTCAGCGTTTTTTCTTCCTGTTTGGCTTCAGATCTTCTGAATAGGTGAAATATGGGTAGTCTTAAGGGCATTATTGAGAGAACTGAAGGTATGCCTGTAGCTTGAGATTAACTCTTTACTAGCCTTTCCTTCTCCTTTAACGGGGGTTGATCACCTTAACGTTAACTTTTAGTATGATGTAGAGAGTGCTATTCTGAAACAATTTGCAATTGGTCTTCTTCTATTTGTGTTTTTGTAATTATCTAGCTTCATATTCAGCAGCTCTACAGTTTGATGTTTTAGCAACTACTGTATATGATTGCTAGGGTCTAAATTACCAGCAACAACACGGTAGCTTGAATGAGAAAATGGAATATGAAAAGGAGTGGGTCCGAAAAGAAAAGTTTGGTATAAAATGAAAACATGGAAACTGGGATCTGGAGCTCAAGATGGAGTGCAGAGACCTGTGTTTGCATGGTGAATACAGTACTGCTTGCCAAATAATTTGTGTTAAAATTAAGGAAAAATCTGAAAAAGGACATCCTGATGGATTCTCAGCAGTCAGAATTTCATCACATTTATTAACATTTTCCTGACAGTCATGAAAGTGTTTTAACAAATTGCAACGTTTATTAAAGCCTTTTGACTTTTTAATTATGACACATTTATCAAAGCCTTTTGGCTTTTTAACTGTGCCAATTTGTCAGAATTAATTTAAACGCACTGATTACTCAAAGCCTATCCTTTTCTATTAGATGTTAGATTTGAGCAACAGTCATGAACGATACATCCCACCAATTAGTTAGCCCATGAAAATCAGTACAAATAATTTGCTGCTTTACTGCAAATTAGTAGTAGTACTGTGGAGGGGAGAAGACAAAATGCTCAATATTGTCCTCCATTCATTTAAAGAATCAAACCATCAAATGTACTGTTGCCTTCAATGGTAAAACTGTTTAAAAAATACTACTATAGTTTAAAATAGATAAATAAGTTGGGTTTGACCCACACTTGTAGGCTTGAAAGGGGAGTATATTGAACGCTATACCCCCTGTAGCTACCAAATGCTTAAAGATCCTATGTGTGCCAGTAGCCAAAGAAATTCGTTTTCTCCAGTCCTTCAGCTGAGTATTACTCAAATAGTCCCCACCAGAACTGTTGAATTAAAAATAACTGGAAGACCTTGGCTAATTGAAAAATTATATTACTATTCATAAGTTCAACTAAACCATGCAGACTGAATGACTAAACATTAGCAATATCTCCTTAAGAAGGAGCAGGAACCAGGGCTGTGGAGGCAGTACATAAATCCTTCCAACTCTGACTCTGATTTAAAAGAACACAGGTACAAGGTAATTCCTCACAGCCTAAGCTCAGCAATTTTAGAGCTGTATGAAGATGTTATCTTCTGTTGGGAACAAACCAGAGAACTACTGGCTAGGAAGCTGATGCACTACCCTATTGGCCATCCAAGCCTGTCACTGCCAACATGAATGAGGATACTTTTCAAGTTTGGGTTGAAATCTATAAATTGTGTCATTGTGGCTATTTATTTATATTATTGGGTTTTTAAATCCAGACATTTAAACAAAAGGAAAAAAATAAAATAAGGTTATAATAGCTCAGCTGGACTTTACACTAGTGAAACAACTACGCACTGGGCTTTATTCTTACACCAGAGACTCCAACTCCACATCTCTTGAGGGAACACACCTATTTGTCAACTACCCACATTCTTCTAGTGCATTTTTATTTTAGCTATCTGCCTAGGGGCAGATTTATGTTGCAAAAATAGGGAATTAAAGTTGTTCATGTTTTTAAGCGATCATGTTTTTCTGAATTTGAAAATTAATCTAAAATTCTAGTTCCAGTCTGTGCATAGAAAATGCAGCTTAGGGCAGGCAGAGTATGGCACACACAACCAGTACTGTGCCTGCCCTATGCTGCCTGGGTGTGCTATACTCTGCCTGCTCTAGGCTGCCTGTGTGTCATACCCTGACTGCCCTGTGCTGCCTGTGTGTGCCATATTCTGCTCTATGCTGCCTGTGTGTGTCATAAACAGTCTGAGCCTCAGGTGTGAATAATACTGGGGATTACATGTACATGGGTTTATAGCCTGAATCAGAAGTGTGAACAATGCAGTGGGCCTGTAAATTTCAGCACGGATACCATTTACAGTGTACACAAAGGTAAGAAATCACAGCAGGTAAACAGGTGGGGGGGGCACACAGAGGGGGGTGGTCTCAGGCCACCAGTTAGACAGCACTTGTCAAGGGGTTTTTTATCTGCTTCTTTTAGTTGTACTCATTTTAATTTAGTAAAATGCATTATTTGCAGTAGAGAGAAATGTTGATTATGTAGAAAAGGGTATTTTAATGTCAAATCGGATATGGGCAATATTGTGAAAGTGTCTGTTGTAATGTCTTTTGTATTTCACAATCCTAGTGATTTCCAAGTTTGGAATTGTATGTTGCTTGTGCCAGGAGTAAAGCTTTTGATCTGTATCCATGTTAGATGTATGGAGTTATAAAAAGAGGGTCATATTTTTTGCGGATTGTATGTCAGGCTTTATAGGTATGGATAAATAGTGGATTACCCCGGACAGCTTGTGAAATGTTCTTGAGTGGGCTGTGCAGAAAATAATTCATGAATGTGCCTTTGGTTACGATCTTACATAAGTTGTGGAGTAAACATTCCTGTGGTGAAGCCAGTTGCCTATGTACCGTATATACTCGAGTATAAGCCGATCCGAATATAAGCCGAGGTACCTAATTTTACCTAAGAAAACTGGAAAAACTTATTGACTCAAGTATAAGCCTAGGTTGGGAAATGCAGCAGTACTGCTAAGTTTTAATAATCAAAATAAATACCAATAAAATTACATTAATTGAGGCATCAGTGGGGTATATGTTTTTCAATATTTATTTCAAAGAAAACAGTAAACTAGCTCTGTAAGCGGAGAAGAGGGTCAACAAAAACAATATGAGTACTACCCCATGCTCATTGCACATTGGCAAACTGGCAGCAGACCCGGTCCCGGAGCGATGTAAGGGGTAATAAGTATTGCTAGTGGGAGCCTAGGCCAGGGCACTGGAGGGTCTGGTTGCGGGGGGCCTAATTTGCACACAAAGGAGAGAGGGTGCTAGTCTAGAGGGACCCATGGCAGCTGACTCGAGTATAAGCCGAGGGTGACTTTTTTCAGCACATTTTGGGTGCTGAAAAACTAGGCTTATACTCGAGTATATACAGTATCTTAGTAAAGCTGCTTCATTGTATCAGTTAAATTGGGAAATTAACACCTCCATGTAATTTAGTTTATTGGAGGTGAGAGATACTGATCCTGGGGTGTTTTTTTTGTTCCATATAAAGGTTCATATTTTGGTTATCTCTCCCAGGTTAAAAAAAACTTAACTTAAAGTGACAGGTTTTGAAAACTTAATTCAAAACCTGTCACTTTTTCTTACGCAATATTGCCAAAATCCGGCCCTTTCTTTCTACTGTAACAGCTAGGCTGCTCATGCATGCCCTCATCCTATCCCGACTTGACTATTGTAACCTGCTGCTAACCGGCCTCCCTAATTCCCATCTTTCCCCCCTACAGTCTATATTAAACACCGCTGCCAGAATTCTCCTCCTCTCATCCAGGAGAGTTCAGGCCCCTCCCCTGCTAAAGGCCTTATCATGGCTTCCTGTTAAACAAAGAATAGTTTACAAACTCCTTCTCTTAACCTTCAAAGCCCTCCATTCCTCTGCTCCTCACTACATCTCTTCCCTGGTGTCTCCGCACGTTCCTGGCCGTCTCCTTCGTTCCTCGCAGAGCAACCGTTTGGTTGTGCCCCCCACTACTACTGCTGTTTCCCGCCTTAAATCCTTCTGCCTGGCTGCCCCTTACATTTGGAATTCCCTCCCTGATGTCCTCCGGAGAGAATCCTCCCTCAGTCTTTTTAAAACTAAACTTAAAGACTACCTTATGGAGCACTCGCCCAGCACCTGATCTGGAAACTGGCACTTATACTGTAATGTCACCCACTGTGACCTATAGCACTTATATTTGCCTATTTGTGTCTGTTAGTTACTCTCCCATATAGATTGTAAGCTCTACGGGGCAGGGACCTCCTTCATCTTGTGTTTCTGACTCTTATTGCAACTGTACCTTGTATTTATTTGTATTTATTGTTGTACTTTGTATTTATCCATTATCTTTAACCCCCCTGTCTGTATTAATGAATTCTACTGTACAGCGCTGCGTACATAAGTAGCGCTTTATAAATAAAGATATACATACAATACATACATAATCCAAGCCAGTCATTTAAATAGCTGTCAGAAAGTTTTATAGCATTTTTTAAAGCTATAAAAACCATAATTCAACAAATGTACTTTATTGCTGTTATATAAACTTTCTGCACAAACTGCATTTTTAAGTAATTCCGAAAGCAGGATAATCAAATACATTACAACAACATATGCTATTTGGGTTTAGAAAACGTGTTACTGAACAAGCAGTTTAAGTAAATGGTGATGGTCGTTTGAGCTTATTTTGATCTTTTTAAATGCATTTTGCATATGTAGATGTAAACACATTTACCTCCAGCTGCCAGGCTGGCTGCTGCACACGGACTAAATACATAATTGTCTGTAGCTGACAGCTTATGCTTACAGACATTGCATGTGAATGTTACTTACTGTCTTTCCATATACTTTCATATGCCTGGATATAAAAAGATTTTTTTATGGTCTTGATCGTACTATTTTAGTGTGGTGTTTGATGTGTGAAAGCATGTCGTTTATAAAAGGCTAAACTATCTACAAACAAAGAAACATACATGTTTTATTCAAATAAGCAAAATAATAGCTATAGTAATATGTATAGGAAAGATTAAAGCTTGTAATACACAGCCTGATTTTGCTGCTATTCTCTTCTATGTCCAACAAATATTTGTCCAAGGATTAGTCAGATATCTATTCTGCAGGTTTAAAATATACAATTTCCCAATGTGGGTGGCCAAATCAGTCAAATAAGAAACTCAGATCATTTTGTGTATGTCTGGTTTTCTTCTCAAATTTTGTAAACCTGTACTTAGTTAGCAATATAATGTAGTAAAGCCTCCTGTAGTTAAATGTATCAGTACTTATCAGAGGTTAAGATTGAGGAACAGATTTATTATGTGGTGTAAAAAACATTGGTGTCAAAAATTTGTTACACATCGCCAGGCTTTGCATGTACCAAATTGTGTCATTTGTTGATGTTTTTTTTTTTAGGGTGACTTCCACCAGAACTTACCTACACATGGGGGCACATTTATCAAAGTACGATTGAGTTCGATTACAAAAAAATAGTATTTTTTCTAATTTATAGAACTGTGTGTATTTTCTGTGTTTTTTTTTCATTAATTTGCGAGACTTTTTGGTACTTTGTGACAAAACTTATGCAACAAAATTGTATTTGTCGAAACAAGTACGAAAGTTCGAATTTATTCAAGCTTCGGTATCGTGACATTCCTTTGGCCAGGCTGGAGCTGCAGAGTGTCATTGAGTCCTATGGGAGGCTTCCAAAATCATGCACAGAAGGATCAAAGTCAGAAAGGTTTTCCCGCCATTTACGATCATTCGGATATGAACATTTTGTGACTTTCAGATCGCCAATACGATATTATTGTGACTATTACAATTTTTTCGTAAGCATTTTCGTGACATTTCATATCATTAGAAATTATCGTATCTAATCGAATTTTACCTGTTTTGGGATTCGAACTCTTACTGTGATGAATCTGCCCCTTAGTCTTAAGCACAAATGTGAAAAAAAACTTGCAAGTATTTTGTAAAACCTCAAATAATGAGGATTTATTAAAAAAAAAAAAAAAAAAAAACATGAAAAGTCACCTAGTAAAAGCTGTCTAGGTTGTATAGTCAATAAGAATATTTTGACCCATAAAGAAAATACCACATAAGACAAAGGGAGAATTCACAAAAGTGTCGGTAAGTGCACAGTTCTTAAAGTGTTGGTCGCCAAATTGTAAAAACTTTGTAAGCACGGCAAATTCACAAAAGGTGCGTTTTATGGATTTGTCGACATGCCTCCAAATTTTAAAAAGTGTTTTTTACATGGTAAACAATTGTTGATATTGCGCTGTGAAAATGTTTTGTGCACCAAAAAATTTCCTCTATACAGACCCTCTTAAGTCCAATTAACAAATATCAACATCTTTCTACCACATTTTCGTTATGGCAGAGAAATTTTGGCTGAAAAAAATACTTAAAAAATGTCGTGGTCACAACTAAGGTACATATGACACTAAAATCACCACACCTGGTTTGTAACCACTTTTTTTAAAGTTTCGTTAGAGGCAGAAAAATGATGGAAAATTGGTGTGTGGAGTCGGCGCAAATAGGACATTTTTATAACAATTTCCCTTCAACATTGCAGTTTAGGTTTTGATAGCACAGTAGGGTCCTTTTGCTGACTGAAGGAGCTCAACTGCTGAGTTATCAAACATGGCACAGTAGTAAGTCCTCTAGCAGGTAGCTTATTGTTGTCAGTTAGACTCAACAGCATGTAGCAAATTGACTAGGATCAACCTGGCAATGAGGTATTGATTATAGAAATACTCACAATATGAATGGGTAGATGAAGACCCAATTTATATAGAATATGGGACCTATTATCCAGAATGTTCAGAACCTGGGGTTTTCCGGAAAAGGGATCTTTCCATAATTTGGATCTCCATAACTTAAGTCTACATAAAAGCATTTAAATATTGAATATACCCAGTAGGAGTGTTTTGCCACCAATAAGGATTAATTATATCTTAGTTGGGATTAAGTACAAGGTACTGCTTTAAAATCAAAAGGAAATCATTTTTAAAAAGTACAAGCTGGATTCCAAAAAAGTTGGGACACTAAACAAATTGTGAATAAAAACTGAATGCAATGATGTGGATGTGCCAACTTCTAATATTTTATTCAGAATAGAACATACATCACGGAACAAAAGTTTAAACTGAGAAAATGTACCATTTTAAGGGAAAAATATGTTGATTCAGAATTTCATGGTGTCAACAAATCCCAAAAAAGTTGGGACAAGGCCATTTTCACCACTGTGTGGCATCTCCCCTTCTTCTTACAACACTCAACAGACGTCTGGGGACCGAGGAGACCAGTTTCTCAAGTTTAGGAATAGGAATGCTCTCCCATTCTTGTCTAATACAGGCCTCTAACTGTTCAATCGTCTTGGGCCTTCTTTGTCGCACCTACCTCTTTATGATGCGCCAAATGTTCTCTATAGGTGAAAGATGTGGACTGCAGACTGGCCATTTCAGTACCCAGATCCTTCTCCTACGCAGCCATGATGTTGTGATTGATGCAGAATGTGGTCTGGCATTATCTTGTTGAAAAATGCAGGGTCTTCCCTGAAAGAGATGACGTCTGGATGGGAGCATATGTTGTTCTAGAACCTGAATATATTTTTCTGCATTGATGCTGCCTTTCCAGACATGCAAGCTGCCCATGCCACACGCACTCATGCAACCCCATACCATCAGAGATGCAGGCTTCTGAACTGAGCGTTGATAACAACTTGGGTTGTCCTTGTCCTCTTTGGTCCGGATGACATGGCGTCCCAGATTTCCAAAAAGAACTTCGAATCGTGACTCGTCTGACCACAGAACAGTCTTCCATTTTGCCACACTCCATTTTAAATGATCCCTGGCCCAGTGAAAACGCCTGAGCTTGTGGATCTTGCTTAGAAATGGCTTCTTCTTTGCACTGTAGAGTTTCAGCTGGCAACGGTGGATGGCACGGTGGATTGTGTTCACTGACAATGGTTTCTGGAAGTATTCCTGAGCCCATTCTGTGATTTCCTTTACAGTAGCATTCCTGTTTGTGGTGCAGTGTCGTTTAAGGGCCTGGAGATCACGGGCATCCAGTATGGTTTTACGGCCTTGTCCCTTACGCACAGAGATTGTTCCAGATTCTCTGAATCTTCGGATGATGTTATGCACAGTTGATGATGATAGATGGAAAATCTTTGCAATTTTTTTGCTGGGTAACACCTTTCTGATATTGCTCCACTATCTTTCTGCGCAACATTGTGGGAATTGGTGATCCTCTACCCATCTTGGCTTCTGAGAGACACTGCCACTCTGAGAAGCTCTTTTTATACCCAATCATGTTGCCAATTGACCTAATTTAGTGTTATTTGGTCTTCCAGCTCTTCGTTATGCTCAAATTAACTTTTTCCAGCCTCTTATTGCTACTTGTCCCAACTTTTTTGGGATTTGTTGACACCATGAAATTCTGAATCAACATATTTTTCCCTTAAAATGGTACATTTTCTCAGTATTAACTTTTGTTCCGTGATTTATGTTCTATTCTGAATAAAATATTAGAAGTTGGCACCTCCACATCATTGCGTTCAGTTTTTATTCACAATTTGTTTAGTGTCCCAACTTTTTTGGAATCCGGTTTGTAGAATTATTTTCTTATAATGGAGTTTATGAGAGGTAGCCTTTCCGTAATTCTGAACTTTCTGGATAATGGATTTCTGGATAGGGGAATCCTATACCTGTAGTACACCACCCACTACAGCAGGGGATCTAAACTTGTGGATTGAGACAATAAAATGGGTCCCTGTGCAGTTTAGGATTGGCCCCAATAAACTACACTTATTCTTTTTTTCTTTACAGGAAGTTAAAATGAGGTGCATAATTAATTCTGAACTAATCTTTATGTCACAAAACTGATTCACAGACTTAATCTGAGTATTAAGGTTAAGAAACACTGCTAAAGAGAATGCGTCACATTATAGTTGATAAACTGTATCCTAAGCGACCTACATTATAAATTCAGTAAGTAAGGGCTCAGAGTGATTTCTTTCCCTTTATTATTCAGAGGTTTGAAAACATGTGCCGTACAAAAAATATTTAAAAGTTATTCTTTTATGCCATGTAGGTACAATGTTTTGAATAATTTGTCAAAAGATAGCATATATAAATTACATTATAGCAACACATGTTCAGACTAGCCTCCACACACCTCTATTATACACAACCAAACCTACAACTTGCAAACAGCAAATCAAATGTGACCCCATTTCTGAGAACCTGACTTGAAACCAACTTTTTTGTAGAAAAATGGAAGGCATGTTATTTCGATGTATAAGGTCTAGCAAGATGAAGGAAGAGAAGTAAATTAGAAAGATAGCAGAATATTTTGCAAGACCCTAAAGGCAATAAACCCTCATACTTTCCTGATCTCCTACCGGTTGTCTACCTAAACATGTTTTTGCTAAAAACACAAAGCTCTGTTTTTCAGTGTACTATACATCACAATTAAGATACAAGACCTCGCCTCTGTACTCAAGATGAATTTCTGTAAATAGAATATCTTTGTTTAGAACAGATTATCAATACAAACATAAATGTCTGGTTCTTAATAAAGATTTGATTTATGTTTAGCTATTATGCACAATAATGCTTCTAAGAGATCAAGAGGCGATTACAGGTTGCAAACGTGTTTATATGTTATGTTTCTATTTATACACAGCCAGCTATGCAAGGAACACTTACTTTGCAGTTACTG
Source organism: Xenopus tropicalis (assembly GCF_000004195.4). Taxonomy (NCBI): domain Eukaryota; kingdom Metazoa; phylum Chordata; class Amphibia; order Anura; family Pipidae; genus Xenopus; species Xenopus tropicalis. The sequence continues at coordinate 83,278,471 of NC_030681.2, read as the reverse complement.
AAAGGTAAAAGCAATAAGCTATACATTACTGACCTTGAAATATCTTCAATTCTTTGATCAGTAAGGATCGTATATATATATATGTGTGTGTGTGTATATACTGTATACATACATTTAGCTGTATTCTTTAAAAGGTAAAATCTGTTGAGAGTTGTGGAGTTGTTGTTCCCAATAGCCAACAGCCAGTAAGTTGGACATCCCTGTTATATTATACATTTCACTAGATTAATCTGAATCTCTACAGTTTGACTGTTCTCTATTGCTTCTAATTACTTTGTAGTTTGTGTGAATTAAAAAAAAAAGCCATCTTATCCACAGTGCTGTTTTACACTCCCTATGTTGCACTCCCTATACGTGGTTATGGTTTTCTTAATTAAACTTGCCTTGTGTTGTTGCATTTGCCCCAACTCTAGTAAGGCTACATGCAGCAGGCCAGGAGACTTATATGCTTCATTCAGAGTAAAACCACTTTAAGAGATTATAAATTGACAGGCAATTGTATTGCCAAACAAAAAAACAACAAAAAGGTCATTCCATTTAAATTTCATTCTTACCTTTTTAAGTCAAATATATAGCTTTATAGTGACTCGAATCTGAGAGACTTGATGCTGCAAACTATGAACTGCACTCATTTTGAAAACTTGCAGAAGTTTCTATATTAAAGCGACATTGGCCCACTTTAGGTGTACTCAGCTTGTGCCAAATATTTAGACTGGGCTGTAACTGCATGAAATGAACACAGTTAAGTAAGACGGCAGTGTTTCCCATTGCAAAAATATCTTACACTGTACCTATAGTATTTATTACTAAAGGAGTTGCTTCAGGGCTCCCTACTTCAACACTTGATGTGAAGAATACACCTGCGTAAAAGCTTATTAATATAACAAGTTTTGTTTTCACTAGTTTTGCTTTCTTGTATTGATTGAGATTTGTGTCTTACATATGACTGTCCTGACATGTAGTTTGCTTAAATATAATTATTATATTGACAGTATAGATTTTCAAATGCATCCATCAAAAAACACTTCATGTCCCCTAAAGGGATCTAGGGAGAAGTTGTAAATTAGCAAAAAAAATAAAATGTATTTCTACTAAAAAAAGTGTGTTACCATGTATTCAAGAAAGGAGGTTTTGGATAATTTGGAGTTCCATACCAAAATTCTACAACACACATTTAAATGTTAAAAATATAAATTACAGTTGTTTGCCACAAAGATGAATGTGTGCTGCAGTTACAAGTGTTGATGTTAATCTGTTAACTAATTTCTCTTTTGTCTTATTACCGGAGTTCTTTTCTCCTGTATCTGCCATTATTTGTATGTATGTCAATTTTTGTACATAACTTCATTTTTAATGTATACCTGTACATGCTGTTTAGGGCTTTATAATACTTCAAGTTAATAGTAATACAAATGTATAGTAGGTAGCACTCTAAAGTTCTATAACTTCAACTCCATAATATGAATGTTATTTAATTTTCTAATATTCCTACCTCTGTTTTAATTATATTTTATAGCTGGAATGCTTATTTGTTCCTTCCCTAATTCGTAAGAGTGAAGACTTAGAGGAGCAGACCTGGACGATGCCATCTGAGATATGCCTCAGGTAAATGTGTCAAATTTAGATAACATCGTGTTAGTCATAATCGTATAAAACAAAATCATGTACAGTTTTTTACAGCATGTTCTCACTGTAAACGGTTTTAAATGTTTTATATTTCATTTGAAGCTGTATAAGTGCAGTTTTTTTTTTACAGTATTTGTTTAAAATCATTTAAAAATCTGAAGTGATCTGCAGGGATGAGTGGGTAAAAATCCCTACAAGAACTGATAGTCAAGAACTCAAGTGTCCAAATATTTGCATGTGCCACAATTACTATATTCTTTGTTTCCATGTTTTAAAGTTTGTAAAATAAATTGTAACTGTGCACTTGTAGATATGTTGCTTTTTAACATGCTGGTTCCTGTAGTACAGTAATTGTTTAATGGTTTTGTTTACAAAATTAACCAAAAATGCAATTTGGCAAGGTGGTTCCCAGACTTTTTTCAACTGTCCATATGAACAGTGCTTTCCCCATTTAGGCCCTATTTGATATGGTGCTGTATCTATAAAGCTGTATAAAAAGTGACGCAAATAACTGTATGTGCAGAGCATGTCACCAGCAACTATGAACACTGAACATTTTGTTTAGTGTGATAACTGCCATTTATGTATTTTCTGTCACATTTTGTTTCTGTTTACAGTGTTCAAGAAATGCTGACAGGTCAGAGGCACTGCCAATCAATATCTCACAAAGATGCTGTCCTGTCTGCTCTGAACCAGCAGAGAAATGATGGAATTTTATGTGATATTACACTTGTTGCTGAAGAACAGAAATTCCATGCTCACAAGGCAGTGCTGGCAGCTTGCAGTGATTACTTCCGTGTAAGTAATTATTACTTATATCCCCCTATAAAACAAGAATGTCCCATGCTGTTTTGTAGGGGACTTTGGGATGGAGGGATTTCAACATCAGCAAGATTAGAGATGTGCCATTTTTCATTGTATTTATGAGCATATAGTGTACACTGAAGCTGTGTTAGGCTAGATGGAGCTAAACTTCTCTAAAAAAAAATGTATTTTATAAAAACTTTAAAAGCTGAGAGATTTTGGAGAAAGTCAGCAAGAATTTGGGACGTAATTCCATTGAATGGGTAAAGCCCTAGCAAAGTCTTGAATGCTAGCATACAGTATGAAGTGTTAGTGAGTGAGCAGTTAAGGGGTAGAACAGTATAGGAGTGTAGCAAGCGATACTGTAAATACTGGGGATTCGTGTAGAGATGTAGGGAGAAGCAGTTGTGAATTAATTTGCATGTCAGACCATAAAGACCAGAAAGATAGCAAAAGCCAGCACAGAGAGTGACATAAAGTCATGGCCAAAATTGTTGGCACCCCAGAAATTTTTCCAGAAAATCAAGTATTTTTCACAGAAAAGTATTGCAGTAACACATGTTTTGCTATACACATGTTTTTCCCTTTGTGTGTATTGGAACAGAACAAAAAAGGGAGGAAAAAAAGCAAATTGGACATAATGTCACACAAAACTCCAAAAATGGGCTGGACAAAATTATTGGCACCCTTTCAAAATTGTGGATAAATAAGATTGTTTCAAACATGTGATGCTCCTTTAAACTTACCTGGGGCAAGTAACAGGTGTGGGCAATATAAAAATCCCACCTGAAAGCAGATAAAAAGGAGAGAAGTTCACTAAGAGGTGTATTTATTATGCTGTGTAAAACTAATTCGCCGAAAAAACGGAGTAAAAAGCAGTGGAGGAACGGTAGTTAGGATGACAGCAGAAATTATTATGGACTGGAGAGATGACAGGCTCTGGTGGGGAAGTTATAGTAGTCGACATGTAACATGATGTGAGAGTGACTCAGAATTTTAGTTGCATCTTAGGCGATAAACTTTATCACATGCCTCTTCATGTGTCTCTTACTGGTCTTTGCAGCTCCTTATTTATTCCTGCTAGTATCTTTATGGTAGATCTTTAACTCAGAGTATCATTACTTATCACGCAAACACACAATTGTATGTACACAGAACAGGGTTTGTGCAATCTTACAAAATACAAAATTACACACATGGAGGACAAGTGTTACAATAAATAAATACAATATATATATACATATATATATAAAAATACAAAAGAAGTAGGTGCCATGTGGTATGCGACACAGTAGGAAAGAGGTCCCTGCCCCATAGAGCTTACAATCCTAGTCTAAGCACATAACATAAATGCACCCATGCACATATAAGTCAGGGATACTTTTTTACTTTTTAGTAATATAATAAACAAAAGCAAACTTAAGTGATTTTAAATTGCCACTTGAACTACTTGATCAGATTTTATTTTTGGCTATATTTGACTCAAATACAGCCTTTGTGAGCAGTAAATGTGCTTCTTAGGAAAGCCATTTATTTCAACTCTGTCAAAAACTAAAGGAATGCCAGTCTCCTGAGGATCGGTGGCAAATCAAGCATTGCGAAAATCCTATATGAGCATGGATGAATGCCTAATAAGTGTTCTGACTGAATTGTAAGTCTTCTGTCTAGAGGTTAGCCTCCAAATGAGAGCTGGCTTTTAAACAAGGTTATATGAGAAGAAGCTGTAATAGTGATAACGACAGACACTTTCTTTACTTTAAAGAGGAAGGAAAGGTAAAAACTAAGTAAGCTTTATCTTTATCAGAAAGGTCTATGTAAATACAGCCATAAGCACCCACAGAAAAGCTGCATTGAACCCTCTTAAAAAAAAGCCACACTGGATTTCTTGTCTCCTTTTTTGTAAACATGTTCTTCGGTATCTGACTTCCTCTCTCAGAAATATCCTTCATTCCAGGGGCTAGAGTCTGTGCAGCTCTCTCCTCTCTCCCATAAGAATTCATAAAGCTCACTCCTCCCTCCCTTAGGAATGTGTAATCGGAGCTACCAACTGCTAGAGCTACAGCAGGAATGTATCAGTAGTGCAGAGAGTTCTATTGCACTAGACTAGCAAGTCTGTGCTGCTTATTTAAATTTTGTAAATGTAAAAATTTACATGGTTTTAAGTGGTTAATAGAATGACAGCTCAGATATGCCTCATCAAAAAGTCCAACAAGTATCAAGCGAGTTTTACTCAAGAGAGTAAAGAAAAAAAAATACATTTCTAAATGCTGAAGATCCTGAAGTTATTGAAAAACAAATTTTTACTGTGTGAGGTTTTATTCCCAATTATAGAGTAAGCTATTTAACTTAATCTTTGTATTATCTTTCATTAAGCCCCCATGGTGTGTTATATTTTAAGCCATTATAACAACAGTATAACCTTTTAATCATCAAGACTAATTTAAAACATGCCTAATATCAATGCTTTTAGCTACTGTAAGATTATATGAGTGCTCTGTATGCCAACTTCCTGTATGCAGCATTAAAAATATACTAAAAGCTTGCATTTCTGTAACATTTTCCCAAACAATTTGTATTTTATTAACATTTCCATTAGCCATATTAGCTATAATTTCCACCTAATAATTTAAGGTGATTTGGCAAACAATACAGTGGGCATAATCAGGATGGTGTGATTTGGTCTCTAGGCCAACAATTGGATCATAATAGTGGTCTAGGCAGACACGTCAGTAAAGGACACGATGAACTTTCCAATGCAATCTTTACCCTAAAATATTTTCTAACCTGTTAAAAAGCTATGGCCATATGTCGGCAGGTAATTGAAAAGGTCCCATGCATACGGCATCACCAATAGAATTTGCTTTGAGTTACAGGTATGGGATCCATTATCCAGAAAGCTCTGAATTATGGGAAGGGCATGTCCCATAAACTCCATTCCTTTTTCTCTGTCATATTACCTACAATACCTTGTACTTGAGGCTAGCTAGATATAATTAATCCTTATTTGAGGCAAAACAATCAAATTGGGTTTATTCTGAAATTTTGTTCAGAAATACCTAGGTTCCAAGCATTCTGGATAACAGATCCTATACCTGTATATCATTTCATATATATGGACTGAGCAAAGTGGCTTGCTAAAAAAAACTTCCAAAACCACCTAATTATATGAGCATGCCAAGAATCATTCATATTTTGAAGCTTACTGGAGCGCTGATTTGGCAGCTTCTATCTGCCTGAGTATGGTAACCTTTAGACATAGACCTGACTAAATATGAGTGAATTAGATTTTTAGGTTGTGAGCTAGGGTCCTTTTAACCTCTTGTATCAATGTTTTTGTACACCTATTTTTGTACACTTTATGGCACTTTATAAATATTTTAGAATTAATTCTGCGAGAGCAGGCACTGAATGAGTAGTCATCCAAGGAGGTCTGTAAAAATCAAAGTTAAAGGAGCAGTTCAGTGTAAAAATTAAAAGGGCAAATGTAATCTATAAAGGCTGGAGTGATCAGATGCTTAACATAATGGCCATAACCCTACTTCATGTTCTACGCCTCTCTAAGCTTTTAGCAGTCAGTAACCAATCAGTGACATGGGGGGGGGGGGGCATATGGGACATAACTGTTTAGTTAGTTTGCTTTTGAATGTGATCTGCGTTCTCACAAACTAACTGAACAGTTATGTCCCATGTGGCCCCCTCTAAAGTCACTGACTAACTAAGAGGTTAGAGAATTGAAAGCAGGAAGTAGAGTTCTGGCTATTCTGTTAGACATCTGCTCACTCTAGCCTTTATAGATTACATTTTTGCATAACTAACTATATTAGAAATATTTTTTATTTTGCGCAGTCTATCCATTTTACCCAGTTTCATTTTTACATTGAACTGTTCCTTTAAAATGTATTTGTGTACAAATAAAGTGGTAGCTTTACACGTTTTTTGTTATTTTAACCTTTTTAGTGCCATAGGACGTAGATTCTACGTCCTAGGTACTAAAGGACCAAAGTGCCATAGAACGTAGAATCTACGTCCTATGGCACTATCGGGTTTACAAGCGCTGCGCTCGCTTTTAAAGCAGCGCAGCGCTTGTAAAGCCTGCACAACCCCCTAGGCAACGAGCAAGTTAGGTCATACTCACGGATCTGGTCCCCCAGCGCCACCGATCCGGTCCCTCAGCCAATGACAGCAGTGGACACGCATTGATGACGTGTCCACTGCTGTCCCTTTAAATGTCGCCGCCCCCGCGTCGCCTCTTCACTCCTGCTGCGCACATGTGACTGCTGGAGCCCCCCTGCTGCCTTCCTGCTGCCTTCCTGCTGGATTGGTCGCCCTGATTGCCTGCCTGCATTGTGTGAGCTGAACTACAACTCTCTAACCACTGTTTATTTTGCTTATTTTATCTCAACTGTCTAAAAATTTTTTTTTTTTTCCATTTCTTCTTCTATCTTTGTCATTATTACACTTTTGCACACATACACACTTATTTACAACTTTCCCAAGCACACACATACACTTACACACACACTTACACTTAGAAAAAAAAAAAAAAAAAAAAAATCTTTCTTTCTTTTCTTTTCTTTCTTTCTTTGCTTTCTTTGGCAGTCTTTTTTTTTACTAAAACTTTATTTCTGATCTTGCTCTATAATTATCTGATTTATTTGATTGCATTTTAGTGTTTTTTTGGCATTTTCATAATTGATTTCTGTTTTTATTGCACTGTAACTTTTGTATTGCTATTGGGTGCTGAATTTGCAGTGACGTTGGTGGAGCCAGGGCTCTGGCCACCGATTTCATTGCAATTATTGTTCTTCTGTTGGTTTAGGTGGTTTTATTGGGTTTTACTGATTTTATGGTGTTTTATCTTTGCATTGTTCTTTATTGTGTTTTTAGTGCCCCAAAAAAGGTTGCTTTTGCAGTGACATTGGTGGATCCAGGGCTCTGACCACCGATTTCATTGCAATTATTGTTCTTCTGTTGGTTTAGGTGGTTTTATTGGGTTTTACTGATTTTATGGTGTTTTATCTTTGCATTGTTCTTTATTGTGTGTTTAGTGCCCCAAAAAAGGTTGCTTTTGCAGTGACATTGGTGGATCCAGGGCTCTGACCACCGATTTCATTGCAATTATTGTTCTTCTGTTGGTTTAGGTGGTTTTATTGGGTTTTACTGATTTTATGGTGTTTTATCTTTGCATTGTTCTTTATTGTGTGTTTAGTGCCCCAAAAAAGGTTGCTTTTGCAGTGACATAGGTGGATCCAGGGCTCTGACCACCAATTTCATTGCAATTATTGTTCTTCTGTTGGTTTAGGTGGTTTTATTGGGTTTTACTGATTTTATGGTGTTTTATCTTTGCATTGTTCTTTATTGTGTGTTTAGTGCTCCAAAAAAGGTTGCTTTTGCAGTAACATTAGTGGATCCAGGGCTCTGACCACCGATTTCATTGCAATTATTGTTCTTTGATTGCTTTTAGTGGTTTTATTCCATTTGATTTCAGTTGTTCTAGAAAGGTCCAGAGGTGCTAAGTTCAGATTGTTCTGGTAGTTTCTATTGCCAAAGGTTAACTCCTGGTCATCTCTTGCTGGCTTGAGTTTATCAAAAGGTTACAGTGAGTTTTTTTTTTCTAGCTTCTCCTATTACAAGTGTTCTCCTATTACATTATTACATCATTACAAGTGTTGTCTTGCTTTTTTTTTTTTTTTTTTGCTTGCTTGTTTTGACTTTGCCTGCTGATTGCTAGATTTGCAGTTGTCTGTATATTTCTGGCACAATGGCCAAACGGTTTTACAGCACCGAGGAAGCTGCTAGGTATTGCATGGACTCCAGCTCAGAGGAATTTAGCGATTCTGGGTCTGAGTATGTGCCATCTGACCACTCTACTGAGGAATCAGAGATAGAGGATAGTGACACGGTTAGCGCAGAGTTTAGTAGTGGTGGCACGCTTACTGCTGAAGAGGCAGAGGCTAGTGGTAGTGCCCAAGATGTACCCATGGATGTAGAAGAGGGTGAGGGTAGCACTGATGCAGCAGTTGGAGAGCCTGCGTGGGGGCCTCCCTGTAATTATGTCCCTGAAATTCCCCCTTTCACTGCAGTCCCTGGCCTCAGTGTGGACACCACTAATTTTGAAATTATAGATTTTTTTAATCTCTATATTACAGAGGCCATCCTTCAGGACATGGTCCGTTACACAAATTTGTATGCTGAGCAGTATCTTGCCAGCAACCCTTTACCGGGTTTTTCAAGAGCCCAGGCATGGTATCCCACAAATATAAACGAAATAAAAAGATTCCTGGCTCTTACATTGGCAATGGGACTCGTAGAACGTAATTCTTTAGCTTCCTACTGGGATACCAATACAGTCCTTTCCATCCCTCTTTTTTCAGCCGTTATGGCAAGAAACCGTTATCAAATTTTATTGCGGTTTCTTCACTTTAACGACAACACAACGGCTGTTGCCCCTAATGAGCCCGGTTATGACAGGCTTTATAAATTGAGGCCCCTTATAGATAGCCTGTCTCAGCGCTTCGCAGAGGTTTACACCCCCTCCCAAAATGTCTGTGTAGATGAGTCCCTTTTGCTCTTCAAAGGGCGCCTAAAATTTCGCCAATATATCCCTAGTAAGCGTTCTCGCTATGGGATTAAATTTTACAAACTCTGTGAAAGCAGCATGGGCTACACTAGTTATTTCATGCTGTATGAGGGAAAGGACACTAATTTGGACCCCCCCGGTTGTCCCACTGACTTGACTACCAGTGGTAAAATTGTTTGGGAGCTCATAACTCCACTGCTTGGCCGAGGTTACCACTTATACGTGGATAACTTTTACACAGGCATCCCTTTATTTAGAGCCCTAAATTCTTTGGACACCCCAGCCTGCGGCACAGTCAACCGTAACCGTAAAGGACTGCCCAGGGAATTGCTGGATAAGAAACTGAAGCGTGGAGAAGTACATGCTCTAAGAAGCAATGAGCTCTTGGCCATAAAATATTCAGACAGCAAAGTTGTTCTTATGCTTACTACTATCCACGATGAGACCATGATTGTCCAACACAGAAGTGGCGGTAGGCCCTCAAAAACAAAGCCCCTGTGTAGTAAAGAATATAGTAAGCATATGGGTGGTGTTGATAAATCCGACCAAATACAACATTATTATAATGCCACCCGAAAAACCAGGGCCTGGTACAAAAAAGCAGCAATTTATATGATCCAAATGGCCCTTTATAATTCTTATGTCGTTTACAAGGCGGCAGTACCAGGCCCCAGATTGTCTTATTACAATTATTTGCTGCAGTTGCTCCCTGCCTTGTTGTTTGGTGATGTAGAGGAGGTTCCTGACATGCCAGGTAATGACAATGTTGCCCGAATGGTGGGTAAGCATTTTATAGCACAAATTCCACCAACACCTAATAAAAGATATGCCCAGAGAAAATGTAAGGTTTGCCGTTCCAAGGGTGTTAGGTGAGATGTCCGGTATTATTGTCCCAAGTGTCCTAGCAAGCCTGCTTTGTGTTTCCACCCATGTTTTGAAGTGTACCATACTGTGGTACACTATGAGAGGACTTGAATTTTGTGTTTTTATAGGTAGGTTATGGTTCTCTGGGTTTGTTGGTGGAATAAGGATTTAGCATATCAGAATAGTGGACTTGGCATGTTCTAGGTTTTTATGCACAAGGTTGCAGGCCTCCAAACTTAGCTGTGCTGGCAAAGTGACGCTGTTTTTTATTTATTGAGTTTATCTTTTCTGGCAGGTCCGTACTTTACTTATAACTAGGTTATAGATATATGTGATGAAAAGTTTGGTAAGGTGTGTCATATTATTGGCAAAAGTTTTTTTTTTTTAGTAAAGTAGGGTTTTATGGTATGTGATTTTGTTTTTTGCACAGGTTGTCAGAAAAACAAAGTGTGCTTGTAGCTTGTGGTTGTTTAGACTTGTTCTTGGGCATTCAGATTTTTGTGTTTGAGCTATGGTTATTCAGGCTAGTTGCAGTGTTTCTTTGGTTATGGGGTAGGAATTGTATTGTGCTGTTGGTATAGCGAACTGAGGTGCTGGGTGACTGACAGGGCGCATGATAAAACTTGTGGTGTGTGATGAATCAATGAGATGTTTTTATCTCTAAAGCTGATGCCACAAGTCCTTTTACTGGCACCTCAAAAGCATGCCTGTCAGCGCAGTTATCTGTGCATAGTTTTGTATATTACTTTGTATTTCTGGGCAGCATTTAACTACTGTAAGTGTAGGCCTTTAGTTTTTTGCAAAGGTTCTTGAGCACAGGATGACAGATACATTACGGTTTTTTGTGCTTGTAGTACAAATTGAATATCTACTGTATGTTCTGGTTAGGTTACACAAGTTGCAGTGGCTCTCTAAATATAAAAACTTTGTGTAATACTGGTGTGCCACTGGTGACTGCTGCACGGCACGTAATTGTGCACATAATTTTATCTCTGATGCTAATGCCCCAAGCTTTATTGTTGGCACCTTTAGTGCAACTTCTAAGGACACTTGCATCATTTATGGGCCAAATTACTATGGATTTTTTTGGAAAATATCCTTCTAAATGTGGTGCAGATTTTGTCATTTCTAAAGTAGTGTAGGAAGAAGCAAAAAACTGGTATCATAACACCACAGGAAAGATGGAACTCAAATCAAAGATGCTCCGCTAAACTGAAATAGGTGAGTAAAGTACAATTTAGGGGTTTATTTGGGGGGGGGGGGTTAAAGTAAAAAAACTGCAAGGGGTGCATAGAGTGCAGCCCCAATATTATGCATTTTCAGGTTTGGCGGCCATGTACTTATGTGCAACCAGACATATGGGGTGTAATTTTATTCAGGGTAACTTGCTAATTGATACTGAGCAAGTTTTTTGATAGTTGCCATTGAGATTTTGGGGAGAAATCTAACTTTATATTTTTTTTCAGACTAAAGTCCAGCTTGTATAGGGAACTGCATCCACAATTTTGCCTGTAGAAAACCAAGAATGGTGTTTCTAAATAGCTGAAGTTGTCTATTTCAATGTATAGTTTATATGGGTTTTTTCACAGGTAAGGGGCAATTTTGTCTGAAAAACTTTGAGATGTGCACATAAATTGCAGCCCCATTATTATGCATTGCCCCTGTTTTGGGGCATTTGGTGGCTGCATCTTTATGTGCACCCATACATATGGCATATCGTTTTATTCAGGGGAACTTGCAGATTGATGTTTAGTAAGTTTTTGGTAGTTGCCATGGAGATTTTGGGGAGAAATCTAGGTTTGTATCTGGTTTTTCCTTGATTTCTGACCAAAGCGCTGACTTCTGCAATGGACCGCGGCCACAATTTTCCATGTAGAAAGAGGAGAGTGGCATCCCTGAATAGCTGAAGGTGTGCACTTTTCAGAAATATATAGTTTGTGGGGGTTATTTTACAGGTAGGGGGGTTAACACTGAAAAACTGCAGGAAGTGCACATAGAGCGCAGCCCCCAAAATTTCAACTGAAATTGCCCTTATGCATTGCCCCTGTTTTGGGGCATTTGGTGGCCACGTCTTTATGTGCACCCATACATATGGGGTATCGTTTTATTCAGGGGAACTTGCAGATTGATGTTTAGTAAGTTTTTGGTAGTTGCCATGGAGATTTTGGGGAGAAATCTAGGTTTGTATCTGTTTTTTTCTTGATTTCTGACCAAAGCGCTGACTTCTGCAAGGGACTGCGGCCACAATTTTCCATGTAGAAAGAGGAGAGTGGTGTCTCTGAATAGCTGAAGTTGTCTATTTTTAATCAATGTATAGTTTATATGGGTTTTTTCACAGGTAAGGGGCAATTTTGTCTGAAAAACTTTGAGATGTGCACATAAATTGCAGCCCCATTGTAATGCATTGCCCCTGTTTTGGGGCATTTGGTGGCCACGTCTTTATGTGCACCCATACATATGGGGTATCGTTTTATTCAGGGGAACTTGCAGATTGATGTTTAGTAAGTTTTTAGTAGTTGCCATGGAGATTTTGGGGAGAAATCTAGGTTTGTATCTGTTTTTTTCTAGCTGAAGGTGTGCACTTTTCAGAAATATATAGTTTGTGGGGGTTATTTTACAGGTAGGGGGGGGGTTAACACTGAAAAACTGCAGGAAGTGCACATAGAGCGCAGCCCCCAAAATTTCAACTGAAATTGCCCTTATGCATTGCCCCTGTTTTGGGGCATTTGGTGGCCACGTCTTTATGTGCACCCATACATATGGGGTATCGTTTTATTCAGGGGAACTTGCAGATTGATGTTTAGTAAGTTTTTGGTAGTTGCCATGGAGATTTTGGGGAGAAATCTAGGTTTGTATCTGTTTTTTTCTTGATTTCTGACCAAAGCGCTGACTTCTGCAAGGGACTGCGGCCACAATTTTCCATGTAGAAAGAGGAGAGTGGCGTCTCTGAATAGCTGATGGTGTGCACTTTTCAGAAATATATAGTTTGTGGGGGTTATTTTACAGGTAGGGGGGTTAACACTGAAAAACTGCAGGAAGTGCACATAGAGCGCAGCCCCCAAAATTTCAACTGAAATTGCCCTTATGCATTGCCCCTGTTTTGGGGCATTTGGTGGCCACGTCTTTATGTGCACTCATACATATGGGGTATCGTTTTATTCAGGGGAACTTGCAGATTGATGTTTAGTAAGTTTTTGGTAGTTGCCATGGAGATTTTGGGGAGAAATCTAGGTTTTTTATCTGTTTTTTCCTTGATTTCTGACCAAAGCGCTGACTTCTGCAAGGGACTGCGGCCACAATTTTCCATGTAGAAAGAGGAGAGTGGCGTCTCTGAATAGCTGAAGGTGTGCACTTTTCAGAAATATATAGTTTGTGGGGGTTATTTCACAAGTAGGGGGGGTTAACACTGAAAAACTGCAGGTAGTGCACATAGAGCACAGCACCCACATTTTTAGCTGTAATTGCCCTTGTGCATTGCCCCTGCTTTGGAGTGTTTGATGCCCATGTCCTTATGTGCACCCATACATATGGGGCATCATTTTATTCAGGAGAAGTTTGTCTTTCAAATTTGCCTTTGTTAGAAAATTTTTATGAGATTTTTTTTTGTCAAATCCACATTTGATCATGCGTCCAAGTTTACGTTTTAGAAAAAAAAAAAAAATGTCAAAAAAAGTTCCAAATTTCACAATGCACTGACAAAAGGTATTTGGCTTTTGAGTGAAAACAACATTGCACCTAGAAACCTGAAGGTCTGTAGTTTCTAAAGATACCAAACATGAGGGGATATTCTAGATTTACATATAAGTTATGCTGCATCAACTGTTACAAGCGCTTTTCCGCTTTGTTCTGGTGTGATATTGTACTAAGTATTGCTTTAGTTTGGGGGTTACTTCTGGACAGGAACTGTGGGGTACCACCACATATTTGGTATCGTTGGACTTGGGAGTATCAGGGCTTTTACAAACAACAAAAAAAAGTGTGTAAAATTAACTTTTCTATGGAAAACAAACTCAAAATATACAGAAATTTTTCATAATTTTATTTTTTTTTTACATATTTCACCCAAAATACACATCATATCTCCAGAAAAATTATAAAATTTGGTATGTATGTCGAAGCCCAATTAGTGACGAAAAAAACAATATATAATTTCCCTAGTTTCATGGAGGTTTTCCTACCAAAAAACATTTTTAAAGTGAATGAGTACAAAATGCTTAAAAAACGTCTGGCACTGGGGGGAACTGAAATGACGAATTCGGCTGGCACTTAAAGGGTTAACTAGGGGAGGCTGTTATTGGAGGCAAAACAATCCTATTGTTTTGAACAATTTAGGCACTGAATATTCGTAAGTAACAGACTGTAGCAATCAATGTTAATTTGTATCTCCAAATATTTAAATCTTCTAACATTGTTAGGAAGCATTTACTAAGGTATTGTCATATAAAGGCTTTTTCATATAAAGCTGCCAAGCCAACTGCAAACATGTTGGGTGAAGGGAGTACAATGATAACAAAACCATAGTATTTTTGTAAAATATATTTTTAAACCACCCACTACAGCTTGGTGAATTTATATTTTATCATAGTTTCCCTGATAACTGCATAGGACTTTATAATATGACAATATTTTTCAGTGAAATTAGTTACAGATATAGGACCTGTTATCCAGAATGCTTGGATCTTCATACCTTAAAGGAGAACAAAACCCTAAAGATGAATGTGGCTAGAAATGCTATATTCTTTATAATAAACTGACTGCACTTGATTAAAATATCAGCATCTTCAAGTAGTAAAAATATAGGTCTTTAGAGTTGTCACAGGAGCTCCTCATCTTAGATTCTGTTAGAACTTTGGAGGACAGTGCACATGCTCAGTCTGCTCCGAGCAGCTGTTTAGAAGCTAAGCTTAGGGGTTGCTGCAAATTATCAAGCAGAAAATAAGGTTTGTCAAATAAGCTGATGCTACAGAGCTAATTATTCAATTCTGGTGCAATTACCCTGGGTTCAAGTCTGTCATGTAATGTGGATCTGAATGAATTACTAATCAATTTACTGTTTACTTTTTACTACATTTATAATTTATATATGCAGTATATTTTGAATTGGTCCCCAAGCTCAGTAACTGAAAGCAGCACAGAGCATGTGCAGTGAATCAGCAGGAAAGAAGATGGGGAGCTACTGGGGCCATCTTTGGTGGCACAGATCTTCCCTACTAAAGGGCTGTGGTTGCCTTGGGCTGGTACAGAAACCCAAAACATAATATACAACATTTCTGCCCTACTTTTTTAGGCTTTAGTTCTCTTTTAAGTCTACTAAAAACTATTCCCCCAGAATGAATACTTAAGCAACAGACAGTTTATATTCTTTTAAGTGGCCTATTAAAATATCTCTCCAAACTGGAACCTGGACTGCAATGTAGGAAAGTGCTCTTGGGCATGTGCAGTAGAGTGAAAAGCCAAACTTAAACAAGAAAGTTGGCATTTTCACCCTAGTGCACAATGCGCTTGCCCCAGTATTCAGAGGAACGAAGACAGATGGAAGAGGATCTCTGTCTTGTAGCTACCCTGGGCTGGTGTGGTTTTGTCAACAGGTCACAAGCCTGGGGTATAAGGAAAGCCATGATGCAGTCCTACTGTGCACCCTAGTTTTGCTATAGAAGTTTCCAGAAAACATAATTATAGATTTAAGGAAATTCACCAATGATGATTTTTTCACTTTTTAAAGCAGTTGCTGGCCAAAAGGATTTAGTGAAAAGTTTAGCAAAAGTTTTATTGAGCAATATTGCTTTAAGAATACAACCCTGATCTTGCTGGACTACAACTCCCTGTATGCCTCTGCCTTTATTATATGTTACATTTTTCTGCGATTTGTAGTCCAGCAACAGCCGAGTATAGTTTGGTAGTTCAGTGCAGCAGGGTTTACATCCCCTTTAAAAACATCACCTTGCATATCATAACTTAATTTTAGGCAATAAAAACAATATAGATTTAAAACTTGATGAAAGAGTAACATTTCAAAGGCTAAAACACCCTTGAGGCATTTGTTAGGAAAGTGATAGAACTGCAGATGTTCCTGTTAAAATAAGTCAAGTTACAGTTTTCTTAGTTGTCATATAATATATATAATATACCCTGGCAAGACTCAAGGGATAAGTATATACACAGGACAGTGCCTTGGGTTAACTGATATTCTAAACATTAGTATTACTCAATATAACACATATTCTATAAATGAATGACAGAAAGAATCTGAAAGCCATAGGTCTATATTTGCACTGCTGGAGGCAAAACAAGATGCAGGGAAAACAAAGAACAAGAGATTTACTCCCGTCTTATACAGCAGTTGTTATATCTGATTAATGGCTAAATGTATAACTATATTGTATCTAGTAGAATTAAGTCTAAAACAACTGGACTTTTCTGAGTTTTTCTTGAAAACGTTTCACCACTCATCCGAGTGGCTTCTTCACTTCAAATGACTGGTAGGGAATTCCCCGGTATTTAAACTCTTGATGGTAGTAGAGTCACAGACATCCAATCACAATGGTTCCATTGAACTTGTTCAGTTAGGTGTTAGCTGAAACTGACAGGTGTAAGAAGGTATGATCCAGTCACAATGGTACCAAGATTCTCATTGATGAAGGTGTTAATCCTTCAAAGTACATGACTGGAAGTGTGAACTGTTGTGAAACTGTCGGGGTAAGGATGTCAACGCGCCATTGTATGTTGGTGACAAGCTGTGTCTCAGGCCCCCTCCTCTGTTCAGGGATGGTTTTTCCAGGTTGGCATAAATGGCCTCTTTCACACCTCTTTCAAACCATCTGTCCTCTGGGTCCAAAATATGCACGTTACTGTCCTCAAAAGAGTGACCTTTTTCTTTGAGGTGTAGATAGACTGCTGAGTCTTGTCCTGAGGAGTTTGCCCGCCTATGTTGGGCCATTCTCTTACAGAGAGGTTGTTTTGTCTCCCCAATGTATAAGTCTGAGCACTCTTCACTACACTGGACAGCATAGACCACATTACTTTTCATGTGCTTGGGTGTTGGGTCTTTCGGGTGCACCAGCTTTTGTCTCAGGGTGTTGCTGGGTTTGAAAAACACAGGAATGCGATGTTTGTTGAAAATTCGCCTAAGTTTTTCCGATGTTCCAGCAACATACATAGTTACATAGTTACATAGGGTTGAAAAAAGACCATTGTCCATCAAGTTCAACCCATCCGAGTAAACCCAGCACACAACCTATACTAACCAATCTATACACTCACATACATAAACTATATATATATACAACCAGTAATACTAACTGTAGATATTAGTATCACAATAGCCTAGGATATTCTGCTTGTTCAAAAACTCATCCAGGCCCCTCTTAAAGGCATTAACAGAGTCTGCCATTACCACATCACTAGGAAGGGCATTCCACAGCCTCACTGCCCTCACCGTGAAAAACCACCTACGCTGCTTCAAATGGAAGCTCTGTTCCTCTAATCTATAGGGGTGACCTCTGGTGCGCTGATTGTTTTTATGGGAAAAAAGAACATCCCCCAACTGCCTATAATCCCCTCTAATGTAACATATGGGATGACTATGTTGTTTCGCCTGCTGTGTTCCTCCCTTCTGTTTGTAGGTCTGGTCTTTCTGTTGGTCTTTGATTTGGTTTTGATGAAGGCCCAGTCTGGGTACCCACAAGTTTTCAGAGCTCCTTTTAGATGTTTATATTCTTTCTCCTTAGCCTCTGCATTGGATGCCATAGTTTCAGCCCGATGATGTAGAGTCCTAATTACACCCAGTTTATGTTCCAAAGGGTGGTGGGAATCAAACAGCAAGTACTGGTCTGTGTGGGTGGGTTTCCTGTATACTTCAATATCCAGGTCCCTCCCCTCTTTGATAACTATAGCACAGTCCAAAAAAGCCAGTTTGCTGTCTTTCACATCTTCCCTTGTGAACGTGATGTTTTTGTCCACCGAGTTTATGTGTTTGGTGAAGGCTGGAACCTCGCGTTCTTTAATTTTGACCCAGGTGTCATCCACATATCTGAACCAATGACTTGGTGTTGTTCCCTTGCAGGTGTCCAGGGCTTTCTTTTCCACTTCTTCCATGTAAAGGTTCGCTACAATTGGAGACACAGGCGAACCCATGGCACAGCCATGTTTTTGTCTATAGAAAACTTCCTTGTGCTTGAAGTAAGTGGTATTGAGACATAGGTCCAGTAAGGAACAAACTTGTTCTGGGGTCAGCTTTGTTCTGCTGCTGAGGGTGGTGTCTTGTTTCAGCCATTTCCTCACTGTATCAATTGCCTCGGCAGTGGGTATGCATGTGAACAGAGATGTTACGTCATAGGACACCATTGTATCATCGATCTCCAGCTTTAACTCCTTCACTTTTTTGACAAAGTCCATGGAGTTCTGAATGTGGTGTACTGTGTTTCCAACTAAGGGGGCTAAGATGTTGGCCACGTATTTAGCAATGTTATAAGTCACACAGTTAATGCTGCTGACAATTGGCCTCAAAGGGGCTCCTTCTTTGTGTATTTTTGGGAGTCCATATAGGCATGGAGTGGCTTCGCCTGGGTAAAGGTGACGGTACAAAGCTGGACTGATGACCTTTTCCTTCTCAAGGTGCTGCAAGCAGTCTATAACCTTCTTCTTGAAGTTGCTTGTTGGATCTCTCTTGAGTTGCTCATATGTGTCCGAATCGTTGAGCAGTGTGGACACTTTGGCATGGTAGTCTGATGTATTCAGTACCACTGTACACCTTCCTTTATCTGCAGGCAGGATGGTGACACTTGAGTCCTTGGCAAGTGATGTCAGAGCCCTCCTCTCTTGCAGACTTAGGTTGGAAGGGGGAGCTTTAGCATTAGCTAGGGCTGCTGATACTTTTAACCGGATGTTTTCAGCCTCATCCACTGGTATCTTATTGTTGTGGATGGATGATTCTGTGGCTGTCATAAAGTCTACCACTGGTACATACCGTGGGGCCACTGCAAAGTTCAGTCCCTTAGCTAAGACATCCTTCTCTGGTTCTGTGAGTTCCCTGTCTGATAAATTCTTTACCCACAGATCCTTGATGTTCTGGCATGTCTTGTTTTCATCTTCCTTCCTCCCTGTTGATTTGTCTGTTCGCTGGGTGTTGTTGGTACGTGATAATAAACTGGTGAATTTGTTTATTTGCCTCTCCTTGCCCTTGGCATGTTGTGCAAGTAGCGCCCGCTCTGTGAATTCAACCACTCTTTGCAACGTCAGCACCGGTAGTTTTGCTGTCAGTCTCTGTTTTTCATTATCAAATTTATGAACCAGGACCTCAATTGAGAAGTTAGTCTGCCTCACCCGTTCATTTAACAGTTGTTTCTGGGCTTTCTGAAGGATCACCTTGGCCCTGACCTTTAACCGAAGAACCCAGACGTAGGCTGCATGGTGTGATTCCCTGATATCGGCATCGTAGGTTAAAACGAAGATGGTTTCTGTAATCCGCAAGTTTTCTGGATTGGATGAATGAGAATCTTCATAGACATATAACTATATTATTTTCTACATAACCATAGACCGGATGATAAAAACTTTCCAGGCTGCGTTTGCAGCTTAATTGGCCTGTGTATGGGGCCCTCTGATGGGCCTGCCTAACCAACCTGTGGGCTAATATCAGCCAGATATTGATAATGTTGCAGTTTCAGCCACAATTTTGGAGGATTTCTGCCCGGTTTTCAACATTCAGCCCCTGTCAGGCTGTCTTAATCAAAACCAGACAGGTAACCCTATTTAGCAGGAATGCCACAGTTTTAAGGTGGTGTGGGTGTATAATAAATGTAATGCATAAATGATAACTCTGCTTGACAAACTATGGTATTAAGATAATATAGCAGTTGTGTGTGGTTATTAGCACAGCTATTCCACTGGCCATTAGCACTGTTTAGACGCTTCTTTATTTACACTATCCCCTCCTTCACTCTCTACTTCACTTCTTTACCTCACTTTATTTTGACCCTGTCCCTTCACCCTCCATCCCTTTCCTAAATATATGTAGAATCCTACTTCTCTCCAAAAACACTGGGTGGCCGCTGAACCCATGGTGTGTGTCTGTGCATGTCTCTATAACTTATAAACAGAGCAGTCAGAACACTTTGGGGCACATTTACTAACCCACGAACGGGCCGAATGCGTCCAATTGCGTTTTTTTTGTAATGATCGGTATTTGGCGATTTTTCGGAAAATTATCGCGACTTTTTTGTTGCCATTCCGAATGTTGCGCAAAATCTGGCGTTTTTTTCGTAGCGTTAAAACTTGCGCGAAAAGTCACGCCTTTTTCGTAGCCATTCCGAAAGTTGCGCAAAATGTTGCGATTTTTTCGTAGCGTTCGGATTCATTCAAGCTTCAGTATGGTGACTTTTCTTGGGCCAGGTTGGAGCTGCAGGGTGCCATTGAGTCCTATGGGAGGCTTCCAAAATGATGCTAAGTCTGAAAGTTTCGCCCGCCGCTTACGAGCGCTCAATACGAAAAAGTCGCGACAAGATACGAGAGAATCGTAATGGCTACGAAAAACTTGCGTTTTTTTCTCGCAAATCGTATTGGTAACGAAAAAGTCGCGACAATTTCCGAAAAGTCGTAAAGGCGCCGAAAAAATCGAAAAAAATACGAAAAAGTCGCAAAATGTTCGTTTTCCAATCGGAATTTTTCCAATTCGGATTCGAATTTGTGTCTTAGTAAATCAACCCCTTTGTTGAACATTCAATGAAAACATTTCATTTTATGGTTATCACGTGAAAACTTGGTGAGATTCAATAGAGTTTTTTTTGTGATAAACAATGATGTAGTGTTCTCATTGAACTCCATCTGGCTAATTTGAAAAATTGGAATTCAATAATTAGGAAGTATAAGCTTTTCTCATCCAATTGAATCTGGACCATCGTCATATAAATAGCTTTATATATTTATATTTTTATCAAAGGACTAGGAACGGCATATGTTAGACACCACCATGTTTTTTTCCAGCCCAGTGCTGCTTTTAGGAAAAAAAAATTATATATACATACAATAAGGCTTGAAAATTGTATACAGTTGCACTTGTGTAAGTCTTAGGGGCTGATTTACTTACCCACGAACGGGTCGAATGGAGTCCGATTGCGTTTTTTTCGTAATGATCGGTATTTTGCGATTTTTTCGTATGTTTTGCGATTTTTTCGGATTCTTTACGAATTTTTCGTTACCAATACGATTTTTGCGTAAAAACGCGAGTTTTCCTATCCATTACGAAAGTTGCGTAAAAAGTTGCGCATTTTTCGTAGCGTTAAAACTTACGCGAAAAGTTGCGCATTTTTCGCGTAAGTTTTAACGCTACGAAAAATGCGCAACTTTTTACGCAACTTTCGTAATGGATACGAAAAACTTGCATTTTTACGCAAAAATCGTATTGGTAACGAAAAATTCGTACAGAATCCGAAAAAATCGCAAAACATACGAAAAAGTCGCAAAATGTTCGTTTTCAAGTCGGAACTTTTCCAATTCGGGTCGGATTCGTGGGTTAGTAAATCAGCCCCTTAGTTTGCCATAGGATGTAAGTAAGTAAGTAAGATAGCAGTGGGGCCCTAAGCAACTTTGCTTCCTGACCCGGTGCATTTTTTTCCAGAAAGGAGCATCGTCTGTTTGAAAAAATGTATACATCTGAATTCCCTGAAAGGTGTCTGACATGATATATTTACATCCCCCATGAACTTGCCTTTCCTCACCATTTAAATATGTATATTTTCATAACTACTGTATGTAACTTGATTAGATTAGAAGCATCTTTTCTTTTTTTTTTATAGGCTATGTTTAGTTTGTGCATGGTAGAAAGCGAAGCTGATGAGGTCAACTTGCATGGAGTCACCAGTCTTGGTTTGAAACAAGCCCTGGATTTTGCCTACACTGGACAGGTACCCTAATTTGCTGTACTACTTCTTATATTTTGCTCTTTTCATGATATGTTTGTGGCACTGTGTTAGTTAATCATGTTACTTAAATCACTTACATAATGGGGGTTATGTGAGGCGTCTCTACTCCACTTCAGAGTTTGCGACTTGCCTCTTCAGGTCTCTTAATGGATGCGCATGCGCAGTGGGTTGCACAGTTATTGTTTGGTGTTCCGGAAGAGGCTGCTGCTGTTGGTGATTTGGTTGACCTTCTGTGAAGATTTTTTTCTGCTTTCGGTTTCCCCCTCCTGTACCTCGCTTGTGTGGACGGATCTCTGGCTTGACTTGGCACGTTTCCTAGACTGTGCTCCTTTCCTTCATCCTTGCTTGCTTATTTGCTTTCTTGACAACTACCTGACTACTCCTGAAAAGTTTAGTGAGTCATTATTTCTTAACAGATTTTCCTTTTCTGCCTGCTTGTTCCTGCAAACTAAAGTTTAAATGCTGATTGTTTCCCTGCAAAGACTGTTCCTGTTAACCCTTGCTGCCTGTGCTTGCTCTATCTGCAAACCCAGTACAAAGACTGTCACTGTTAACATTTACTGCCTTTGCCCACTCTATCTGCAAATTCAGTACAAGTCTGTTACTGGCTGAGTTACTCTATCTGCAAACTCAGTACAAGACTGCTAACCTTTGCTGACTGTTCAATGTAAGTTAGTTGTTTACTGACAATTTTTGAGACTTCAAAAAACAGTATTCACCTTTCCTCCGGCTTGTTGCTCCATTATTAAGCTGACTATCATTCCTGCATAAACCCTTATTGCACAAACCATAATTATACTTACCTTCTGAGTTCCTGTACTGGTACCTTAAAGAACAAACTGACCATTAATAACACATTATTTCTAAGGACAATTTTCCCACTTTAACAGTTTAACTTCTCTGCATGTTCTTGCTGTCTTCTCTTGTCCTGTCAGTATATTTTCATTGCATTTTGTTATCTGGAAAGGAGAGACTCTATTATTCACTGAAGTGATTCAAAATCCATATCCCTATTGCTGCTTGCCACCGGATTCATGATATAAAACATAAATTATCCATCGGAACCTAACAGGTACTTTATCAACGTTCAAATTTTTTTTCACGATTTGAGTTTTTTTTGCAAAAAACGAACAACATGGTAAACATTATAAAAGGTATACCTCCCCCCCACTGAAAAATACTAAGCAAATTTAAGGAAATCCAAGGTGACTTCTAATATCATAAAAGTGTGAATCACTTCTGTTAGGGGTCACAAGAAACAAGAAACTTTTCTTCTATTGAGTCAAGGCTAATCAAAATCTGTTATTTGATGTATTCAAAAACATCATAAGTTTTTTTAGGCAATTGAGCCCTTATAAAACCAGGTTTGATATTTCTGGTCCTCTGACATCGAAGGAGCTGCCTCGAGCAGTTCAGAGGCCAAAAACGCCCCTGCTCAAAAGCCATGCAGCCCTCCCTTAAAGTTGTGGTTTACCTTTACGAACTTTTAATATGCTATAGAATGACCAATTCTAAGCAGCTGTTCAATTGATGTACATTAATTTTTGTATAGTTTTTGAATTATGTGCCGCCATCTTCTGTCTCCTTCAAATTTTCAAATGGAAGTCACTGACCCCAGCAGCCAAAAATCTAAAGCTCTATGGAGCCACAGATTATAGTTATTGCTACTTCTTATTACTTATTTTTCCATTCAGGTCCTCTCCTATGCATATATCAGTTGAACCTTAGCAACCAGATTGCTGAAATTCCAAAGTGAAGATTTGCTGAACAAAAAAGTGAAATAATTAAAAAACAAAAATTAATAAAAAAATGAAGACCAGTTTCAGATTGTCTTAGAATATTTTTCTGTACATCATACTAAAAGTTATCTCAAAGACTAACAACCCCTTTAATCCCCTCTACTACTAAATTTGTAAGCATGGGTGAGTAAGGGGGCAGCATTGGGAAAGGCACAGAATTGCCTTTGATATTGAAAGTTAAGCACTAACTTTCACCTATAGTCAACCGGATATATCCTCGTACCTACCACGTAATCTGTCTTTGCTTGCTACAGAAGCCTATGGTAGACAAGGAACAGCTTTTTTTGCCACATATAATCAGGGCCGCTTTAAGGTACCAGTGGACCCAGGGCAAAGATCTTCTTAAAGATCTCATTAAGATTAAAGTAAATAAGTATATATTTATATTTAGTCTGCCAATTCTGAAGGAAGTCAATTGTTATAGCATTTGAACGGTTTGATTGTGGGCCCTGTGCAGTTGCCCCTTTTGCCCATTTATTAAAATGGCCCTGCATATAATTCCCTAAAAGAATATATATATATATATATATATATATATATATAATATATATAATATATATATATATATATAATACATAATCAGACAAGGTCAGCACTCATGACAAATCAGTAATGGAAGCCTGGGTGCAGTCCTCAAAAAGTGTAGACAATCAATCAAAAAAAGGGGGCCGCTTCACACAGGTCTTAACATGAAGTTTAGTAATTTATTAAATAACAATCGAAGAACTCGTTTCGTTTCGGCTACTCCTGCAGCCTTTTTCAAAGTTAACAAACAAACAAAAAACAGACTCAAATTCCCAGTGTGGCGGGAAACCCAGATTGTGACATGAGAGTGACGTACATAACAGTAATATACACACCTATTACGTGTAATTAAGTGAAAAAACAAACCCATGTAATGTCAAACCAAAAGATAAAATCACCAATCAGCAAATTAATAAAATATGTACAAAGCATCATAATTACTTATTTGTGTATATATAAACAAATAAAAATAAATCAAGCTTATTTCCAAATGTCCGTATTCATTTACTTCCGTGTCATTGTTCAGGCCATCAACAACATTGTGTATTATTATAGTTCAACTTTTGTTCTACAAAGCTTAACAATTGGGATAAATAACAGAACAACAGAGTGTCTCAAAAGTACAGACTTAGGGGGAGATTTACAAAGACCCGAACACTCGGAGCATTCATGCAAACACTCCGAGAATATTCACACTGATTTTTTCCGCGCGGCAGCGCAATTTTTTTTAGTGTTTTGATAAATCTGCCCCTTAGTGTTTACACCCAACCCGAGACAGAAATAAGAACCGTGTGTATATCAACAAGACCAGGGTATGAACGGCGGAACTTGATAAAAAAAATAAAATAAAAAATAAAAAGAAAGAATCAATACAGTAAAGAACATCCATACCATGTATATGATGATTCTTGTGTCCAATGTCATCCATATCCCTTAGAGCGTCAGTGTGCAGTGGACTATAGATAATCAGTGTCGCTGCCAAAGTTAGCGCATCCGATGTTTCGTGAGCAGCAAGATCAGTGAATCATGGCCACAATGTTTTTAGTGATAGACGCTATGTTGAACCGGCAAGCTGAGCTTTTTCACTCTACTGCACATGTGCGCGCGAGCGAAGCAGGAAGGAGGAAGCGCTCGCAGCTACCCCGGGCTGGTGCTGTTCTCTCCGAACAGGGGCACCAGCCCAGGGTAAAAGGTAGGCGATTTAAGTCACTTGGGGGTGCCTAACATTTTGGCACCCCCAAGTGACTTTGCCTTTCCTTCTCCTTTAAGGGTTACTACACATGTCTTACAGACAGGGCTGCCATCAGTGGGGAAGAAGGGGAACTGTTGTGCTGGGTCCTGTCAAAATCTGCTTCAGAAGGGGACCCAGTGGCGGCACGAAAGTTGCACAGATTGTGTAAGTTAACATCTGCAAAAGTTGCCTATAAAACTTAAGAAACTGGCGTAACTTGCCTAGAAACTTAAGTAAGCAAAAGACAATGCAGAGAAGGGGCAGACTCCACCTACCACCAATTAATTAAACAACTTAAAGGTAAATTCTACTTCCCTCCAATGAAATGACTGACTCATTTGCACATTTATTTTTCATTTTACTATTTATATGAACTGATTATTATAGTGAAACATAAGCTTCTTATTTTGGGAGCTATTTGCTGAATTTTATTAGTGTCTCCTACATAAAGTTTCCGCAGTGGAATGACTGGTTAAGCAATGGCAGCGCAGGGGCAGGAGGGCAATTAAACTTAGGACAAACTCCAGTGAGTGTAATGAACTAATTATTAATTAGCACATTAATTAATGAAACTCTTACTATCAACTGTTTATTATAGGGGACATCAGCTTCTGTGTAATGCACACACAAGGGGCTTGGCCAAAATTTTTGCACTGTGCACTTGTGTTCTTAGAGGGCCCTATATAAATAACTTGTATGGGGTCTCAAAGTTTCTGATGGTGGCCCTGATTACAGAATATGTGGTCTACCTCATAAAGTGCCCTTGTGGATTTCTTTATGTGGGAAAGACCACACAGAGTCTTAAGGACAGGATTAGTCAACATGAATCCACCATTAGAACTAATAATTTAAAATTATCGGTACAAGCTAATTCTCAAAAACATAAATATTCTATTGCCTCTCTCCCGCTTTTGGTTATAGAGGCTGTGCCTACTCTGATAAGAGGGGGCAACAGGCTTCTGTTTTTGCAAAAACGGGAGAAATTTTGGATACATACTTTACAAACACTTGAACCTAGGGGCATGAATGGTAAATCCAATCTGACTGGATTGGTGTAAGGAGGTTTTAGTATTTTGGATGTGAACTGAAGGATGTACAATGATCATTTTTGATTATGTGTCTTATAAAAAATGTTGCACATGAATGAATGCTGATTAAAGGGTGGAGCAAGACCTTTACAAACTGGCTTTGTGGCTTGGAAAAGGAGCCTGAAGCTCTGAAACCTTGCCTGTATTTTTAATAATAAAGTGTTGGTGAATTTTTATATAAATATATAAAGTGTATATATGTATGTAAATATCATTAAAAATGATGGAATCCTTAGCTGGAATGGTAGTTTATGTGCACAAATTCAAAAGCCAAAAATAGTCACTTAATATCATTAACTTAGGCAGCATTAATTTCAGTTAGCAAAAATGCTAGTTCAGCAGCATACATTTAGATAAGGATTGTAGAGACTGATAGTATAGCAACATCACTTAAAGTTCTAAAATTGCAGCATTAACGCAAATTAGTTTTTGTGACCAACATTTGTCAACATTTGTCTATCTACATTTATGCTGCAAGTTGATGCAATCAAGTCTCAACTTGTTAAAGTATCACATTTTACCTATGAATTATTGCACATAAACTATTACAGCTAATTTGTTCATATATATTGTATACTTTTTTTATACAGATTTTTCATTTATTGCATATTTATTGATTTTGTATATTGTGAACTGTATTGAAAAAATATTTTTGAATGATAAAGTGCATGATTAGATAAATCATAAGGTTATATTAATGGGCTTATTTATAAATCTTCGAGTTTGTGAATTTGAGTTTATTTTTCTAAACTGAAAAAACTCGCATATTGAATGGTTGCTTATTTACTTATAAGGAAAACTTGAATATCTGGAATTTTTTGAGTTACGAGCTCTACAAACTTGAAAAATTAGAGTTTGGATTTGCCTATGACAACTTCCATTGAATTCTATAGAAACTCACAAGCTTTTTAGATGGAGAATTTCTACATTTGAGTTTTTGTGTTTTTTTGCATTCGAGTTTTTTAAACGCAAAGAACTCGAATCAATAACAAAAAATCAAACTCGGCCGTTGATAAATCACCCCTAAGTGTTTAATTAATAGCCACAGTTTTAAAGGAGAAGGAAAGGCTAATAAAGAGTTAATCTCAAGCTGCAGGCATACCTTCAGTTGTCTCAATAGTGCCCTTAAGTCTCCCCATATTTCACCTGTCCAGATGATCAGAAGCCAAACAGGAAGAAAAAACGCTGAGCTGTGTAAATAAAGTTCCCATAATGCCTCACTCCTGCACCAAGACCAAGGGGCTGATTTACTAACCCACGAATCCGACCCGAATTGGAAAAGTTCCGACTTGAAAACGAACATTTTGCGACTTTTTCGTATGTTTTGCGATTTTTTCGGATTCTGTACGAATTTTTCGTTACCAATACGATTTTTGCGTAAAAACGCGAGTTTTCCTATCCATTACGAAAGTTGCGTAAAAAGTTGCGCATTTTTTGTAGCGTTAAAACTTACGCGAAAAGTTGCGCATTTTTCGCGTAAGTTTTAACGCTACGAAAAATGCGCAACTTTTTACGCAACTTTCGTAATGGATAGGAAAACTCGCGTTTTTACGCAAAAATCGTATTGGTAACGAAAAATTCGTAAAGAATCCGAAAAAATCGCAAAACATACGAAAAAATCGCAAAATACCGATCATTACGAAAAAAACGCAATCGGACTCCATTCGACCCGTTCGTGGGTAAGTAAATCAGCCCCCAAGTGTACATGCTCAGTTTGTAAGACTATGGGGCATATTTATTAAAATGTGAGTTTAGAGGTTAATACATAAATACTCACCAATGTTCTATTCATTCCTATGGAATTAGTAGAAACGTATTTACCAAATAGTGAGTTCTAACTTTCATCCATTGACAAATACCTTTCTAAAAATCTTATTGGAATGAATAGAACATGGGTGAGTTTTTATGCATGAACCTCTAAACTCACATTTTAATAAATCTGCCCCATGAGTCAGCTTCCTGCTGATTGGCTCTGATCCACATTCCTAAAGGGGGGGAGTGAGTTCTTAGCATTCTTGAGGGAGGGGGGAGCAGGAGAGGTGAGAGCGATAAGAGCTGCTTGTCTCTGGCACATGAATTACAGACACAACAAATCTTCTGACAGAGAAGTCAGTGCAGCATTTCTGTGAGTGCTTATGGCTGTATTTACATAGACCTTTCTGATAAAGCTTACTTAGTTTAAACCTCTTTCTCCTTTAATGTAAAAAGCAAAAAGATTTGGTTACAAGTTGTCCCTAGCAACACAGGGTTTTCTGCCTCACTGTATTATTCCTTTAGGTTTAATCATACAAGGGGGCTTAATAAATGTATGGGAACTTTTATACAGAATGTTTGGGACCTGGGGTTTTCCAGATAAGGGGTCTTTTCATAATTTTGACCTCCATACCTTTAGTCTGCTAAAATCATTTAAACATTAAATAAACCCAACAGGATTGTTTTGCCCCCAATAAGAATTAATTACAAGGTACAAGGTAGTGATGAGCGAATCTGTCCCGTTTTGCTTCGCCATAAAATTAGCGAAATGGGGAAAAATTCGCGAAACGCATTTGTCGCATTTTTTTTTGTCATCCACTTCTTTTTTGTTGCCCGCATCTATTTTTTGACGCCACGGGCAATTTGACGCAATCGCGCCCAATTTGAACCACGACAAAAAAAAAATTTGCTGCAAATTTTCTCTGAAGCTTTGCGAAAAAATTTGTCAATGGCAAAATGCGGAAATTCGCTGCGAATCCATGCCTGCTGAAAAAATTCGCTCATCACTAGTACAAGGTACTATTTCATTATTACAGAAAGAAAAATGGTAAATTATTTGATTAAAATTGAGCCTTTGGGAGCTGGTCTTCCTGCACTGTAATTCTAAGCTTTCTGGAAATGGCTTTCCAGATAATGGATCCCATACCTGTTGAAAATTTAAGTCAGTAATTTTTCCTTCCTTCTAGTGGCTAACTATTAACCTTTCTGCCTTTGAACAGCAGCACATGTTTAGATCTGTGTCTCATAGATCTCACGTGGGGGCAGATTTACCAAAACTAAAATTTCTCATATTTTTTTATTTTAAAATTCTAAAATTATATTTTAATATGAATACAAATATTTTACAATTCATAATTTTTCAACTTGCTGCATGAAAATTGCAATATTTTCTAATTGTTACATAAAAAAACCTAACGTTTCAAAGCAAAAGAAGGATCCTCAAGGAAAGGGACATCTGCCATTGATTTCTACATGATCTCAGCAAGTTTTCAGATTTTAGCCATGTTGATTGCACCTTTTTTTTCTGTGAATTTTAGCACTAAAATTCCGAATTGTTAAAAAAAAAATCCAACAGTTAGTTCTTCTTTAAGTGCTGTCAGCTAATGCCACCTTTTCCCACAAGAGAACACGTGAATGAGCTGAATGGCTAAACCGAATTATATGATGTCTAAAAACCTTTCCTTTTCCCATTGTATTTAAATGGAATCTTTAAATATTTTCAACTTCTAAAGGAGGGTGGAATATACACCAGTAATTTCCTGTGTTCAGTTCCTGTCTATCTTGTCAGTATCCCAGGGAATACAATTTAGCTGCAGTTTATCAAAAAGCTTTATATCTCCCACTGGCCTTGTTACAGGTCTACCTCAGTCAAACTCTTTGGTCAAAAATACTCTTATGAATGCTAAAAAGAAGTATGATCAATGAGAAAATCTGGTCTTCCTGTATATACATAAATGCTGTCAGATGTGCATCAGTCATCATTTGTCTGGCTAATGCTGACAACAGAACAACATATAAGGTACACAACAGAAACTCAAAATGCATTTGGTGCCATCTAGTGGTTAACAATAACTAGACAATCTGCCATTAATAGAGAATTACTGCAGATTTTTATAATACAGGTATGTATTAGTTATCTGAAAACCGATTATCCAGAAATGTCCAAATTATGGGAAGGCCTTCTGCCATAAACTCCACTTTTAGCAACTAATTCACATTATTGTAATGTATTACAATACATTGTACATTATTAAATGTATTTTCTAATTTTCTGTATTAAAAAACTAATACCTTGTACTTGTTCCTAAACATGATATAATTAATCCTAATCAGAGGCAAAACAAAATAAATATTGGGTTTATTTAATGTTAATTTTTTTTTTTTTTTTTTTACTAGACTTAAGGTATGGAGATCCAAATTAGGGGATACCTGTAATACTGTATACAGACATATTATTTTTAAATTAAAACGTAAAGAAATAAAATGGAACCACTAATGCTATGCATGCCTTTTAGCACAAACAGTTTTCAATTTTGACAGTTTTCTTCACTGTGGTTACCATAGTTCCATCTCCTGCTTTGTTATCTTTACAAAATAAACTAACATAAATGATTCAGTAACAGCCTACCCAAATCCCAGGGTTAATTCAATGCATAATCCATACTACTATATAGGGATTTGTCCCTGTAAGGCCACAACTTTGTTAGGTTTTTTTCTCAGGTCAGTACTTTTGTTAGGGGAAAAATTGTGCTGACTTGGGGATCTTTCTATAACAGCACCATGCTGCCATCTTACCCGACTTTCCCAGTTTTCCTGATTTGGGAGCACACACGCACACACACATACACTCACACACATCTATTATATCTATTTTTCATTTACTTTTAATGAAGCTTGCTTGAGTTCTTTTTTTTTTTAACTATGTTTTTATTTGTTTTCAAAGAAAAACAAGTTAAGACATTACGAAATCAATGTAAATGTGCAATATCTATTTTTAAGGTTAAAGGAGAAAGAAAGGTAATCAGTAAGGTCTATGTAAATACAGCCATAAGCACTCACAGAAACACTGCACTGACTTCTCTGAAAAAAGATTAGTTGTGTCTGTAATTCCTGTGCCAGAGACATGCAGCTTTCTGTTCTCGTGCTCCCCCCTCGTGCTCCCCCCTCCCTCAAGAATGCTAAGAACTTACTCCCCCCCCTTAAGAATGTGGATCTGAGCCAATCAGCAGGAAGCTGGCTCATAGTCTTACTAACTGAGCATGTTCACTTGGTCTGCATGTCTGTGCAGGAGTGAGGCATTATGGGAACTTTCTTTACACAGCTCAGTGTTTTTTATTCCTGTTTGGCTTTAGATCTTCTGAACAGGTGAAATATGGGGAGACTTAAGGGCACTATTGAGACAACTGAAGGTATGCCTGCAGCTTGAGATTAACTCTTTACTAGCCTTTACTTCTCCTTTAAATAAGTACACTTGTTCATATAGGTTGTGGTAGGCGTGTATGTTAGATAATAAAGAGGAGTGAGGTACGTATATCTACTTTCGCTTTTCGTAACTATTTTTGCCAAGGGTTCCGCATATACTTTTAACATAAATTTAGTGGGTGACAGTAATTGACCTTGGGGTCTACAGTCTTATTGGTAGCTACCCTGTGCTTATGCTGCAGATTAAATCGTATCCACATGGTTGTGTAAAAGTTGTCCATGGTACGAGTCCCACAGAAACCAGTCCTCTAAGAAGGGTAATGTTTTATCATGGCCCTTAAGTAATCCATGTTCTATACATGCTGTATCTTGTTGACCAGTTCTGGTATGGATGGCATTGTGGGAGATTTCCAGTGAGCTGCTATCAGACAGCGTATTCAGCTTGCTTGAGTTCTGAAGATGTACTTCCCATTGACTTTCTTGGCATGTCAGCAGGTTTTTGGTGGAGAGATTTTATATTCAGTGTTTCACTTTTTTGTTTTTAATAAAAATCACAATTGGAAAAAAGTTTTCACAGTTGCAATTTTTGCCAATTGCACCCCCCACTGATATATACCACTGATCACCCTAAAACAATGTCATCATCATATAAGGAACTCTGAGGAAGGTAAGGGAGACTTGCACTTTTTTACATATGTTAAATGTATCCACATGTGTTCTTGATTGGTGTGTACAGAGAGGCTATGACCAATGTTCCTTTTAATTCCTTTTTGATATGTGCTCTTATGGACAGTGAATATAAGGTTGCCACTAGTGATAAGCAAAACTGATGTGTTTCGCTTTGCTGAGAAATCTGTGAAACGATGGAAAACTTTGCTAAATGGCAACATTTTGCCAAATGTATTGATGTCAATGGGTGTAGGATTAAAGTGGGAGGAATAAGTATTAAAATGTAAATATCTTCATAGTGGAATAGTTAAAAAGAAACAAGTCATTTTTTAGCAAAAGGAACCAAAATATCGGTGGTAAGTTCTACTTTCCCTTTTAATCTATGTGTATCTGGGCAATCACAGGCAAGCAGGGACACTCAATGTACTGTACATTTTGTGCATTTAACCTGTATGCACCTATATAGATTGCACGTTTGCAGGGTCAAGTGTGCATGCTCTGGTAATGTATGCAAAAGTGTGAAGTGGCACTTGTTCAGCATTCCGTTCATTCTGGAGATACGTCATTGTTGCTGATGCTTGAATTAGTGTGAAATTAAAAGGACAGACGTTTTCTCTAACACAGAATCACTTTCTCCACATGTCCAGTGCACAGGCCTGTAGTTAGTACCTAATGCATATACTTCACTTTGTAGATCCTTTTGGAGCCTGGAGCAATTCAAGATGTGTTGGCTGCTGGGAGTCACCTCCAGTTGCTGGAGCTCTTAAACCTGTGTTCTCAGTACCTTATCCAGGTAAGGCATCAATAAGGGCAAAAAGTGTATTAACTGTTATTTTATAAAGTCTTGCTCAGGCAATCTGTTTTATACTCATGGGCTAACATAAAAATTGTTGCAGTATTTCACATTATTTTAGCTGCATTGATTGCAGTGCCCCAAATACTCATCCAGTGTAGCCCAGCAATGACAGGCTGGCCATACACTGAAAGATCTGCTTATTTGGTAAGCTTGGAGATAAGTGGATCAATCCCTGATATGCCCATCTTAAAGCCCGAGAGCCAAATTATCAGATCACAGTAACGGGAATGCATGGCCACTTTAAGTCAACATTTCTACAAATTGTTATTTTTTTCTATGAACACAGGTAGGAAAAGCAGCCATGGTACATTCATTCTCCACATTCACACTTAATTACTTAAATTTGGATTTCTTACAATGGGGGATAACCTTAAAGGCCCACCCAACACTGTTAGTGATGTAGATAACTGCAACTAATAGTCCATTTCAAATATGTCTAATTGTAACCTGGCATTATATAAGTATTAAGTGCAGTGTGCTACACATGATTGGCATTTCTAAGAACATGTTTTAGAACTTTTTCAAGGGTGCTTTGACTTCCACTGTCATCAGACAGAAAACATTGGCGGTCAAAACATCCTTCTTTCCTGTCACTGATTCCTATTGTAATCTGCGCGGATATGCAGTGCCTGAACCACATGTCTGCCTGTCATCTCTATATCAGCACCACACACCCATGTCTTTAATATTGATGAAGTGACCATGGCACTGGTTTTACCTCTCAGATGGAACATTAAAGGAGAAGGAAAGGCAAAGTCACTTTAAGTAACTTAAATTGCCTACCTTGTACCCTGGGCTGGTGCCCCTGTTCCGAGAGAACAGCACCAGCCCGGGGTAGCTGCCAGCGCTTCCTCTTCTCGCGCACGAGCAATAGAGTGAAAAGCCGAACTTTAACAGAAAAGTCGGCTTTTCACTCTACTGCGCATGCGCCGACCGCTGGCATTTGGGGAAAAGGAAGGAGGAAGCTTACGCTACAGGTACCCCGGGGGCACCAGCCCGGGGTACAAGGTAAGCGATTAAAGTTACTTGTGGGTGCCTAACATTTTGGCACCCCCAAGTGACTTTGCCTTTCCTTCTCCTTTAACAATGAAGTTGCAAGCTTTTTAATATGTGGGTCCCTTTATTAAATTATATGCCAGTGTTGCCAATAGAGGTCACATAGTTTTCCCAAAATGTTTTCTACAATATGTTGTGTATTTCACACCATATGAAACTTTCGTATTGATAGTACATATTTTGCATCATAAATTGATTGAGTGTGGTTTCAAGTGATAGTAGTAGTAGTAGTATAAATGCAGGGGTAAGGTCAAGCTTCTGGTGAGTGAGTATCATGGCATACTCTACACTATAAAGACAAAGGAAGACAACAGGCAACTCCATGAAGCGGCAATTGAAAAATACACTTTAAATCTTGGTAGTGGCAGCATCATATTTTGGGGGTGCATCTCTGCAGCAGTTCCTGGAAGAATTGTAAGGCAGAGGGGAGCTTGAATTCAGCAAAATGTGGTAAAATGCTAGAGGAAATCCATATGAAGTCTGCAGGAATCCTGTGTCTTTGGAGAAGAATTACTTAATAACAACAATGTTAAAGTCCTGGAATTACTCTGGAATGAGTCAGTGTCCAAATCACAATAAAATACAGTAATTTGATGATTGCATATACAGTATCTAAAATTCTAGTTTTCTCACTGTTACTGTCCTCTCTGGTTACAGCTTTGTTTCTAACCTTTTCCCTTACTTTCTTACTTTGTAACTTTGCTGTTAAATAATTACTCTTTATGCATTACTATAAGGGAAATATTATTTTCAAAACAGATTTATTAATAACTAAGGTTTTGTGGATTTCTTTAAATGACACTGGAAAAATGACATTTCTGCATTTAAGACCTTTTTAGTGCTTTTTTACATAAATACCATACCTATATAAACCAAAAAATGAGAAAGTTAGCTTGTTTTTATGCAAATGTTAATTTTATGTATTATTATTTTTTAATTTTGTATACAAATCTTCTCCTTACCCCTAATAGCATGCTTGTAGGCAACATTTGTTACACTTCGCAAGCTGGTTTGTGGGATTTCTTCTCTGTGCACTTTCTTGTCCAAATTTCTGGATTTCAAATGGTTCAGAAATGGCCTCTTTCCAGCTCTGTATGGTCCCAGTCCTTTCCATTCCTTCCCTGGGAACAGAGCACAAGAACCCACACACCCCTTAGTGTTCATTCGGGCAGCACTTTCACCTTTTATTACAAGCTTCTGCTTCTTCTAATGTCTAAATTTCCAAACTAACAACCTAGATCGGCTTGAGTCTGCTATTTTGCTTAGGAGCAGCAGGTAATTATAGTTTTTGCATTATATTTATCAAACAGAAAATCAACAATTGCCCATACCTTTCTGCAGGTGCAATTGAACATCCAATTCATCACTGTTATTACTGACAAACGGGTCTGTTAAGAGCTTCTTTGCATTTAGTCTGTCAAAGAGTGAGAAAAACCTTGGACCAGATTCAGTTCAGTGACAAAAGTTATCTCAGTTTTTTTTCCCACAAGATAAGTTTTTCTGAACTGAATTGCATCTCAAATTGAATTTTGCCCATAATTTTTCATGTAATTTTTCTCACTGAAAGAAATCTGGCCACTTGTATGAAAAAAATGACATTGAATAAACCTCTCCTTTATAAGGGACTTGTTGGTGGTCCTAAATGTATCCATCAACGAACCATGATAATGTGATACAGGGCTTAGCACCCCTAATTACAACAGAGGCTACGTGAAGCTGTTTAAGAATGCAGAACTATAAGAACTTGTTGTGCCGGCCAAAATTTCTTGCAGTGTGTATGTGAGGGTGCTGACCAAATATGTTTTTGTCAATAAAGCACCTTTCAGCAGCAAGAACTGCATTCTGGCCCTCTCTCTCAGTAGTTTTGTATGGTTTGATATAAGGAAATATGTCAATTGCTATATCTTTTTGCTCTTTTTTTATGGAAATATTACCTTTATTCAGACTGCTACATAGAGTAAACTGCATGCAAATGTAAGTAAACCCATTCAATGTTGGTATGTGTTTATTATAGCCAGCCAATGAACAACGGGGCTTACCCCTGTGTGTTTATTTCAAGTGAAGCAATGTTTTGGGAGCAGACCCCTTTGTCAGGTCTTGCCTTTGCGTTTAAAATAGAGACTTTAGGCACAGTCCACATTCTTTTTACACCTTGCACACTGCCTTCCTACCTTGCCAAACTGCTAAATGCTAATTTGCTAAAGGCAGAGAGGGGTCGTCGCTTGGAATATTTAGCACAAAAGAGTCCATAGTCCTGTCGCTGGGGGACTGCGGTTCAAAAATTGGAAAAGTGGTTTGGGCTCTAACAGTCAATCAGATTTCATCCATTGAATTTCATTGGTTTAAATTTAAAATGCTGTCACACTATTTATGCCAGGGTGCCCAAACTTTGCAGTTTGTCACTGGGTGACTTCGACTCAAGGTTAGAAAAAGGAGAATTTTAATTACAAAAAACTATTATTTTTGTGCATATTTTTTTCATTATATTACACTGTAATCAGACATGGGCAGACTTGATCAGTGCTAAGAAGCTGTGTTTATTCCTTCCAACTCCAATTGCAAAGAAGCCAGATTTACACAGATCAGCTGGGATTCTCATGGCTGTGGAGAGTTGGGGAAAAGCTTATGAAAAGCTTTATTGAGCAATATTGCTTTAAGAGTGCAACCCTGATGTTGCTGGACAACAGCTTCTAGCATGCCACAACCTTAATAATATTTTACATTATTCTAGGGTTTGTAATCCAGCAACAACTGAGTTCCCTGTTCTTTGTCCTTGCCTTTCCTGCTATTGTCCATTTGGCTATTCAAGCTGCTGGGTATACCTCCTAACCACTAGCTAAACTTACTCTACACTACTATTTTCCACTGTGGGTTCCCAACCAACAGTAAGTTCAGCAATATCCTCTATACCAGTGATCTCCAACCAGTGGCTTGTGAGTAACCTGTTGCTCCCCAACCCCTTGGATGTTGCTCTCAGTGCCCCCAATCCAGGTAGTTATTTTTGAATTCCTGACTTGGTGGCAAGTTTTGGTTGAATAGTAACAAGATTTACTACCAAATAAAGCCTCCTGTAAGCTGGAAGTGTGCATAGAGGCTACCTAATAGCCAATCTTAGCCTTTATTTGGCACCTCCATGAACTTTTATAATGCTTGTGTTGCTCTCCAAGTCTTTTTAAATTTGATTGTGTCTCACAAGTAAGAAAGGTTGGGGGGACCCCTGCTCTATACCATAACTGAATTCTTGTCTGTTTGTCTTGCCTGTACCAGGACTCAGAGACTGCTAAACCCCTTGTGTTTCATTGTAGAATGTAGCTTGATCCACCCTGCGTTTGCCTTGTTTGTCTACTTTTATCTAGCAGTGTTGCAATACAGCTAAATTTAGTTTGAAATCAGTCCTGTCTCAGTCTCAGCTTTTTTTTTTTTAACCATAGAACAACAGAATAAGAAGTTATCAACATTAAAGCTACATAAATGACAACTAGGTCAGATGGGTCATTACAGACTGAACAATGTACAGGTATAGGGTGGGTTATCCAGAAACCCATTTTCCAGAAAGCTCCAAATTACTGGAAGGCCAACTCCCATAGACTCCATATTAATCGAATAATTCAAAATTCCTAAAAACTATTTCCTTTTTTTCTGTAATAATAAAACCAGCACCCTATACTTTATCCCAACTAAGATTAATAATTAATAGTGATGAACCAAATTTTTCACCAGTGATGGATTTGTGCGGAATTTCTGCATTTTGCCATTGGCGGCTTTTTTTTTTTTTTTAAAAACGGACAAAAATATTCACAGTGGGAAAAAAAAAATCACAGCGCATGGAAAAAAAAAAAAAATGCGGTCGTCAAAAAAAATTGTCAAG